>NC_083654.1:17320198-17662698 GCF_963576545.1 Limanda limanda
GCTGGAGAACCAGAGGATTTATGTTTTATGTTTGGTGGCTGCCAGGACCACGGGAGGAGTTTGCTTTGTGCACATCAACATGAATATTAGTTCTTCTCAATGTAGCACGGCACGTTAGCATGCTTAAACGTTCCGATAAATCACCGCCTCCTCTCTGTCTGTCAGCCGGCCTCCTCATCCATCCATCCATCCATCCCCCGGCCGTGGTGACATGCTGTTCTGTCACATCGTCGGCGAGCTGGAGGATAACAGTTGGTCAAGGCGAGAGCAAGCAGCCACTCAGCTGAGGTTATTAATGGCAGGGCGGCGTGGGGATGGGCTCTGATGACTATTGATCTCAGCCACGGCGCTCTGGAACACGATGGGAACTATCGGAGCTGCTCACCGGCGGCCGTGAATCACACCGCTGCACCACTTAAACCATAATAAGCCCTCCATATCTCGGACCCTCCACTTTGTGATCAGCCGGCCCGGAGAGATTCACCCTGGCAAAATCTGTGTCATCTGTTGAATCACCTCTTTAAACACACTCTTATCCGCAGGGTTACTGTTTATCATTCTGCTATTATAATATTTACTATTTCACACTGAGGAGATTTTGACCACCACTAAGAAGCAGATATTCCCCATTTGGTTTGTCTTGAGCATGCACAGATAAATGCACATTCCTACTAATGGTTTCCTAATATTCCATCGATTTACAATGTCTGCTGCTGCTGGAAAGTTACGAGGATGACGATGAGGTTTGTCACTGCGAGTGAAACCTTCTCCCGTTACACAGACTCATTCACATATCGATCTGTGCAGCTTTAAGTTTGGCTGCGATGCCACAAAGGTATAAAGAAACACAAACTAAGCAGTAAACACTTATTATCCGGACCCAGCGTTTCAGGCCCAAGGAGCCGGGACACTGGAGACTCTGCTGCATACTAACTGGCTACTTACCAGACCAACTTTAAATTGACTGCATGCACTTTAATATCAAAAGAATACAATTTAGTCACGAGCAGCCAGTTCTTGCACCAGAGTGCTTGGCTGCAGGACTTTAAACACACGGAGGGCACATTGTAAATTTAAAGAAATGCCACAAAAGGTTGTTCCGCCCCTAACAACTACTCTCAAGGTGTTCGGCTTCAGCCAGGTGTCAACGTGTGTTACCTCTCTGCAGCGGGAGAGAGCACGAGCCGTCGCCTCCCATGACTGAGAACAGGTTCAATTTAGCCGTGCACATTTAGGGAGATGCAGAATAACACGCTGCAGTTCCACTTCCCCCCCCCCCCCCCCCAACCCGTAGAAAAACCAAGGGAATCCGCCCGGATAATAGAGGCAAGCGCTTCACACAAATCTGTCTTGCAGGGACACAGGAGCTGTCAATCACCGCTGTCACCATGACAACGGAGACCTGGGTTCTACATGGCATGACAGGAATAGGATGGAGAACACAGAGGGAAGGTCACCTCTTGTCATGTCAAACACACACTGACATACATGTACGTACAAACACACACATGTACTATAGTGACAAACAGAGCGTTGGAGCATCCAACACAACACATGCACAACAACAACAACAGGGAGGTAAACACACAGGACAAGAGAGATAGAGTCCTGTTAAATGGTGAGAGCTGTGAGATAGTAAATAAATCAGCGACGGAGCAATATGCACCAAACACGGTGAAATAAATCATCGAGGGGCCCTGGATGGCGTGTTTATGTGTGGCGTCCATAAACAGCGAGCCTGAGGTTCTTTAACATTCAGTGATCAAGTCGTTCAGCTCACAGGCGGACGGCCTGGCGACAGACGCTGGTGAGAACACAACCGTTTTCTGGCGAAAGCAGCTGGATTCCAAAGCAGTGACCATCGAAACGGCACCGATCCACCAGGCCACACCTAGTTTAACTGGCCAAACCCTCTGTGCCGATCCGGCGCAAAAAACAACACGCACTTTATCGGAAAAGCTACGGTCACCGCACCAGCGCCGCAGCCGGGGCGGTGACCGGGAACATTTGGTTTTCTTCCTTGGAGAGAAGAAGAAGAGGAAGAAGGAAGCCACAGCCACACACCAGCAGCCGCAGAGAGTTGTGGAACAGCCAAGAGTTTCTCTGAGGTGTGGCTCCTCCTCCTCAGTGGCCACGGGCTGTTGTGTTAAGTTGTTGACTTTGGAGACGCGGCCCGTGGCAGGTGCAGGAAGCTTCTGTGGTGAAGGTCCAGTCACGTGACCGGCGTGGGCGATCAAAACAACAACGTGTGCTACACTTGAGGAATGTGCTCTAAGAATATGTCGAGTCCAGTTTACTACACTGCTAGTTACAGACGCTGGTTCCTCACTCTCTCTCTCTCTCTTTTCACTTTGTCAATAAGGCTGTAAATAACAGGGCGTCCACATCTGGCTTCAGGATTAACATCGCAGGAGACGTGTCTCAATTCCCACAGATGATCGAGTGTGGCAGAACGTGTGTGCAGCGCCGCAATTGAAAAGTTATGATACACAGCACATTGCCTCGGGAAAGCTAGGCAGGCGGGAAAGAGGGGGGCGAGGAAGAGAGCAAAGAAATAAGGGAGAGAGAGAGAGAGAAAGAGACAGAGAGAGAGAGCGAGAGAGAGGGAGGTAGAGAGAGAGAGAGAGAGAGAGAGAGAGAGAGAGAGAGGGAGAGAGAGGGCGACAGAGAGAGACAGAGAGAGAGAGAGGGAGAGAGGCAGAGAGAGAGAGAGACAGAGAGAGAGAGAGAGAGAGGGAGGTAGAGAAAGGGAGGGAGAGAGAGGGAGGGAGAGAGACAGATAGAGGGAGGTAGAGAGAGGGAGGGAGAGAGACAGAGAGAGACAGAGAGAGAGAGATAGAGGGAGGTAGAGTGAGGGAGGGAGAGAGAGGGAGGGAGGGAGAGACAGAGAGAGAGACAGGGAGTAGGAGAGAGAGAGAGAGAGAGAGAGAGAGAGACAGAGAGAGACAGAGAGAGACAGATAGAGGGAGGTAGAGAAAGGGAGGGAGAGAGAGGGAGGGAGAGAGACAGAGAAAGACAGAGAGAGAGAGATAGAGGCAGGTAGAGAGAGGGAGAGAGAGAGAGGGAGGGAGAGAGACAGAGAGAGAGACACACAGAGAGAGACAGAGAGAGAGAGGGAGAGAGAGGGAGAGAGAGAGAGAGAGGGAGAGAGAGACAGATAGAGGGAGGTAGAGAAAGGGAGGGAGAGAGAGGGAGGGAGAGAGACAGAGAGAGAGACACACAGAGAGAGACAGAGAGAGAGAGAGAGAGGGAGAGAGGGAGAGAGAGAGAGAGAGACAGAGAGAGACAGATAGAGGGAGGTAGAGAAAGGGAGGGAGAGAGAGGGAGGGAGAGAGACAGAGAAAGACAGAGAGAGAGAGATAGAGGCAGGTAGAGAGAGGGAGAGAGAGAGAGGGAGGGAGAGAGACAGAGAGAGAGACACACAGAGAGAGACAGAGAGAGAGAGAGAGAGGGAGAGAGGGAGAGAGAGAGAGAGAGAGAGAGAGGGAGAGAGAGAGACAGAGAGACAGAGACAGGGAGAAGAAGAGAGAGAGAGAGAGAGGGAGAGAGAGAGAGAGAGAGCGCCTTAACCCACTTTCTCCTCTAACACAAGCCATCAAACATCAGAAGCCATCATCGTAGATTAGCCTGTCTCTAATCCTGGTTGTTAGCACAGCTGGGGCAGATTAGGGAGGGGGCATTCCTGACAGAGCCAACATGGCGTCACAGTCGCTGACAGCTCACCTGGAAACACATGGGGGAACTGTACAATACGGCACTGTTTCCATCACGCACGCACACTCACACAAACACACACACGGAAGAGATCAGACGAAGCGCCGGAGCAAAGCCGCCTGCTCGCTCGCCCCCCGGGGCAGCCGGGTGAGGGCAGGAAGTCGGGCTTCAGAACGGTGTGACACCTCTAAGTCCACTTGATCCCGAGGCCGTGGACATGTATCGTGCGTGGAATAAGGAAAACTGACGGCGTGACAGGGCCTGACGTGCGATTCAGAGAGCGAGGGAGACGGAGAGTGTGAGAAAGAAAGAGAAATTAGAGAGCGAGAGAACAGGAAATCTGCTTAATGTGGAAGATCAGGGAGGAAATACGCTCTCTCAGTGTCTGGCAGCGTGAAACAAATGATACGGCGGCTCAGCGGCCGAGCACATGTGGCTCGGAAAAAGGAAATGTAAAAAAAAATCCTCTATTACTCCGTGTGTACTTTGTTCTCGGACTAAATGAACCATTGTTTCTGGAAGATAAAAGGTCTCCACTTGCTGCTGTGACACAAACCTACAGTGTAACACACACAGGCTGGTTTTATTCCTCAATCTCTGCAGAGTGGGTGTAGCCCGGATATTAAATATTTTACACTGCTGGATTTGTACGGTTAAAAATAATAACAGTAAAGTGGAGTCTCCATCTTTAAATGGACTTGTACCGACCCTGAGAGTTTCTCAGACCACGGCCAAGGCTTTTACTGCACTGGCAGAGGACCGGCTACCTTCTACCAATCAACACATTATAGTCGTTTCAGACAGGAACTCTGGAAAATGTCAGAAAAAATGAGTCTGGACGTTTTCTGCACTTTGCCTTTCACATGTGAAGAACATTCAGTCTGTGACATGTGAGAAACCAACTCGCCCACTCGCCCGCTGTGAGTCTCAGGATCTCGTCCTGCTGCATGTTTCACATCGGGCTCACTTGGGATGTTTTCCAGATATTTTAAATGGGAATTCACTGGAAAATGTCCGAAGCAACTGACTTGGACATTTGTGTTCTCACATACAGCGCCCATATGTATATATATATAAATATAAACAGTAGCTTAAAATCACAGGGATGTGTAAATTGCTGTATTTTTAAGGGCTAACATGCTGAAAATGACATAAATGACATTTGTTAAATGTTGTTTGTGAAGAATCACCGCTTGCAGTCTGAATCCAGGAGCTAGTGGATGTAAAACCAGAACCTGGGCTCATGTTTGGATGTTTGTGTCATGTGAGTGGTTGATTGCAGCACGGGGGGGGGAGGAGAACTCACACTTCCTGTAGTGCCCAGGGACAGATGGTTCATCTGCTGGGCGAGAGGGCCCATCATGCTGGCAGGCTGCATGGACATAGTGTGGTCCATGCCTGGCGTGATCACTGCACCCTGGTGGAGAAGATGGGGAGAAGGTGAGAGGAAAGCAGGAGCAGGAGGAAACATGTGTGTTGTGTATTATTTGTGTACATTGATTCTGATTAAAGCTGCTCAGATTCCTTTTGTTATATTTTTTGTTATTTGTTACTTAGCAGGATTACGGAAAAACTACTAAACCAATTCCCATGAAAGTTTGTGGAGGTGTTGGGCCGTGACCCATTCAGGAAGAAGCCATTCAAATTTGGTTCAGATCTTGATCAGGCATAGAGCAGTGCAATTATAGTTCCAGCATCAGTTCCCTCACAATGCAGATAGGTCAGACTATAGTTAAACTCAGTGACCGAAGAAGCTTCTTGGACGAGAACTCAAACATTTCCCCTCGTCGACAACAAAGTCCAGTTGTCCTCAAACCAACTTTTCTTGGACGGCCACAGCAAAGCAAACATCAAAGTCAGTAAACAAACAAACTGAATTCACAAGTGACATGAAGTACTTATATATATATACTGTATATCCAAGAGCATATAGACGAGAGGATGAAGTGTAGGGGAAACCCGAGGTGGCGTTCAGGGTTAATGGAGTTGAGGCAGGAAGCAGCAGGGGTGTGTTCTTAAACTAAAGTATAAGTAAACAAAGAGGAGGATGGAGAAGGTGTGGCTGAGGCGAGGGTTGACATGAGGACAACACATGGACGGCTTCAGCACACGGGGACGTTTGCAGGATCAATGCTCACTATTGTCTTCGGTCCATCACTCATTGCTTCGATATCTGCAGCTGATTATCAACAATAAAGGTTTGTGAGGTTTATTGATTGAGATTCTCTCTCTCTCTCTCTCTCTTCTCTCTCTATGTCTCTCTCTCTCGGGCCTCCCCTCAGGGCGTAGCGTGTGGCGTGTTTTCCCCGGCGGCCGGACGAGAACGCTGCAAGCCTGTTTTTTTTTTCACGGCGCAGTGGAACATGAGGGAAAGTGATGAAACCATTGTTGCTCTTTCATCCCTCGTCATGATAGCTCCATTTCCCTGGCACTGAAGCCTCGAGAGGAAAGCATTAAAAACCCGAGCTTCCTCTGCGCCGGCTCGCCTCTCGTCTCACTCTGTGTGTGTCAGTGTGTGTGTGGGTGAGCCTGCAACACACTGTGTGTTACAGCATTCGTGCACGAGTGTGAAAGCTCTCTGATGGTGTGTGTCTGCGGGTGTGTGCGCCCCACTGGTGACTGTGTGTGGGCCTATTGGAAACCCAACTGTGCGGACGCAGCCTGTCAGAACCGCTCTGCTTGTCGACTCCCTGCATTCACAGCACAGATCTCTCTCTCTCTCCTCCCTCCTGTCCTCTCCCGTATCCCTCCCGTATCCCTCTCTCTCTCTCCTCCCTCCTGTCCTCTCCCGTCTTCCTCCCTCTCCCCCTCCGTATGCCAACTTCACGTGATCCTTCCCAGAGTTTAAACTCCACATAGAACAGAAAGGAAGAAGTGTTCAAACCTAAACGTGTTACAACACAAGTGGTTGGTCACATGTTTTTCTGAAACAGTAAAGTACAGTAAATACTAATTAAAGATTACAAAATCAATGAATCGGAGTAAAAACTCTTTCCCATCATGGAATCTAGTGAAGTAGAAACTCAAACTTGCCCAAAATGGAAATAACTAGCAGTTAGTTTGGTTCCGTCACAGGCTGCTACAGACGGAGGAAATAGGAGAGAGAGAGAGAGAGAGAGAGGGAGAGAGAGAGAGACTGTGAGGAAAGGGGAGAGATGATTAAGGAGAGAGCTGATGGAGGTCATGAGGAAGACGAGAGCGAGGAGAGACGGCGGGATGGGGGGGGAGGCGGGAGGGAGAATTAGAGAGAAGGGACTCACCGGGAGGGAGCGAGACGAGACAAGGAGAGGGGAAGAAAGAAGACAGAGGGTGAGGAAGAGGGAAGGAAAACGAAAGAGAGGAGTGGGAGGAGAGCGGCCGGAGCTGTGGGCTACCTGTTACTGATGCAGCCTCTGACAATGCCTCTTATAATGGGAAAGGGAGAGAGCAACGGAAAGGCTTAATTCACAGACGTGTCAGGGAGAGTTAAGCCGATTTGTGATTTCGATTTTCTGTGTTTGTGAGACTGAGTGTCTGTGAGAGAGGGGTTGCCACTGTGTGTGTGTCTGTGTGTGTGTGTTTGTGTGTGTTATGTCTGTCTGGTTGTGTCTGCCCAGTGACTAAAGAGGAAGGAAAATGAGAAAGAGACTGACACAAATAGACAATATATGTTTTTGATTTGTCCTCCGTGTGCGTGCATGACTCCGTGCATGTGTGTGTGTGTGTGTGTGTGACGAATCCGTTCAAAATGTATGTATGAAACGACGTTTACAGATCTCCTCAATGTATGCACATATTTTGGAGCTTGTATATATATATATATGTGTGTGTGTGTGTGTGTGTGTGTGTGTGTGTGTGTGTGTGTGTGTGTGTGTGTGCCTGTCTAAGTGCATGTGGCTGTAATAAAACCTCCATCCTGCTGGAGCTGGTATTGATCCTGCTCTGGCCAGAGGACAGATGATATCAGCCCCGTGTTGTTAAAGACGTTGATATGCACTCTACGACCTGAGACAATGTACAGTAAATAAGAGATCTTGTAAAAATCTTACAGCCGGCAGTGTTTTTTAATGGCCGCTCATTACAGAGTGAATAGTGACGCTCAAACGGATACAACGCTGATCCGTATCAGCGGCTATCAGGAGATTTGCTGAAACTGTAAAATAGGTGGGACAAACACGTAAATGTCACAAGGTGTTTTTAATCGTCTGATGAAGCTGCAGCTTCTCCTCACAGGCTGCAGGAGGTTTATGTTCCTGTTTCTATCTACATGGAATAAAGATGCAGTCAGGCAGGCGGGTTTACCAGAGTCGAGATCCTTTACTTGAGCAATTCACACTATTGTGTTAAAAAGACCATTAAAACTAAAGGTCCTGCATTTAATTATTTATTTGATCAAAAGTTCTCAAAGTACTGAAACCCCTCATTATGCATAAAAAATGGACTCTGTGAGTATTTATTATCTATTATACTATTGGACTCTACATTAATGCACGAGTGGTGTTTCACTTTTATATTTGGATGACATGGAGCTAATTTTAAGCTCTGTGTCTGTACTGCTGGGTCCTTAAAAATCATTGCATTTTATCAGGTTATATTCTATTCAGTAAAAACTCCAGCACATCCCTGTGAAATTAAGTGAAGCAGAAATGGAAACTAGCATAAAAACTGAATTAATCAAGCAGTAAAGGTATTTAGGTATTCATTCCATAACAACTAGTAAAATAAGTGTAAAACACATAATAAATAATAAGTAAAATTAAAAATAGCTATAACACTATTTGTCTGAAAGAAATGCAAAATAATTTCAATACATATAATATTGATATTATACCTGCTATATCTATGTAGTGCTATACTATTTAAATACTGTATCTACTTCGTGAAGGATGCAGTTGAGGGAAATTACTGTAAATTTCAGACGAAATAAGCTTTTGACTGATAAAACATGTAATGAAGCATTAATCACGGTAAATAGTCAATTATCTTCAAAATGTAAATTAAAATAAAACTTAGAAGGGAGAGAGGAGAGGAGTTATTTTTATGGAATGTCTTCTGCAGCAGCTCCGGATCGTATCGGCTGATTCTTACGACTTTAAAACTGTGCATCAGCGACAAAAAGACAGATCAGAGTTCCCCCGCAGCTTCGCTCATCTCCATTACTGCTGCAGGTTATAATATCCAACATTATTGCCTCTCGAAACTGTTGCTTCGAACCAGTGTTAATATATCGCTTCCTTCAGGCGGTGGCAGTGCCCTCGCTGCAAGTGGAAACAGCCCGAGGCCACAGAAAGAGAAGCTCACACGCCGACTCCTCCCGTCACAGGCCCCAAAGTTTCACTGCTCGCTTGCATGCATCTGGTTATTGAAAGAAAGTGAAGTGTGTTGTTGTAGAAAATCTTTCACTAATCTCTAAGAGCCTGTAATGCAAGAGAGCAACTACATTTTAGAAAGTGAAATGTAAAAGTTTGGGGGTGAAAACACAAAGGGGGGCAGTTGAGCTCCTGACCCCCCCGCCCCATGAAAGTAGACCCTGGCTTGATGTGACAGATTATTCCTCTGCATGTGAGCCTCTGTGGTTTGGATGCCTATGGAGGTGTGTGTGTGAGTGTGTGAGTGTGTGTGTGTGTGTGTTAAAATGTGTCGTGCACCCTGCAGGACACTTGCAGAGGTGTTCCAGCTCCAGTGTGTTTCTGCTTAAGCCCCAGCACCACAAAGTGACACACACACACACACACACACACACACACACACACAAACACACACAGAGACTAAGCCTGTTCAGCCGGTGGTTATCGGAGTGGAGGTCCTGGTGTCACAGAACATCTGCAGATGATTGACTGGTAACTACATGCAGCCATGAGGCCTCCTAACATGTAGCACAGTGTGGGCAATGAAACCGTGTCCATAGAAACCACAAAAATAACACAACAGTTTCTAGTTATTGAATGTATGTCAGAAGTGTATATATTATGTGAATGTGTCTTTATTCTTATAACGTTTACAGAAGCTGCCCACAGGTTTGCCTTCGCCTCCTTCAACTTTGACCAGACGCCCCCTCAGGCACCTTCTCTATTCGGGTAAGCCCAGAAAGAGGAGCCAGCATCCTGAGTCTTTAACTCTAATCCACAGCAGGAATCCCTCTTTGGGCCCGAGCTGCTTTCAGACATGCACCGACCTCCAGACATTCTCCTGAAATGTGAGAATGCAAACGTCCGACTCTGTTGCTCCAGACGGTTTTCCATAACCTTTGCCGCCAGTCACCAGGAAAAATGTCCGGAAAATGTCAGAGTGAGCCCATGTGAGAATGAAACGCCTTAAAACCCAATCGACAATAACTGGGAAGGTGAAAAGCTAATTCGACCCAACTGAGGAAGCAGAGAAATATCACTTCACACTGATGACTGAGGGTGAACGAAGCTTCAGGTGGACAGCGATGCAGACGGAAGCTTATCTCGGCCATCGCCATCAAACTGTAATTTGAGAATCTAATTTTCTGAGGGTTTTGAAAAAAAGCTTAATTACAAACGCGAGACAAACCTACAGGGGAAAGAGAATCATCACAGTGACAATGAGGAAGCTGGGGGGGGGGCTTTGGACGCTGTACGTTAACAGATTAACATACAGAGTCTGGAACTGATGAAGGATTTCTCACCTCTGGCAAAGATGCTTATCTGCTGCGCATCTATTTGTCTTCCACTGGGATGTGAAAATGAGACGGATGATGGATCAGCCTCCTTCCACGTATTGATTCATTTGTCTATCCTCACAGAGGATAAAGACTTACTGTAAGAATGCTTTACCACTGAAATGAACAAATCGAGGGGTAGCCTTAGTTCAAGGTTACAATAAAGGGATGTATATTTTTTATAGCTGTGTCTTTCTTATGAGGATGTCAAGCTCTTATTTGACATGAACTGAAGACTGGACATTTACCTGAATTTACCAAGAGCACAAATGTTTCAGATATTTTTTGGGACTTTTCATGCCAGTCCCATTCAAGTAACATGTCTAAGTGAAGCCTTGTGAGAACACAGGAGGAGAGAGTTGGTGACGTGGGAGCGTTGAGGACACACAACAGAGACAAACTAAAAGAAAACTATAAGAAAACAAATATCTCAGGATGAAAACAGGAGTCATTCAAGTAGACGAAGATGTGAACTTCAAGTTAAGAGACAGACACTAGTGTAATGTAAAAAAAAACAAACACGTGATTTCCTCCTTCTGCGGTTTTCCACACCTCGCCAGAATCTTCCATTTTCCCTTTGTTGTGAACACACTATCTCCTGCTGCGTGCTTTATATGCAAACTTTGAAAACAGTTTCTGGAGTTCATGTCTGAAAAGGGGCTTAGTGGTTTAGAAAAAGAAAAAAACCTAATCACTTGATCCCTATCCAGACTGTTTATGATGATTAAATGCTTATCGGGATGAGGTAATGGTCAAAAAGGAACCACAAAGTTGAGGGTGACGCAATACCAGGATGGATTTATAGTGTGTGTGTGAGTGTGTGTGTTCATCTGTGTGTATGAGAGAGGATAAGGCGCCAGATGAAGCATGTAACAGTATTTGTCATGTCTTCATGGGAGGTCCATTCCTCTCCACGCTCGGACTGCGCCTGTTTATCAGCCGCTCTTTGACAGGCTCCTGGAGACAAATGGATCATTCCACACACGGGGATCTCTCCCGATTTTTTTTTTTTTTACTCCATTTACAAAAGTAAAAAAAGATTAGAAATCCAATTAGAAAACAAAGCCAGTTAATAGAGCTGGTCAAACCGAGCGCGTCGGCTTTTGTCTCCAAATACATTTTTTTTTGCTGCCACTGCTATTTGGATTTTCTCAAGGTAATATCCAAAAGCTTACAGGGAAAATGCCACCGCTCCATCTCTCTGTCAGTCGCCCTGTGGCACTACGACAATATCTTTGCTTTATGTATGAAACTTTAACCCTGGACAGGCAATTTCTGCTGGCATCTGCACAGCAAAAAAAAAAAAAATTCAGTTTTACTCTGAAAGGGCAGAGAGAGGAGGAGGGGGAGAAGAGAGAGAGAGAGAGAGAGAGAGAGAGAGAGAGAGAGAGAGAGAGAGAGACTGGGAGAGAGAGACAGAGAGGGGTAAGGATGGGACGAAAAGATAGAGAGAGGAGCAAAAGAGCAGCGAGAGCAACTCAAGGACAACTATAGCCCCGTCTCCAATTCTGCCTCGCCAGTCAAATCCACGAGAGCGACATAATGTTCTCGCTCGGAATCCGCAGAGCGTTTTTAATGTCAAGCGGAGAGATGGGTATCACACACTGCACCGGTTCACCCCGGTCCGATCAGGACAGATAGTTCTGCTTCAATTCTAAGAGGCCCCGGCGAGCCGCTATTCAAAGCCGGGGAGCTCAGGGAGAGACGCTGGCCGGGGGTGCAACGGTGGGGAATTCAATAATTCACCTTCAGTATGTAAGGGCCAGTGCACTCCAGCAAATACACACTTGAAGCACATGCAGTTCACAGAGAGGAAAATTGGGAGGAAAAAAAAGAGAGGAGGGATAAGTCAGGGGGAAAGACAGCGATGCTGCGCCTGACTGCAGCTCCTCCGACAGGAAGTGAATCTGAGCGTCTGCGTGTGAGATTGATGATCTGCACGTAAGTGAGATTTATCATTAAGAATGAGAATGTGTGTTTCAGCATTCAAACAATGCATTGTGTGTGTTAACGCAGTTGTGTGAGTCTGCGTATGTGTGTTTGGCCTTCAGCAGCTTTCAGATTTCACTTCTCCGAGGTCCGCTGACTTGTGCTGCGCCGGCCGAGGAGGCGAGCGCTCATGCTGCTCTGACATCCTGCCGCCTAACTGCCAGACACAGCACAGTATTAGGAGATGGGAGAGGCAGCGAGTGAGGAGAGGAGAGGAGAGAGGGATGACAAGTCGAGGGGGGGAAAGAAAGAAAGCAGAACAACGGCTGGGAGAACAGACAGAAACCTCAGTTCGCTGTCCACTTTAAAAAAAACACTGTCACTTTCTATCAAGTTTCACACCGAGTGCATCTAAGCCATTAATTGGGGATAAACAATTTTTTTGGGGAAAAACCGCTCCTTTTCACGGCCAACAGAGTTCAGACTCCTCCACTGGATGAAGTCGAGTTTCGATCGGGCAAACTTGTCAAACTTAATCTAGTCAGAGTAAAATAAAGATCTTTGCCAAAGCGTTTTCGTACAGTAACGCTCGGCTTAATGTGCAATAAGCACAACTCTCGGCCAAGTAGTCAGAGCTACGTCCCCGAAAGAAAAGAACGTGCTAATTTCGGGGGTCAATACAAAAGAAAAGATAAAAATAAAGAAATACAGTAGGGATAGCTAATTAAAGCTTTAAACATCCATCAACTAACAAGCCAAATTTGTCCTTGTAAGAGCTACTGTACTTAACACTGTTCGGGTCAGTGTACGGTTTCTTAGCGAGCTCTTGATCCCAGTGGAAGGCGACTTCTCACCCGGACTATTTATCATGACTGTCTTTATAGCGGGAAGTAACAGTGGGCGAGTCAAAGGGTAATTACGCCCTGGAATTCAGCTGGAAGCTTCTCTTGCAGCTTATTTGGAAACCTCCAGGTCGCAGTGGCCCAACGGGTGTAGGAGGCGCGGCCTTGTGGCTACTTAGTGTGTGAAGTATTGGACTATTACCAGTTACAAATGTTTATCCAAAATTCTCTCCCAGTAACATAAGTGGTTCTTCAGGGAGACTGAGTGGAAAGATGCCAGAGTATCATAACTTTCTGACACCCCTGAGGAGTAAATAATAAAAAAAGAAATGTTTTTTTTTGCATATGTATGAAATGCAGCTTGTTTAATAGTGAGCAGAAAGTAGTGTAGTATTCGAGCTATAAACCCTTTTTGTTTTTACAGTCCAGTAGTTTCCCAAACTAGGAGCCCTGGGACGTCCCGAGCAACAGAATGATGGTTGCAAGATGATTCCCAGAAATCAAATACAATTTCAAAACAATTCAAAGTGGCCTATAACTGTTATACAAGCTAGAAATACTTCTGTTTTTGCTTCCATGTGACAGCATCAACTGCAGCAGCCAGTTTACAGCCCCACAGGAAACACTGCAACATGTGAACTTGCGCAAATCAATATCTTTTGGGATAATGACGCTTTCAAGTCTCTAGCACGATTATTTTGAAGGTCATGGACTGAAAATGGGCTTTTACACACATATTCCGAAATTCAGCATAGTGCACTCTATGGAGAGAGATTTCGGACACAACCCATGTTCTGTTCTACACAGTCTCACTGGCTAGCTGTGACCTCTCTCCGCACCACGCTTGGCCGCCTCCATATTGCTCGGACAACAGGAGCGCCATTGCACAACGCTCCACTGGCCCAACACGAGGCATGTGGCGGCAGCCGCCAAATTGCAGTACAATCAATTGGTTTTTAATGCTTTGAGTAGCTCCCCGGGCTCTTGAAGCTAACACGCTTGGCTAATTCGATGTGATTCAGTGAGCCGGTGGCAGGTTGTGTGAGTGTAAGGGGCGGTCTGCTGTGGAAGTGGCTGGTAGCAGATATAAGCGCGGATCATGAAGGGAGACAGATTGGTAGCTATGATCCATTGACGGCTGTGACAGCTGGGGTTAGTGCCGAGCAGCCGTTTGGTGACAGAGAACACAACAGAGACAGGGCCACGGGGACGGACACGGCCACATGGCTCCTGCTGGCAGGAAGGCTTGATGAGAAAGACACCACGGTACAGTACGGCTACGGGCTAATGGATACTGCCAGCAGCTTCAACAGGCCTCATGACATGAGGCTGGTTGAGAAGGACCAGTATTTACCACACACATGACAATAAATACAATAACATAGAGAGGACACAGACATTAGCAGCAACACAAACTACAATCAAGCCCATCGGATATCGCATGATGACAACTCAGCCTCTTACAGGCAAATATTTTGGGGCTGCGGTTGAACTCTGGGCCGAGTCTTTCCTTTGCCGAACGCTGATCACAGTTCGAGTTTCTTTTATCACACACACAACACAAACAATAATACATTTGTAGGTGTTTTATGTCCAGATGGCATTTTAACTAATCTCGATTAAAAGCTATCTGCACATAAATGTAGACAAATTAAGAAGCTAATAGCTGGTGCATAACAGTCAATGTGTTCTTCTTCTCTTGTTCTCCAAAAAATGAAATGGGAACCAGAAGGCTTCCAGGACCAAAATCCTGTTCCTCTCCTTCAGATTCTGCATATTCACATGACGAGTTTACAGAAACTAACTCCAACGACATCCTCACTGTCGTAACAGGTAGCATCATCCTCAGGAAAGTGCAGCAATGTTTGTAAAATGTGTACAAGTATGACAGGAAAGGGAGAGTTGCAATACTGGCAGGAAAAGCAGGAGTGAATGTGGCCGAGAGGCAAACTGAGCGGCTTGCACGGCGGCTGCAGCTGGGTGTGGCGTGTTTGTGTGTGTGTGTTTGTGTTCGTGTCTGACTGGATGGTGGCCTACTGCGACCAGATTACATGTTCACTGTCCCACAGCGGGGATGGAAGTGAGATGGGTAGGAGCGAGTGGTAAATGGCCACAGTGGGGAGCCCCCCCAGCTGGTTGAGCACTCCTCCACTGAATGAGTGAGTCCAGCGTTTCCCGATGTGTGCGGCTGCAGGCGACTCACAAACAGTCGTCCTGGTGACTGAGCCCTAGCTGTGTTATTGACACTTTCATGGATTGGCTTGAGGCTAAAATCCCTTTGTGCTGGAAAGCAGCAACAGCGAGAGCTTAAAGAAAATATCAATTAATTTGTATTTTCAGAGAGCTTTTTAAAAGTCTGAGGTTGGAATGGTGAGGAGGTCGTTAACACTGTCACCTCACATGTTCTCTCAGTGTCTGCACGGGATTCCTCTCACGGGTTGATTGGAGATTCTAAATTGACCGAAGGTGTGAGTGTGAGTGTCAGCTGGGATCGGCTCCATCTCCCCTTAGAGGATAAACCGTATAGATAATGGAGGGATGGATGGATATTCACATTAACACCAGATTATCTTCATTGTCACTTCAAACCTATACTTTTCACAACTGTTATTACATTTGCGTTTACATTTTACAGCTATAATTATTAAATATATTATTATGAGGCTTTCAGGTTGTTAAGAATCTGTTTTTTACTGTGTGTAATATTTTCAATTGTGTGTAGTTTCTAAGCACCATAGATCTTAATTATTTTCCAAAACATGGTGGGTCATAACTCATAATGCACCTGCATGCATATGCATTGGCTCATTAGAAGAGAATACTGAACTTTGATACGAAAGCATGATTTAAATTATGCAGCATGATTTCATTAGAGGTAACTTGAGCAGAAAAAAACACAACCTCAGGTTACCCTCAGGCTGGTAATTCCTTTTTCAAAGAGAAAGCAACTTGCTGCATCAATAAAATTATAACCGCAGTATAATATTGACATGCTTGTTATATACTGAAGCCTTTGCACGGTTCTGCAGTTACTAGCTGTGTCAATGAGTTCTTTTGCAGACTATCAGTCGTTCATTGATGAAATCCTTGTCTGTGATGGAGTGAGAGTGTAAAAAGAATCAAATACATGATCCCTCGACAGGTTTCGGAGCCTCGTTCGGTGAAAGAAGTGAGAGCAGAGGAGAACAAAGTCCACAGACTGTGCTTCAGGGGCCAGAAAAAGCCTCAAGCAAACATTCCAGCCTCTGGCAGAGCGATTTAAAACCTCTGAGCAACAAAATGAGAACATTTATGGTGCTCGGATCAATTAAAGCTAAACCTTAAAACAATTTGCTTAAGTACAAATGCTTATTATTTTGCTTTAACATTAGGGAGACAGATCTGGGAAATATTACATGCGATGCTGTAGGTACATTATGGAAAATATTCTGAAACCATAAAAGCACACACGGGGCTGTTTGAAGTTTTCCAAAACAAATTCAATGTTTAGATTTGTAATGAAAAAGAAAAACATCTGTCAAATCCCAGCTAACGTGAAGTTTCTCTGATAAAAGGAAAATATGATTTTTGTCAGTGATTATAATATTAAATAATTCATTAACAGAGTCTGTGACCTAGAAAAACAGGATTTTTTTTTGAGACTTGCAGGAGCCGAGCGCTCTGCACTCTTCCTCCTCCGAAGATGAGTGAACACCGTCGGATGCAGTGCAGCTTCCTCACTGGTGCAGACTGTGTTGCCGGTGAGCTAAATCTAATTACTGTTAATTATTTTTCCCCCCTGTCTCGGCTGGTAACCCAGAGCAACCGTCTGCAGCCTGTCTGTGTTGTGCGGCGGGGTTTGGTAAATGATGCTGAATCGCTTCCTGGCACAGACGACAACTATAAACCTCCAACAGCCCCCAAACAGAAAATCACCTAAATATTTCTGTGTATTTAGGGAAGATGGAAATTGGTTTTATGGAGCTCTGCATTGTAATTGCAGCACAACAGTAGTGTAATCATTTAGCTATCATAACTTTATATGTGGTGCATGTGTGCAATTTAGTTGCTTTACGATTTCAACAGAGGAGGAATGTGTTTTAAAATAATTTCCCTGTAATCCTAAACAGTCATGTTCCTCTATGTATAAATATACATCCTTATAAAACTTTGGCTAAATATAAAAACATGTTTCTCAGTAGAGCGTCATTCATAGATATCAGTTTCCCTAAATGTGCACAAATTATTCTCTGGAAAAACTGAGAAAATGTCAAATAAATTAAATAAATAAAAAACTCTGATATGGATCTGAACCAAAATTGAATAGGTGCTTCCCTGACTCATATCACATCCTTCCACCAACTTCCATGAAAACCTGCTCAGTTGTTTTACATGTCATCTTACAAACAAGCAAACGTAATAAAATCTAGCATCTTCTAAACTATTCAGCACTGATTTAAAGTAAAATCCCTTTTCAGAGTTCCTTCTAAAACCTTTTAACAACCCTGAAGAAACACTTTGCAGAATGGAAGAAACATAGATTTTCAATGCCATTGGGTCCCAGAGGGGAATCCGATGCCAGCTACTACATGGTGAATGGTAGACTACTTACTGTAGGTTGCATAACATATTGTTGATGAGGCATCCATGACGTACTCTGGACCTGAGGACACACACATAAAATGTAATATTATGGTAACAACATAAATTCTCCTCAGTCTTTTCCTTTTATTGTTTCTGGCCAGATCCATTTAGTATCCAACCCACATTAAGCAATAAACGCCATTCAAATATTCACAATATGTTCAGATACTTCTTCAAAATGATTGCTCTGGTTTTTAATGCACCACAATGGCTGAACTTTACACAGATTAAGCCGAGCCAGAGACTTGAATAAAGAATTGTCTGGAGGCAGTAAACGTCTCTGCTGCCTCATTATTTAACAGTAGAACTTATGCATATAGAGACGATAAATTAGGCAGCTTCACTATATTATAATTAGAATAATATTAAAACTATGATTTTCAGTGGAATAATTTTCCAGTGGAATAATTTCTCAATTTATGTTTCAGCCACAAAAAAGTCTGAAAACTAAAAACATTACAAAACAATTATGTATTTTCCCCCTCATTACTGGGATTAGATGTTTTAAATATATATTTTTTAGAGTAGCCTTATGTTATGCAAGTCAGTGACAGTCTAATATGTCACTTCCATATTTGCATTTAATCGCCATATGGACCAATTACACTTTTACACAAAACGTTGAACATTAAACTGGTTTTGATGCTGAACATTAAAAGATGATGGTCTTTCAACCCTTATCTTGAAAGAACCTTTGCCTGATTATTGAACAGTTAATACAGTTTGGGAGTCCTCAGGTCATGATGTCTCCACTCATGTGTATAAGCTCTATCAAAATAAAACTAAACATGGATTCCTTCTGGCTTCCTTTCAGTACGATTGAGATAAAGTATTGGAAACACAGGGGAAGGTTGATGCTCAGTGGGCTGAAGGGTTCTGGAACTCTTTGGACCGTCCACTAGACAAGACCAACAACTTCCTGCAGGATTATTATTCATCGATAACTAAAAGGTGAACAGATCTTCTCTTTTTCTGGGACACACACACAAAGCTGAAGGAAATCCCAGGTACATTCACAGGTGAGGAATGAGGAAGTAAAAGCGATGGTGAAACAGTGACAGAGGCCATGATCAAGAGACTGGAGGGACGGGGGAGCAAACACAGCTTTCCACGGGCTGCAGGGAGGAATTAGACAGCTTGTAGCAGACAAACACGCAGGCTGGCCGCTGATCCTGGTAAAACGATTAGATTAAACAAAGACAAACACGGATTCATTTGCTATAAGAGCAATCAATCCTCTGAGCCAACCCCGAGCGCGTGATCTGGATCCGCACCTAAACAAGCCTCGGATCCCACAACCTGCAGCCAAGTCCGTTTGTTTGCACAAGGCAATATTTGTTCTCCCGCAGCTGAGCGGGACAGCAGAGGGACACAGAGGAGGCTTATCTTTATTCACTTAACTTCAGCGTTCTCCAACCAGGAAGCTGCATGACCATCATGCGATTTATTTAATAGGAGTGTGGGGAGCAGGGGTTTTACACAAAGGCTCCTTTACACTGGGCTCATCGGGGCCCGGCTCAGATGAATGAAAAGATGTGGTAAAATAAGAGGGTTTTATATAGTAAGGTGAGATTGCTGCAGGAGACACTGCTGAGCTAATACTGATGCTTTAGTTTTATATTCAACCCAAACTCATTTAAATCACCACCTCATGTTTTCCCTTCTATCCCAGGTCATCCCCTCGTTTAATGTTTTGCTGCATCTTTTAAAATCTAAGATAATTTCAGATTCATGATGCGAGTTGACGACATGTCTCTGCTTATCTGTTTTTTTTCTTCCATTTCCTTCCAGATCCTCGTTGCACCATCCGACATGCCTCAAAAGTGATATTAAATAATCTGCAAACGCAAATATCTTCAGATCACATGAATAATGAATGAGTTATTAATAGCAAGTTTAGAGCAAATAAACAGAAGCTAACATGCAACTTCTGACTCAATAAAGATGAGAGCAGTGACAAACTGTATCTGATGATTGGTTCCCACTCTCTGCTCCGCTAGACTCTGACAGATTTGAGATGTGTTTACACAAGTCAAGAACAGGTCAATAAATTCCTGATTCTCTGATACGAATCCTGAGAGCAGCGCCCCCTAGAGCTTCATCATCACGTTACAATAACAAGCCTTCGGTAAAGGTTTTTAAATGGATTCTGTTCAATCAGATTTAGGCACAAAACAATGGTCTTGGCTTCACTCCCATATCGAAGGTTCATGTTTTGTTGAAGTGTTTCTACTTGCTCCATCCTCCTCTTATCGAAGACTCTGTCACCTTTCTTCCTCCTATGTGTCATGATTACTGCAGCCGCTAGAGGTCAGCGAGGAATAAAACGTAACTATGGGTCATAATAAGCAGCTGTCAAATTTTAGGGGAGGCCAGTTTTCCAAAATGAACCTTTCCACTTTCTTACTATTGCAGAAATGTCATGTCATAGTGTTACTGGAAACAAATTTCAGCATCATGAACAACTGCAGCTTTTTTTGTGGCTTTACTTTGCGTGATCATGATCTTACATTTGAGAATGTGAGACATTTAACAAATTATGTATTGTAGCATTATGTTATAAGATGTATTTTCTGTGGCTTATTGGGCCTTGACTCAAAATACAAATCATTGAAGGATGAAAGAAAAGTTTCTTTTTGTGTTCCCAGATCTGAAAGTTTTTGCCAATTCTTTTGCAGATGACGACTTCATTTCAACTCCTCTTGACTTGGACGTAAAAAACCTCGCTGACGGAGTGAGTTTGTTTATTCTACATTACAACAGTTAGTAAGGCAACAGTTATTCCACAGCTACAGCCGGTTCAGGGTGACTGACCTCAAGAGTGACCCCTGGCTGAACCCCACCGCTTGTGTTTCCGTTTAAAACAGCCTGTCAGCCAATACGCCAAAAAGCCAGAACTCAGTCAGTCGTTCAGCCGCTCGTTTAGCCAGTCAGTAAACCAGCCTGCAGCCACACTTCCCACCAGCCAGCCAGTCAGTCACATACTGTATTTAGTGCCCAGTGAGCCGGCCTGCAGAGCCAGTGATGTAAACCAGGCCGCGGCTGGCTGGCGGCACTAGCCCAGATCTTGGTGGTGATCTGGCCTGGACTGGATCCTGTCATGCGGATCATCAAAGCTGATTTTTTCCAGGAAACAAAGCCAATCGTGATTCCAGCTCCTCTCCAGAGCCAGGCTCCCAGAGAACACACCGCAACACACCGCTGCTGGCAGGGGTCATCTCCACATTTGATAAATCAATGCCGTTAAAATAGGAGCTCAAAAGAAAATATCCACTCGCCATAAACATGAGAGTATAACTGACATGTACAGTGATTTCTATGCTCCTTGAGATTTTCATTACAAAGGTAACAGTTTCCATCATAAAAGAAAGTGATTTCCTTTTGTCTGGCCTGTCTGTCTTGTCTTCCCTTTCTCTCCTGCCTCTGCGCCTTTGTACTTGAACAGAAGACGAAGGACTCACCTTCCTGCCGTGACTGGCTGAAGGGCAATATTACAGGAAGCGGCGGCGGAGCTGCCCGATATTGAAACTGTGAGGATTAATATTCCTCAAAAGCCCGGCCATTGTTTTTGATAAATCAATTTGGGAAGCCTTCCGAGAGAGGATTAGAGATGCGCCTTGGCCCACTTTTCTCTCTCCTTCTCCTCCTCCTCCTCCTCTTTCCCCCTTACCCTCCACCGCAGGTACTGCACCAGAGTTTTAATCAAGCGCACCTCAAAGACGGGGCGCAGTAACCTTCAGCATCACCCCCCCCACCACCACCACCACCACCACCAGAGCCAGAGCTATCACCATCACTACCACTTTCCTTCCACATCTCCCTAGTTGTCTTTCTCTCCATCTGTCCCTTCTACTTCCTCATCTCCCCTTCATCTCGCTCACTATCTCCGCCCGTCCGTCTCTGCATACCAAACGCACCCGATGGTAAACGATAGCGTCTGAGCGAGAGGCCGTGGTGGCAGCGCCTATTGAGGTTTAGATTTAGCAAAGGTTGCCGCGTGAAATGTGCGGCAACGTAAAGTGGGAAACGCTCCTGACATCTCACGCAGCCGATTTTCACGTTCCCTGTCCGGCTCGGTTTCATCACGCCGCAGATCACAGCTGCGAGGAATGTGGAAATTCACTTTAGGGAAGAGGAAGCCATCGTATCGAGGTCGGCATTAAATAAAATAAAATTAAAAAAAATGTCTTTCATGGCATTATCAGCAGAAGGAGCACAAAAGATTTCAGTGGGAAAACAGGGAGAGGGAAAAGAGTGTTTGTGTTTCCAAGACACATTCATCCTTGATGGGTGATTTTCTTTTTTTTCTACCCTGTCAGCCTTTCTCCCTCATCCCTTTTCTGTCGTTGCTTGTTTTCTGATGCCTGTTGTGTTCGCCGCCTACGAAACAGATGTCATCGAGCACAGCTGGAGCGGCGAGGAGACGATGAGAGAAGAAGAGACAGCCTCACGCTGTGTCGCGGCCCACCCCCTCTCTTCTATCCACAAAGTAAAACCCTCCGATTACACGTACACACAAGTCTATCCATAATGCAGTGCGTTACGGGCCCACCTGATATGTGGAAACGGGGGAAGCAGCGATGAAGGGCGTGATGGAGGTCTGTGCGATCATGCGGTTGGTGGCGATGCTGTAAGGCGAGGAGTAGAACCTGAGAAGAGAGAGAGAGAGGGAGCGAGGAAGAGGGAGAGAGGAGAACAAGAGGAGTGGAGAGAGGGGGAGAGAGGAAAGTACAAAGCAGAATAAGTGTCAAACTCAGATGAAGTACACACGGCGTAATATAAATTTTATATTTTGTTACCTTACTTTACCTTTACAAACTGAGTTATGAACTGTCACGTACTTAAGTGTACAAATGTTTCTCTGTCTGTGTAATAAAGACAAATACTTGCAAACTTTAACACACACACACACACACACACACACACACACACACACACACACACACACACACACACACACACACACACACACACACAGAGACACACACTGGACTCATCCTATAGATTGCTCTGAGCAAACACTTGGCCGTATATAGGACTCCACATAAAAGTTTCATGAAGTGTCTCATAGCGTCTCAATTGAAAAGTCTGTTTTTATCATCGTATAAAGTGGGAGCTTGTTTGTATTTCTCTCCCACAAATGTTCCCGCTGGCCGGCCGGCTTAAGAAACACGTCTATACGGCGAGTCGGAGAGAACTGGATTCATTTGAAGAAGCCGAGGTTTGACACGAGCTGCGGAGAAGTGAGTCGTCGGCGGCGCTGGTTAATCTTATTGCGACTGAATGTTGCTGAGATCCCAATAGTCTCTGTCACCTGAGCTGAAGATCATATTACCGGCTGAGGATACTAGACAGGTTATGTACTCGGCTCTTGGACACCACGCTGGATTGGAACCTACGGAATCAGCTGTTAGAAGTTGTATTACAATTTATTTTACCCGTAATGTTTAGTGTGAAGTCCTGGACACCCAGAGCTTCTTATCATCGTTTTATCAGCTGTACACTGACTGACTTTTTCTCATTTTCAAAACAGATGCTTATGAATAGGCAGTTTTTTTGACCTGATGACATTTCAGAACTTTACAGCAGAGGGAGACAATGGAGTTTAATTCCATTCTGTTTGTGATGTTTACAAAAGCAACAAATCCCACATACGTCTATTTGAATTAAGCTTATTGTCGTTTGATTATTGTTTGTTCACAAAAGGTGAAACTTTGTTCTTGTCGGTCGAAAATCAGATGACATATTTGATTGCTTCTAAATGTTTGGCAAATTAAACATATATATATATATATTTGTTAGTTTTTGGCTGCAATGTGTGTTAGTTTGTTGACAAGCACTTCCACTTAAATCATTTTCTTAATAATGACTTTAAATGGATGAGCAAAAAATAAAATATATCTGTTTATTTCAAGAAAAAACCTTTGTGTTTTCAATTGTAATAATAATTTTTACACATACAGCAGTGGGTCTGTTTTATTTCAAACAAAGAAAGTAAAACAAGTGTCAAAACAAATGAAGGATAGAAGAATACTACAAATTTCCCTTTGCTCTTCTTCTATGGATATATTTGATAATATATAACAGACATTGATACAATGTAGAGCATTTATATTCAGCCCGCAATATAATATACATCCATTAAGAGTGGGTAATTTGCATTATAATTTCATTTTACCTTCACTAATTCAATACGCAATTGAATCTTTTTATGTATCAGTAAGCACAGTGAAGTGAAGTGCAGCTCTTGCTTTAAAATTTCAGGCTTAGTTTAAACTAAATCACATAATTCCACAATTCTCGCGCACGCTGAATCACCATATTTCTTTGTGTTAATGTTTGAATAAAGTTGAATACTTTTACTTTCTTTGCTTCTTAATTCACCCCATTTCCCCTTTTCTCTCTGCGATGCTAAACTTTAGGTTGAATGTATTAAGAGTGAATCATTTCTTTTCCCTTCCTGTTAATATCTGTGGGAATATAATTTGGCGGATTTGCAGCAAAGCAGGCTTTTACATGGCGGGCTGTGTGTCATGAGTGATGCTATTCATCGAGTTATATTTTGGGGGGGGGGGGGTTTGAGGTTGACTCCAAGTCACTGGGGGATAAGTGGTTTAAGAAGTGGGAAGTGAGGAGCTTCCTGTGAACGACCGAGGCCACGGGGAGACGGAGGGGGGGGGCTCGGCACTCTCCTTCCTGCCTCAGCACTGTTGGGAAAAATAAAACACGCTGCCGGGTCGTTTATTTCCACAGCACCATTAAGTCATGACATAAAGACACACAGTAACACACAGGAACAAACACACACATGCATACGTAAAGACACACACACACGATAACGCACACACACGATAACACACACACACGATAACACACACACACACACACACAGGCTCTCTTAGCTGCAATTCCTCAACTGACCCCACCAAGGAAAACTGATTTTTCTAGTCCATATAGATTAACTTAATCAAACAGTAACAAAGTGCACACACTACATTCATCTTCATGTATGACACCGGTATTGACTCGGGTCCCATGAGCCGGGAGGTGAGTGTGGTGCACGGAGCAGAGGATGGATCGACCACCAGGCTCTTACCCGTTCTGCATCGCGGTGGGATCATATGTTAACGCCATGCCAGTCTGCAAGAGAAGAGCACATGGTGACAAATTAAGAGAGTTGCATAAATAGAAAATAAGATTAAATTGCTACAAATGAAAATGTGACATTTGAGAGGACGCAGCAGAAAATGTTGGTCTTGAAACAAAAATATTTTTCTTCTCATTTGCAAAACCATTAAATAAATCAACATTTTTGACTCATTTCAGTTTTTGTAGAGCGTAAAATAGTAAAATATACCTATAAAGATCTATCGGATAATACAGTGTAGTTCAAAAATCTAAGACCACATTGAAAAGCTATTTTATTTAGAGCTATTTTCAGGTTTACTTACAAATTAGCAGAAAATTGGAGGATTCTGAATTTGTTTCTCTTCACCAGGGTTGACAAATACAAATTTACAACCAAGAATATTTCACTGCATTATATACTCTGGAAAAATCATATGTTACATATCGAACAACATACCCATCAATAAAGATATCTGTAGAAGGTTTAATATACATATATCAACATATTGATCGGGCTCTAATTTAAATCACAATATTTTAACCGTTAGGTAAGATCAATATTTTCTGAACGACACATATATCTATAGAATATATATTCATACATCGGACATGTTCATTGTTCCGCATCGTGCTTTTGTGTCCTGTGTGTTACCCTGAGCTCCTACACACTGTTTGTCTCTGTCGATTTGTTCTTGCACCAATGTCAGCGAGATAATTCGCTGTACCTTCATCGTACTTGGGCGGTAACACGATTTGGACCCTGATGCTTTTTGTTGGAGATAAATTAAATCAAATAAAAAATCAACTCGTTCCAAATTGGAAAAACTGACAAGTGACAAAGCCGATGTGAGGAAAATCTTAGTCAATAGGACAAAGTGAATTAGTATCGAGGACGCCTCCTTCTCCATTTCAATCACGTACAATCATGTTTTTATGAATGGGAGGAAATGAAGAAATGCCCTTTGGTGAGGAAAGGAGTGAGCAGAAAACTGAGTCCTTTGTCTGGAGATGCTGTGCACGTGTGTGGTTGTACGCGTGCATGCTGGCGTACGTGGGTCTGTGTGTGTGTGTGTGTGTGTGTGTGCACGAGGCCCTCTTAGAGTCCAGGAGAGAAACCTGTGCGCTGCAATCCGTCATCTGCATTCCTGAAGGTTCTCCCCCGGAGGAGAGCTAATCCGATTTCTTTTAACGGGAGGCTGCTGAGGACGGCAGATTTCATCAGTGTACACACTCACACACACACACACACACACACACACACTCCCTCTCCCTGCCCTTCCCCTCTCTCACTTTGCTCTCCCTTCCCCTCCTTCCGTTCTTCGTGGTCTTGTGTTGTCTTCCTTTCTCTCCGCAACTTTCTCTCTTCACCCCTGCAGCCTCCTCATCTCTTAATCTACCCTCCTCCCATCTTTCTGTACAACTCCTTTACCCTTGTTCCTCCAGAGGACTTCCTACGCTGAGCCACACTGTTGTGGGAATAGTGGCTCAAAGGAGCAGGAGGAGGGTCAGTGGCCCTGGAACAAACGCAGAAAGAATACGCCCTCGCTGGCTCTTATAGTGTGGGTGTAGTGTGTGTGTGTGGTGGTCGGCCATTGTGTTCAATTAGTGTGAGAGTGCATATGAGGAAGTGGTTAAAAGCAGACTTCTAGACACATTTCTGTAAAGCTACTGGATGCCTCTGTCCCTGTGTTTTATAAATATCTTCTACTATTATTTATATATATTATAAAGACGTCAAATAAAGAAGAATTTTCAGTGCTTATATACTAGGAAAACACAGCTCACAAAAGCCTGAGGAAAACCAAAAACAATGGATTCTCAACAATAGCTAGTTTCAACCATAACCTTAATTTAAACCTAATCCTTAAATATAACCCTTAATTATTATTGTCACAAGCCTCAATTGGAACATTATTAAGCAGCTTAAGCAATTAGTGAGAGAGTGCATATGAGGAAGTGGTTAAAAACAGACTTCTAGACACAATTCTGTAAAGCTACTGGATGCCTCTGTCCCTGTGTTATAGAAATATCTTCTACTATTATTTGTATATATTAACCGTCAGTGTCCAAGTCCACAAGGTTTCATGGTGAGTGTTTATTCACCCTCTTCACTCTGAATGTGAGATAAAGAGATTCTGAGAGCCTGTTTGCACGTGCATGTTCACATGTGCACTAATAGCATGGGCAGACATGGCCAGCTGTCTGGCTGATAACTCCCCGAAGTGCTGCCCTTGGTTCCATGTGCTGATGAATTCCACAGCAGAGAAGCTGCTGGCCGGGGAACCTGCTCGGCCAGTGACTGATTACTGACAGAGTGTTTGGCTCTGGTCACACCGAGGGGAGAGGAAGAGAGAGAGACAGTTGGTGTATGGTTTCGTCTGAGCTTGATCCAAGACTGGGAGACTTTACTACGCAGTATATCGAACAGGCTCAGCAAACATGCTTGGTCTGGAGAAAAGATGCCACTAATAGAGCTGCTTTATGTTCGGAATGAAGTCAGTTACATCCTCACCTGATGCTGCGATTTAACAGAAGGTATATGAGTTCAAAGATTTCACATAATCATGCATAACAAATGCCAAAATGTGGTGTATTAATAGCTGGAGAAGTGGAGAATAAGTGGAGAGTGACTGTGATGCGATCGTTAAGTCAAGTTGTAAAGAGTTAGTTTTTCATGCTGATTTGCCTCAGGTGCAAATTATGTACAGAGATGATGTAATCTATTAAAGTTTGACTCATGTTACAAAGCAAACAACAATGATTAATCGTGATCCTCTGGGTTTGAACATTGTTGGATCATCAAGTGAATAAAGGACTAGTAGTTTATTGACATTTAATATATATATATATTTTATATTATAATACATTTTTAACACGCAGGTCTAAAAATAGTGAGGACAGCCAATATCAGGCACCTGGAAGGACACCTGTGCTGTGAGGGTCCAACACAGGAAGAGTCATCATCTCTTATCCACACACACACACTGACCTGCTCCCTCCTTCCATACACAGATTTGCTATTTATTTTTTCTTCTTGCCTCATGGCCACACACACACACACACACACACACACACACACACACACACACACACACACACACACACACACACACACACACACACACACACACACACACACACACACACACACACACACACACACGCACACGGACACACACGGACATCTGTCAGGCTTTCACACAGAGTGGAGAGCCGCATGTTTTTTTCATCTACACTCATTCCCCAAGAGTAGGTGCTTGAGAAGTGTGACTTTGAAAGTTTCTGCGTGTAGGAGTGTGTGTTGGTTACAGAGGAAGTGAAAAGAGAGAGAGAGGCACAAAAAGAGGGAGCACCCCTGGTGTTTATGTCGGCGTGTGTGTGTGTGTGGCGGGGAAAGAGAAAGTGCAGCGACTAATATGTTTGTCAGCAGGAGACAGCGAGAGACAGCACTTTGTAGACTCCCACTTTGGGTCGTTTACAAGGAAATCTGTCATATCTTCCTCAATCCTCAGCGCCAGCCATCGCTCAGCACTCAACCCCTCGCAACTCCTGACTGATCGTGCGACGTGTTCCCTGTCCCTCTCTTTCTCTTGCTCTCAGCGAGTCGCTCACTCGCTGTCTCTCCATATGCTGCTGGGGGATCTCGGACGACTTCAACCGAGGGGAGGAGGAGGCAGAGACAGAAGGAGAGAGACAAAGAGAGAGAGAGAGAGAGAGGGGAAGACATGCAGGCAGAGTGAGATACACAGTAGAGGAGGAGAGGGAGAAGGTAGAGAGAGAGAGAGTAATGGATGGTCTGCTGCTCCTCTTCATCTCCCTGCCACAGCCAGCGAGGTGAGGAATGGCCTCAGCTCTGATAAACAGACTAACACGTGATGCCTATCTCGCATCCGCCTGCCAGAGCAGCTGATCCATGGCCACATGCATGGCCCGCTATCCTCATGAAGGGTCTTCCTGGTGACACGGTGGACAAGTAGATACTGGAGTTTCAGCAGTTTATAAAGATATCATATAAAGGAGAAAGCACAGTTCACAAAAACCAATGGATTCTCAACAATAACTAGTTTCAACCATAACCTCAATTTAAACCTAATCATTAAATATAACCCTTAAGATCAATTCAGCAGCTTTCATACATGACATCTGTGTCTGCGTCCTGTTGTATTCCTTTAGATTGTTCTGCTTTGTCTCAGTTGCATGTTAGAAACATCAACAACACGTCCATTCTATACAAGGTGACTGACAGGAGAATTCTGGAAAACGTCCAGAGCAAGTGACTCAGACATTTGGGTCTGGATCCTTTCAGGAGAACTCCGGGGTTCAGAGCACATCTAAAGGCAGCATCAGTAACAACCCTGTTTGCTGGAAGGTCTAAATGTCACATTGGCCCTTTCAAGGATAGCAACAGAACATGAAACACACACACACACACACACACACACACACACACACACACACACACACACACACACACACACACACACACACACACACACACACACACACACACACACACACACACACACACACACACACACACACACACACACACACACACACTGGGGCCTGTTCAGCTACAGACACACACATTCACACTCACTCTGCCTTGAACCCAGGCTGTTAAACCTTGGCCTCTCAGTCGAACCCTGGTGCCTTCACGCAGTGTAATGTGAAACACTGCAGGAGCGATGGGGTCATAGAGAGAGAGAGAGAGAGAGAGGGATGGAGGGGATCGGGGGGGCACAGCTCACATGAGGGATTTCCTCTCTCCCAGAAACGACAGGAAGAACTTTCAACTTTCAACTGAGATACATAAGCAAACACGAGCACTTTGAACGTTTGAGTTTAACGTCCTCTCCACTGCTCTGGTCGACATGAAAGTGGCGTTTTAAAATGACTGAAGTTTTTTACGAACGCCTTTCAAAGTGCAAATGTTCAAAATCTCAGCTTATAAATCACGCATAGTGTTGTGTAATTAGCCTGGGCCAGAAACGACAAAAACAACATACCTAGTGTGCTTCTCTGCCTTTGGAAATATTATTTGATCTAATATTTATGACAATGAGTGTTGACTTCTGTCCTTCCAAAACATTCACTGGCAACTGAAGCACGATTAAAAATGAATCATATGTTTTTAATATCAAAACAAAACTCACATGTTTCCCTTAACTCCACGAAGGAGACACACAAAGATCTTAAAGTGTTGAACAAACAAACCAGCCTGAACTCCCCGTCAACACAACCTCCACTCACTATTGATATCATTAACATTTCTCCCTTATTCTTCTTCATGCACCTAGAAGACCAAGTACAAGCACACACGCAGTCAAGAGCACACACGTACGCACATACACACACGCAGTCAAGCATGCATACACACACACGCACACACACACACACACACACCAACAGGCATCTCACTTTACCTCAAATCAACCCTGTCAATGTGTGAGGCGATGTAGCAATGTGATTTAGGTTAAACACGCACCACTGGCTTATAGGTGTTAGGACTGCTGAGCATGTGATTGACAGACACACACACACACAGCCACACACACACACACACACACACGGAGCTAATGCAATACCAACTCCACTTCTCAACACACCCAGGACCCCCACCGTCGACACAAACACACACACAGAGCATGTGTGTTCTGAAGGACAAACATTTCATCTCGCCCGGTCTCCTCTACATTGCAGTTTCAGCACAACTGTCAGCCTCGCTGCATGTTTGTGTGCATGTGTGTGTCTGTGTGTGTGTGCGTGTGTGTGTTCACTCTCCTCTATACAGACCAAGCTGAACCACTCCTCTACCTTTCTCCTCTGTGTGTCCTTCCTCGTGGAGCTAGTTGGGAGCCTATAAGGCGACTTTAACCTTGTCTCCACATGTTGCTGATGAATACGTTACCACGGCGCTGGATCCAATTTCAGGTTTCCCAGCATTCTGATGAATGGCGGGAACATACGTGTTCAGCGAGGCGTTTGGCTTGAGAGGCAATTTACGTGACAGAGCCTATACATCCGGGGGCAGGTTGATCGATATCAGGGCTATTTTTTCTCTTGTTTTTTTTTTTTTTACAGCTTCATACCTTAGAGTAAATACAAATGACAGGACGTAATGGTTTACATGAAGCTAGCTGCAGCCAACTCTGTGAGCAGGGTGGGGCCGTGTTCTTGTAATTACCATTACCTCAGCGGTAAACGCCTTATTTAAAATGTCACGCTGCTGAAATGGAAAGAGTTTAACAGAGTTGGTCCACGTGTTCTGGCCACGTTTGAGTTTCCCATGTATAGGTTCTTGTTATTAGTGTATATACTTTATTCTATCTTATTCTATTTTGTTATATATTGTTGTTTTTTTATATTGTTGTTTTATGTTCAGTGCACCAATGACACCAAGGCAATTTCCTGTATGTGCAAACATACCTGGCAAATAAAAGAATTCTGATTCTGATTCTGATATTCAGTATTTTGAGTACACGAGTTAAAGTGAATAGACTTAGTCATGAGTTTCTATCGTTGATACTTGACTTGTATTCTTCTTAATCTGCTCAGTTTATTACCCATGTGCTTTATTAATGGCATATATTGACCACTTGATAAGAAAAACTGAAGAGCCCTGATGTTCAACGCATCTTTCACCGAAGAAAAATATTTTGATAGATAGATAGATGGATACTTTATTAATCCCGAGGGAAATTCAGATCCCGTGCAGAATATTAAAACATACATCTTGAGTGAGGTGATATTTGCACCTCACTTGTAGGGAAGCAAATTAATTGCTTTGACACACGCTAAGGAAGGATTGCGTGTGCACTGATGAGACGTCTTACCTCGCCATCCCGGTGCCACGGCCTCCCGTTCTGAGGGTACTTGCTCTGGCTCTGGCGTTTCTTCTGCCCTCCGTCGGCAAATTTGCACAGCAAAGGCTCTATGGGAGCTGCGGAGAGGGGGGAAAAGAGGACAGAATCATGTGAGAAGGACTGTATGTGACCTCCCCCCCACCCCTCAGAAGGACAGAAGACCCTTTGAACAGTGTCGCATTTCTCTTCTTCTACCATCTCACCCCTCTTCCCTCTTCCCTCACTCCCTCACTCCCTCACTCCCTCACTCCCTCCTCCCCGGCCTCCAATGAAGCTCTTAGTCAGATTCCCAGACCGGCGGTGTTGGCAGCCCCTCCGTACCCCTGCTCCGGCTGGCAGCCCATGAAAGAGCATCGCAGGGTATTGTTGAAATAATAATCACAGTAATCGCTCTTGTAAATACCTCTGAGATGGTAATGTAGGAGCGCTCTGTCAGCCAGGGCTTGTTTCTATAAGGCGTTCCTGTTCCTGACGCATAATCCCTCTGTGCTTTTAATTTAACAGCCATCTTCGCCTTTATTTGAAATTGTTTGCCTGTTTCCACCCCGCAACCATCGGTGCAGGCGTCTCGCTGGACTCTGAACACTAGGGGCGCTCTACCACACGAAGATAAGAAACAGAAGATTGACAAAAACAGCCGCACTTCAGAGCTGGCAATTGAAAACCAAACATGAGCTGCTCTAGGTTCAACTGCAAAAAAGAATATTAAACAGTGGCCAAATATGATGCGGTGACTGTCTCCATATCAACAGGCTTTTGTGTGAATAATTGCCAATAAAAGGTTGATGAGAACGTTGCGACGACCCACAGATAAGTTCTGAAAGGGCACGTTCTCACACCTGAGCTGCAGGTGAGAGGAATAAAAATAGGCTCCATGGGAAAAGAGAGAGAAATCTGTAGAAAGACAGGTTCAATGAAAGAAGAAGGTGAAAGAGGAAAAAAATGAGCTTTTTCTCATGAGGAACAGGTGGCTCTCTTGGCCGGTGTGTGTGTGTGTGTGTGTGTGTGTGTGTGTGTTTCCCCTTTTCAGTCTGCGACGGCGAGATTGGGATCTCTTTGGGGGCCGACTGCGGAGATGAGTGAGCGGAAGGGAGACAGTTGGATAAACACATGAGCACAGACAAGGAACAAAAACAGGGGAGAAGAAGAGGGAAAGAGATATGGCTGAGTGGAGGAGAGAGAGAGAAACAAGGGGAGAGAACGGAGTGAGAATCTACAGCGGGATCAAACACTCGTTCTCTGGGAGGGCTGTACAGTTCAGCTCTAGAGTACAGTACACACACACACACACAAACACACACACACACACACACACAAGCTTGTCCAAACACCGAGCCTCTGCTGCCCTGCACCTGGTGGCTCAGAAGGGAGCTGACGGCTGTGCTGTCAACGCATTCGCATTACTGGCCGGGCAGCTCGTGACACGGCCGCTCTGTGACGACACGGGCGGGCGGGGGGGGCGAGCAAAGGCGATGATACAGATGACACCCACTGAGAAAACTGCTGATGGTTTTAATCTTCCCTCGCAGATGTTAAGACGCACCTTGGGCCAATAATGCTGCAGCGTCACCAGACGGCAAAGAACCAAGCGCTGTCAGGATTGATGAGGCGGTGACGGTGATAAAACCGTGTCAATGGTTTTAATGAGCAAACACGATGATTTGTATATTAACTTCCATTCATTTCCCGGACAGGTCACTGATACTGTCACTTTAAGGGAAGAATTATTTTGTAGTTAGAGAGGGTGTCTTAAGAATGCAAATAGGAAGATGGCTGTGTGATCGTTTTGAACAATGTTTTTTTATTAATTTCCAATAAGAACCGACAAAACACATTGACACATACCACACAAGTTGCACAATGAAATGCAGGCGAACTTCACTGCATACACATACATACAAAAAAATAAAAAAATAAAAAATACAGATAAACACGCACACAAACATACATACCTACGTAAAATAATAACAAATAAATAAAATCAAATAAAAATGTCACACTCGATATCCCTACAGATAGATATAATCTACCGTTGCCTGAGAAAGTCCATTAAGGGTGCCCACACCTCTTCAAATTCCTGTGCTTTACCCCTGATTACATAGGTTAGCTTTTCTAATGTAACATACATTGCCATCTCTCTTATCCGAGATTGTGTAGACGATACTTCAGTCTCTCTCCAAGATAAAGCGGCGTGTGATCGTTAATGGGACTATGGGGCAGAACTATTTAGTCTCAAAATTCTTCACGCCCACAGATACAATACGAGGGAAAACAGTGATTCCTGCGGTCACAGCTGAGAAGTTGGCCGTGAACTTGCTGCTCCACGGTTGACCACGAGAAGGTCAGAGATGGTGCTGGGGACTGGAGTGTTCAACGTGACAAATCAACGGAGGAGAGCATCAGCCGCTCGCCTCAAAAGGATCAAAACTCAAGTTGACTGTCAAATGTGTCACTGTGCAGTTTCAGATGCGAGTTCAACCTCGTCTCAGCCCCGTGCTCGCAGCTGTGCCGGCAGAGCAGAAAGGCTCCCGACACCTTTTCTTCACGAGGACAATGTCCTGTGCAACCCAAGCTTGTATGAATTCCGAGACCAAATAAACGCCATACCCAAAGACTTTAAACTTTTCTGAGTGTGAGTGTGTTTCTGTGGCTTTAGGGGATCCAACGAGACCAAAACTTTTCAGAGTCAGCCAAGGAGAATGTATCCTGCTAGGGAGAGTGAGTGAGGGAGAGAGACGCTGCAGAAGGAAAAGCAACAGAGCCACTCCTTAACCTCTCCTCCGAGATAATTAGCCATCGGAGAAATTTAGAGAATCTGACACGAGAGCACGCTGACGTCCCCCCACTGACTTCATGCCCAGTTCCCACAACCAGCGAGCCAATTTGTTTAAAACTCCAGCCCAAGATCAACAGCCTCACACCACGCCACCCGCCCTGTGGACACACTCACCCCTCTGTAGCCCTGACACACATACAAACACACACACTCCTTCTGCCCTTAACGTTCCTCTGGCATAACCCTTGAACACACACACACAAACCCACAGACACACACACACACACACACACAATAGGAATCGCTGCCAGCTTAAAAACGCTTCTTAGACCTCTCACCGCACGCCGTCATCACTGACACAGCCCAGAATAAACCGGGCCACTGGCCGGACGCACTGGGCTGCTGAGGCTGCGTCTTCAGGTCACGGTCTCCAAGTGAAACACGTTTCCTCTGGTTGTAGTGTCTGATGTGTCACTGGAAAAAAGTAGTGTAGCTGCCCTTTGATGATTCTAAATTATAGGAAAAAGAGGTGAAGTGTTTTTTGATCAGGGGTAGGGTTGCAAAATTCCGTGAATATTCAAAGTTGGACACTTTCCATGGGAATTAACGGGAATATACGGGAATATACGGGAATTAACGGGAATTTACGGGAATAAACTGGAAATGTTGTGGGTAATTTATACTAACTGTATTTACCTTGTCATATACAGACATAAATATAAACATTTTGTTTTGTCATTGGGCTGATTTGAGCCCTGAGGAAACTTTGGGCACTTGACTATATGCTTCTGCATCGTTGTGTCATTCTTAACATAGGTCTTTGCACAGTATTTGCTAATGTTCACAGCCTTTCCTTCTACATTGGATGGGGTGAAATGTCTCCACACATGAGATAGTGCACGTGGCATTGTTCTGTAGAATAAGATGAGAAAAAAGTTTGTAAAAAAACACTAATGCAATGCCAGAGATATAAATAGTTAGCCAAACAATTGGAATCGTCTGTGAAAATACTTTACAATTTATGGATAAAGGAATGGAAATAGGCTAGATGAAAAGATGAACAATCCTCAATCAGCATACTAATATATTTTCCCGAGTTATATCATCGAAACTTACCTGACTAGTCCTGCACACTACAGCAGGCCTAGAGTTTTGAATGATGTTTTTATTGCTCAGCGTTTAATTTGCGTAGGTTTTTTTTTTTTTTCAAAATTCCCAAAAATTCCCAAGCTTAACTTCCTATGGAAAGTTTCCGGAAATTTACCAGAAACCTTCGGCCCCTTTGCAACCCTAATCAGGGGTCAACAACTGCCAGAAACAAGGTGCTCAATGGGGATTTGTAACTGGTTTTTAATGCAGGTTGCCGTAGGAACTGGTAAACACATAAAGGGAGGGTGACCACACGCACGTGATCGAGAGCAAACAGGACCAACCCCACACATGAGGGCGAGCGAGCCACTCTTAGGACGGTTTGGAGAGAGTAAGACGCCTGCTGGCCTGGTTTCATCACCTCTCAGTCGTCCTCCACTCTGTGCGTTTGGCTGGAAGAGACAGTCACGGCTCTCTGCTCATCAATAGACACTTTACCACCCGGCAGAATGAGCCAATAAGTGCACGCAGATGTACTTCAGTGCAAGACACTGCAATTACAACAGCCGTTTAAATTGAAGCTTGTTGCAAGTTTCGCTTATTAGCGCTCTCCATGCATAAGTAATTATTGCTATTACTGTTGTTTCCTATGGGCCGGCATCTGGGGGAAATCAGCGCTTTGTCTGCGGAGTGAAAGCCGGCGCAGCGAGAACACCAGATCTCGCCGTTCCCTTTCTTCCCGCTATCTGTGGACAAAGAGAGCTTACGTGCTCCGGATGGTCTCGCAGGGGCCGGCTGAATGGCGTCTTGATCCAATGAATGCAAATAAGCGCATGCATTGTAATGCATCAATGTCGGAGCGGCATACAGTCATCTGCTGCTCAGAATTGGACCGTGCATCTGTTTGGCGTGAAAGGCGAAATCATGCAGGAAACCCCCCCCCCCCCCCCCAGGCTGTAGCAAGGCCGGGTAAAAGGTTTTACTCAGAGAAACACACGCAGCTTTTCACCATCAAGACAGTTACAAAAGAGGCCTCTCACATCGGCTCGGAGTCAAACTGGGACGCCCTCGCTCTCCTCCGACAGGGTGCAAAGCTCTCGAGGGCGAACAAAGGGAACTGTTCAGCCACTTCTACCCGAAATATGTCACTCTGAAAAAAACAAAGCTCGAGTGAAAGGAAGCTTTCCACTTCCCAATGACAACTTTCGGTCAAAGGTTCCAGCGGATTCTTGGGCTCGAGGTTCCATGAGCTAAGCGTCCAAAGAAAAGTTAGTTGGAACGGCTCAGTGTTTTACTGCAAGGACAAATTCGGAAAGGTTGGGGAAGAGGAGGAAGAAAGCGGAAAGACAGTATTTTATTGGAACGCTGCTGTTCTCTCATGCTGCTCGAGGGGGGATCTCTAATTGGATCAACAACTGTCTGATTCCCATCAGCCGGCTTGACCCGTCTGCCCAAAGCCAGGAGGCTGCGTCTTATGGGAACGAGAGAATGAAAGGGAGTGGGAGGGAGAGAGAGAGAGAGAGACGTGGAAAAGACACAAGACAGATACAGGAAAAAGCAACAGAGCACAAGGGACAGTGTTCTGGAAATAGAGGAAGAGATAGTTGCTCGAAAAAAAACACAAGACAGGTGGGCAAGACAAATGAGAAGAGGCATCGACAAAAACCACCAGCCGGGTATATACACACGAAGCCATTTTCAGAGTCAAACAGACAAGCTCAGAAATGGCCGCCCAACCAGGAAGGGCGGCGGGGGTGGCGGCGGCGGCAGCAGCTTCCCTACAGGGAGCGGCTGTGACGGATCCCAGTCGATAGCTCTCACAACTGCCACGCCGGCCTTGCATCCTTCAGCATGGAAATGAAGACAGTCTGCCAGGCCGTTCTGCTGACAGGGACGGCACACACGGCTCAATGACACGGCCTGATAAATGGAGTTCGGCGAGAGAGAGAGCGAGAGACAAAGAGGAGGATGGGTCGGGGGGGGGGAGATAGATGGAAGAGACAGATACGGTGTCGTAGTGAGAGACACGAGGAGACAGTGACGGAAGGGGGACCGAGGGGCAGAGAGAGAGAGAGAGAGAGAGAGATTCACCCAGGGAAGGAGTCTGATCCATACGGTATGGATGAGCTGGAGAGACGGGTGTAGGGAGAAGGATGTCAACAACGCACTGCCTCCGTTACACATGCTCTCTCTCTGGCTATTGATCAGGCCTTTGCTCAGATTCTCTCATCGAGGGCTCCGGCCGCACGCAGGCCTGAGATGATATTATGGATTACAGGAAGGGAAGTGCCGGGACGAGCGCTGGAGGCCGGCGGTAGAAGCCTGATCGATGAGCTATTGCGCACTTAACAAGACTAATGTTATGTAGGGAGTCTCTGACATGCTAATCCATCTCTCACTCTCTCCATCCGATCTCATCTCTCTCCGTCATGGTTATCTCCCGTCTGCCCATCTCGAGTCTCCATTTTTCCTTCTCTCTCTCTCTGTCATTCTTTCTCCCGTCTGAGTATCTCGAGCCTCCATTTTTCTTTGCATCTTTCTTTCCGATTTAATCTCTTTCTGTCATTTTACCTCCCGTCTGCCCGTCTCGATCCTCCGTTTCTCTATCCTTCCTTCTGACCGCCTGTCTGTTCATCCGTCTGTCCGTCCTTCGCTCTCTCTGTCATGTCATCACCTGCCCATTTTAATCCATTTTCTTCTTTTCTATATATCTATCTGATTCCATCTCTCTGCCGTGGTTGTCTTCTGTCTGTCTACCTCGATCCTCCATTTCTCTTTCTTTCCTTCATTCTCATCCCTCCATCCCTCACTCTCTCGATCCGATTTCATCTCTCTCTCTCTCTCTTTCTTTCTTTCTTCAGGCATATAAAGAAAAGCTGATGGATGAGAGGAGCTCCATGTGTCTGACTCCACACTGCAGCATCTTATGGGCACGGGAACACGATTAAATCCAAGCGGTAGTCTGGGAACACGCAGACATCAATGTGACCTGATCTCCCCGAAAAAAAGGTGAAGAACACTTAACAAAATAAAGGGCTGTAATTACAGTAGCAGCTGGAAATATGGGTGAATATGATTGCGACTTCGAGTCTTGGCTCCGAATTAATCTGCTCTTACAGTAAAATGTGAGCGCAGCAAGTGCAGCGCCAAACAGGCGCCGGGTTTCCAGCTGCTCGCCATCTCCTGCGAGACGAGCTCCGAGGTACCGGTTAAATGAAAAACTTCATTTAAGCTTAATCAGCTAAACCCACTTGCTAAGGTTGCCATGGTGAGCAAACAAATAGCCAGTGTGTGTGTGCGAGTGCCCACTCTAATGAGCGGCTCACAGTCCTGCATCCATACATTATAATAACATTCATGCGAGCAGACAGTCCTCACCGCATTCAATTCCAAATGGCGTTGCGGATCACGCTGGTTCCTGCAGTCAGTGGCAATTTGAAAGTGGCGGTGGCAGATGTTTCTAATGTGGAAGCCACACATGCTGCTCGTCACTGCCAACGTCTCTGCCGCTGCACAGGGTCTCGGTATCGGGCCGCCACTTTACACAGCTGGCCCGGGTGGCAATTACAGCACAAGTGTCCGCATTGTGGTCGGCGCAAAAAACTGTAAGTACGGTACGGGACGAGACTGAGAAACACCAGGTTCGGAGTGGATTCGAAATAAGATCCCAGCTATGAAAACACCAGAATGTGAACCAGGCTAGCGAGTACGTCACTGAGTGGAAGCTCCGAGCAGCGAGCCAACTGGACCAGAAGATGTAAGAACAATCGTCCAAAACGCTTCATGACTTCTTCACCACCGAGGAGATTAGGCAAGAAGAGGAATAAAACATACATACTATTAACAGCATGTATATGTATTTCATGGCCTGCAGGGGATTGAGAATCTCCATGGCCCTAAACACTTTGATACGCTGGTAAATTTAAGATCACAGACTGAATATGTGTTTAAAGGAAGAAAGGCTTTAGACAGTAACAGAAATAATGCATAAAGTATTAAATAATCCAAGAATGGAATAGACTGGTTCTGATCCGTGGAGCTCTTTTCTGTTTTTCTTTTAACGGCAAAAAAAACATGTCCGCGGCCGAGGGACTTAAGAGCAGCTGCTGCCGAGCTTGGCCTGTGGGCGTTGACTTGTGCTGCCACTGTCTGTGTCACTGCCTGTGTGGGCCGACAGTGAAGCTAGCTCTGTCCCTGTTAGCAGAGTATTATAACACTGCCAACGCCTCCAGTGACCCGTGAAACCTCCCATCTATAGAGATGAATCATACAGATGGGCGCTTTGTAATTCAACAGCGCTCCACCGTCCACCAGACCTGCAGCGAATATAACTCGCTATGACACCGGAGCAGAATCAGGATGAATGGGCGGGGGGGTTTCTGAGCTCTGTGAGGACGTCTGAGCAAAGCAATCTAGGCCACGTTGTATGAATGTGAATTTTCAGTTTTTTGGGAATGCTTCAAACTTGAAAACATATTCTAACCCCTTAGTTCCCTTAGTACCCCTTTAAGTTGAGGTAAGAGTTAGATTCATATATACGGGAAAAGGACGGAGCCTCCTGTCCGTGGTCTGTGTTTATTTTGTCTGTATTTCTACATTATCGCAAACTTGTTTGTTGTAAATCTCTACGATAACATAGAGGATGCATGGAAGCATGTGTGCTGTGGCGCTTATATCGTGTTAAACTGATATATCTCTTTTCGTAGGCACAGGCAGCATAAACGAGTCTTTTCTACAGATTCCACACAATGTTATGTTACAGCAAAGATATTCAGGTGTATTTATCATGGTGATACTGATCTTATTTGGCATTTCTCAGCACTATTCTTCTTATATATATCGAGGTAACACAAATTCACACTCTGCCCCTTGCAAATAGTCCTCCAGTGTTTGTCTGCTGGTACCCTAAAGAACAATTGGACGTTAGGTTCCTCATTGGACGGTATCTTACCCAGATGGCCCAACAATTCAAACACATGATTTTTCTAGTTCTAAGAAAAGGGTTATCTAACCTTTAGGCTCCTGTTGCCTGGAAATTGACAGTGACATTTGAAAGAGAAGCACAAATACAAGAAAGCCGTATCGGTCCGAGCCGGGAGAGTGACGCGTACAAAAAGCCTGTGTGTCTGTTAACTAGGTTTCCACCGCAGGGGCTTCCAGTAACAACGGTATGGACAGAAAAGAAAATGAAATTACAGCACAATAAATGAATTATCAATAAAGAGCCCTCAATACTGTATCTGAGGGGGGATCAATATGCCACGGCCAGGCTGCGATGTGGGCCGAGGGCTGAGGGCACGCCTCCAGCCGAGGGACCGGCCGGGTCGATAATGTCACTGGGGGGGGGGTGCTCGGCGATCAATGCGGCCAGTGACGTTGATTTATGATCAATGAAAGCGGGGCACCTGACTAATAAGGGAGGAAGGGGAGTACGAGAAGGGGGGGGGGTTGGGGTTCCATAGAGTCCCCTTTACTGTAACTGATTGGGGATCGATGGAGAGTGGCACCGTGGCTGATTGGGGATCAGGCGACTCGCTGGCAGAGGAAGGCGGCTCCGTGTGAGAGGATCTGGTCGGCTGCGTGGAGAGAGCAGCCTGTCTGAGCCGGGCCGAGCTGCAGAGACGGTAATTAAAGCTGTGCTGAAAGGAGCTTTCCACCGGTTGATAGAAGCTGCAGGTGCAGCTCTCTTTGCTCTTTCACTGTCAAAAGAACACACACACACACACAACCACACACTGTCACTGAAACACACTCAGCACAGGAAGGTCTGCGCTTCTTTCCTCTCATTGGTTCATTGCTACGAACCCAGATGATCCATGTGTAATTTTTGGGGCACGACATGTTAAGCGTATTACTTTCAGCAGATTACTTGATGGTGTCTCATTTCAGTGATATGCAGTAATTACTAACAGATGCTGTGGGTTGCTGCTTGTCTCACATTTGCCTTCAGGAGAGAGGTAGGAGTTGCTAATTTCACGAAGCAGTTAGTGACGCTTGTTCTTAAATAAAATGTAAAATTAATCCTACACCTGACAGACAAGTATGAACTCCCACAAAGCAAATCTGCTTCGGCCCAGATTTGGCCCCACACACTGTCAAACTGCCATTCTATCATCATTCCACAAAGCCGGTAGATTGATGTCACCTCAGCGTCCCACTCCTGTTTTGCCAGATCTGGGCCATGAGGCCTCAGGAATGCCTCAGATCAACCAAAGGTGCTAAAGGTGGCCTGAATTGGGTTTGTGCTACCACATGAGCCCCTTAAGGTTCATATCAAGATTCCATGTTGCCTAGAACACTGCATGTTTGCAAAAAAATACTTCTTCCAGGCCACACTAAGGCCATAAGTGCATCATTTCCTGAAGTGGCCCACATCTGTATTCTATCTGTGTTGCTTTGTTTTATTACGACAATCTTTGTCAGGCCTCTCTCCTCTCACCTTTATTCAAACTCTATGATTCCTCTGGTAATCTCATAAACACTGAAACACATGAGAAGGTGCAGACGTGGCCGTGAAATATCTGGAATATTTCAGATTAGTGGACTGAGCTTCATAAGCCAAATAAAAAAAGGTAGAGCTAGGTCCAAATTTAGACGCTAACCCTTCATCTGTGCTTTGTCAGACCGATCCCTCCAGAGAGGAACGGTGCATCACACGCTCCGGCTCATAATTCATTCATTTCTTAGGTATTCTCTTTGTTCTCCAGCAGCGTTGACACTAATTTCCCTCTGTCTTTCAAGGAAAAAAAGGAAAAAGTTGCTGACAACAAAGCTCACTGAATAAATCAACTGTTTTCTAAGGAAGCTGCAGAGTCTGCTGGCGTAAATTAAGTAGATATTACAGTGTGTTGTTCAACAATCTCAACATTTATGAAATTGTTTTTGATTTGGATGTGAAGGTCAGGCTGGTAATGGTAAAAGGTTGGCGCCATGTATGTGTCTTTTTATTCTGGGATGTAACATTAATATCAAATCACCAGCAGGGAGCAATATGCTAAGGAAGAAACGTCATAAAAATAAATGGCGATTTGAGATTTCAGAGTCCTGGCCACAATCTGAAACCACTTCCCTCCCGTATCAGCATCTTATTGTTTTTTTCTCGATCTTCCTTCTGCTTCAAAGAGAAAAGCCAAACAAAACAAAGATGGTCGCTTGTTAGCATGAAAAATACCACTTAGCAAACTCTTCAGCTTTAAACTAGTTTCAGTAACTACGTCCCCTTGAGAGAACAATATCCAGAGCGATAACCGGAGAGAGAGAGAGGTCGACCTGCGGAGAGCAACTTTGAGTAAGTCCTTGCCTAAACATCTCAGACGTGATGAAAGGCTTTGTTTTTCTCGCTCTGCGTTAATGGCTCCCAATCGATGTGGGAGAGCCGTGTTTTTCCTCCACATGTCCCGACCCCCGGGGAAACACGGGGAGGTAATGTGGGAGGGGAGAGGTATCGACAGACAACATCAATATCCCTGGGATTCACAAGCGGCCGCGTGCTGAAGGTAACTACTTCTAAGTTTGAGCTCAGGTCGGCCTTCAGGACTCGTCACTGCAGCGTCAAGGTCGGAGGAGGCGTCCGAGGGCCGGAGCGTTGGCGTGGACGGGAAACGAGCAGCTAGAAACAAAACAAAATGCTAGAAACTGAGGATACACATCTGGACTCACCTCTAAAACAACCCATCTGTCCTACAAACACACACACACACACGGGCGCAGACACACCGATTCGTTCACTTCCACGATGCCAGGAATGTGAGGCAGCGCTGCAGAGGCGAGCACATCGCCACGCTGGCTCTCATCTGTCACCGGCGGCAACCAGCCCGCCAGCCGCCATGATGTGCAGCTTAATTGGGGGAGCTGATGAGGTCTGATGAGGCCGGTACTTATTGAATTCCCCAGCCTGTTATTTAGACAATGCTGCGGAGAAGTGGCCTCCCTCTTCTCTCCCATCCTCATCCATTCACTGTCCCGGCAGGGGGGGGGGGGGGCGGCTGGCTAATCCACTCCTGTTTGTAATGGCTGTGCGAGCTGAAGGGATTTGGAAACGCTCTGCACTCGCCAGCGCACATCTAACACACTCCGCTGTGGATGTTACCCCATAATGGGCCGATTTGATGAGTTAACCAGATCCCTACACCCATCCACCCATCTCGACCCCTCTTTGCCCACCTCGCCATTGTGTGTATGTGTGTGTGTCTGTGTGTGCGTCCATGTGTGTGTGTGCTTTGGGGGTTTTGTTTGATAACCAGACTTTGAAGCAGTCTTCTTTCAGCGAACCAAAAGCAATTACCAAATCTAAGATCTGGCTGCAGGATGTTCATCGTGTGTGAACGAAAAAGATGGAGAAGAGAGAGAAAGAGAGAGAGCGTGTGATGGAGAGAAAGAAATCAGCGGAGAGGAGCGGAAGTTGTGGAACAGATGGCGAAAATGGCAGGACAACAAACTTTCATTTCTGTGCCTCCGACTGGTGAGAGAGAGACTGTGCCGTCACAGAGGGACGCCAAGAGTGTGGCTCAGTGTGGGACAGCACATCAAACTGCATCAGAACTAAACAAAAAAAAATATATATATATGTAAAAGAAACTTGTGATGTATGTCTTTTCAGCACACAAGAATAAATTATAGGAATTTCAAACGTGAAGTTTGGGTTGCAAAAATTCAGCATCTGGGTGGTCGGACATTTATCTGCACCAGCTGTAAGGATGACGGGCTCCCATAAAGAAAATATACTGAGATGAGCACGGCCCAGAAAAGCAACAAAAGAGGAAATATCTGACACGCAGTCATATTATTCCCCAAAAAACTGCCTCAAACTACATAAAATACAGTATAAAGGTATCGTCTTTCTGATGTATGTATCACACTGTGCAGAGTGTGTGAGATCCTGCTTCCCCAGCTCTTTGTCTGCCGCGCTCTGCATTACAATAAGCTGTCAAAACCTCAGAAACAGCGTTATTAAAAATGCTCGCAGTGTTTCTCCCTCTTTGGGAGCGTTAAGAGAAGCTAATAACACATCCAATAAAAGCAGCTCAAACCCCGAGACTCAAAATGATCCGAAATGAAATAAACCGCTGAATGACTGGTGCATCCGGAGGTATGGACGCACACAAGAGGTCCAAAATGTATAGATCAGGGTTGATGCTGATGAAGAGGAGAAGGAGGTGGAGGAGGAGGTGGAGGTGGTGGAGGTGGTTCCTGTGTTAAAGGCAGCAACATTTAAAAGCTTACACGGACAAGGTACAACCTGGAGAGCACCGGGGGCACGGAGAATCAATATCAGCCCGACTTAGAAATCTGCTGTATAATCCTTGATCTCCAAGGCCATTTGCTTTGCAGCCTGAAATTGGATACACCCCGACTGCATCCCCCTGACACCCCAGCCCCCCCCCCCCCCCCCCCCCCCACTGCCGCGCCGCGCCGAGCCTGCTGCTCAACTCCACAAATAAGACATCCTGAGAAATTGATCTGGATGCATCTGTGGCGAGATTACGTCTCGGGCCAAAAGAGAGATATGACTGGCTCAAGGTAATTCATAAATCTGTGTGTCTATGTGTAAGACAGGCGCCTGGTGAACGGGAAAACCTGGAGGAGGCGCTATCATAACCACATCGCCGCTATCTGGAAGACTCCCGCAGGAAAGAGGCCATTAAGACAACACCGTTACAAATGCTACGGGCAAATGACAAACCCTGAAATACACCGTTATAAATTCTAACCGGTAGCAAGGCTGTCATCTTTTTGTCGTTATTTCTCCTGGAGGCGGCACCTTTTGCGGTGTAACACAAATACATACAACGACCTGAGTGAGTGAGTGTGAGGGGTAAAGATTATTTTCTATTATTTTCACCTCGTACCAGGAGGTTATGTTTTCACCCCTTGTCCGGGGATTACACAGAATTCAGTAGAAGGATAAAACTTGAAAGAACAGATTCAGAATATGATTTTTACTTTCTATATTGCAAGATTATTGACATTTTTAATCAATTTCCCAAGGAATAATTAATTAATCTCGATGCTGTATCGTCAGACATATTTAGGGGAGTGATAGTGGATTTATGTGTGGTTTCATAAGGGGGCGGTTGAGCCTGGGCTAAGGTAAGTGCTCTAATGAGTTGTGGTTTATATTATATCTTATTTTACATTTGTTTATTTTGTATAAAAGTTATATTTACATACAAGACATGTGTAGATACAGAATTACTTATTGCATCTGACATAGAAAACTACAGCAACATGTTTAAATCTGATAACCTGCCATACAGGGACTGGACAACATGTGTAAGTTTACTATGTGTCATGTTACACTCGAACTTTTAAGTATTTTTAAAATGTTTTAGAATCATTTCATTCCTTGACCCATTGTTCCATCTTAACATACTCCTGTTCAAGGTGAAAGCTGCACTCCAGTAACACTTAGAACACTTTCCACTCTGTAGCAAGCGAGACGGGAAAAAAAGTCGGATTTTTGAGGAACACTATATCCTCAGGTGCCTCTCTGCTGTCGGAGCAGGCTGTCGAATATTTTGTTTTATTCCCCTGGCGCTGTGTATTGTTAGAGTGGCAGTTGTTGGACTCTCTGAGGCCTTTAAGCTCCGCGTTTTTCCCCCTTGTTACTCGGTGCCTGGTGGGGGGGGGGGACAAACAGCTGCAGAGAGATTCGCTGCCGCACAACAGCGGTGGTCCCCTGATACCTGGAATTCATACTTTCCACCTGACGCACAGGATAGAGAGAACAGAGAGCTGGCAATTACCAGACTTCTCTCTATATATACTGAAACCGCGTCTCTGCTGTACTCCACTCGGAAGGCTGTCTTAGGGCCAAGCTTGAGGTAATGAAAGCAACACACTCCTAATGGACTATTGATGTGTGTGTGTGTGTGTGTGTGTGTGTATGTGTGTCGATGTATGTGAGGAGGACGGAGGAACAGAGCGAGAGAGGTTTGAAGAACAAAGGGAGGAAAAGCAGACTGTGAGAAATGATTTCGCTGGCGTGTTGCTGTTGTTTTCTCTCTGTGTTGTTTCGTCACGGCAGAAAGTTGTGCGTGTAAAGCTGAAGCTGAGGAAAAGCAGCAGATACAAAGTGCGAGTGCGGATCCAATAAGCCTGATGTGCCGCTCGGCTCGCCAGGGAAAGTGTCTGAGACATGAGGTCACCGGAGAACCAGGTGTTTTTCCATCGTCCTTCACCCAGAACCTGCAGCGGCTCCCATATAAATACACAAGTGTAAAGTAAAAGATGCACACAATCCTCGGTGGCAGCCTTATCACGGCAAGTCTCGCCAAATGGATCACGTCCCACTGCTGCTGGTGGAGTGTGTAGGTGTGTGTGCACTTTTCCTTTTGTATCTCTCTGTGTGTGTGTGTGTGTGTGTGTGTGTGTGTGTGTGTGTGTGTGTGTGTGTGTGTGTGTGTGTGTGTGTGTGTGTGTGTGTGTGTGTGTGTGTGTGTGTGTGTGTCCTCCCCTGCTGGCAGGCGGTCGGATGAATGAATGGGCGTCCACTCCTGGAGGTCCAGTGGCGCGACAGAAATAACTCTGCTGACCACAGTGACCTCTGCTTGTTCCCACACAGCCCGCGTCCTGTTCTAATGGAGGCTCTATTTTTGGGGGGTGGGGGGGTGAGCAGCCACATTTATCTCACTGCCCTCTGTGTCCTGGGGATGGTGACAGTGACGTGCTCGGGGTGTAACTGATGCTTGTTCTTCGTGCCTTTTCTGTTTTGTTGTTTTTTTTTTACCTCTGCTTCCCTGACGCAGGCTCACACACACAGAAACACAATCGGTGGAACGACCTCGACAACACAACCTCACTATTTTCGTTCACCCTTCAAATGCATTCCTTTCCGAAGCAAGCTAAAAACAACAGTGTGGGAAAAAAGCAGATAGCTGTCATTTATCAGACTCATGTGTTGTGACACTCTAACCCAATATAGAGAGGGATTGACCTGGGAAGCACAAAAAAAAAGCAGGGCCGGAGGAATCGCTTGCATACCACAGAGACCTCGGAGTGTGATCATCCTCCTCAGAGCTTAATCTTCATTCTGGAGGACCGGGGGGGGGGTGGGGGGGGACGGACGACAGGGTAGAAGCTCAGTGACCCACTGTATCTGTCGAGAGGCTGAATATTAATCTGTGCAAAAGAACCGCATCGCCTCCGGTGCTACGTTAGATTAGGTTGAGTAATGGCTAAAACCTGGAATCTTGGGATTCACGAAGATAACGCTGGACATCACAAGACTTGAGGTGATGGAGAGATGAGGCGGAGGACGGGAAGGAAAACATACATATGTCTTTTTTGCTCATGATTGTGACGTCTTCAGTCGGATTAATGAGTTCCTGAGCTTTTCAGTATAAAGTTCATAATAAGTATCGTAACAACTGAAACAAGGCATTCAGCTAGTGGTTCACTGTTTCACTCATAGATATATATAAAGACTAGATGTCTCGTTCGACGGAGCCGGACGTCACCACATGGCGGCCATCTTGCCAGAGGTTGCTCTCTCACCCATAACATTGTGTTGGTAGTGGTAAATAACCATAACTTGCTTAATTTTCAACCGATTTTGAAACGGTCTGGTTTGTTATAAACGTCAGAGATGTAGATATGACACTGCATAAATTATGAATAATTATGTTATTTTCTAAAAAATGTAATAATTTATGCAGTGTCATAACTACATCTCTGACGTTTAAAAACAACCAGACCGTTTCAAAATCGGTTGAAAATTGAGCAAGTTATGGTTATTTACCACTACCAACACAATGTTATGGGTGAGCGAGCAACCTCTGGCAAGATGGCCGCCATGTGGTGCGGTCTGGCTCCGTTGGCCGGCAACGCAGACGAGACATCTAGTCTTTTTATATATCTATGGTTTCACGGGCCAAACGGTAGATGCAGTGATCCAGGATGATTAGCATAAACCAGAAATAATCGGACTTAAGTGATAATAGATTATTGATTAATAGATTCCTTTCCTTTCCTTTAACAAGACTAAAGTAAAGATCCATAGCGCCAGAGACCTGTGATGCTGCTCGGCAACAACACACACTGTTTTGTGACAAAGTCAACACAATCTAAACCACATACCACATTTTCTGGAAGGCAAAATGTGAAAGAACATATTCTTAATAAGTATTTTACATCCAAGACTGTTCTTGCTACAAAGCCCAGATTAGATTTCTGTTCCAAACATTTGTCCACTTTGACAAAACCAAGAGAATGGAAAGCTAAGAGAAAGAACAACTTTGTCACTTCTCTCAGCCGCCTTCATGGAGTGAACGCACGGAATAAAAAGAGAGCAGGCGGAACGCGTGTCAAACAAAGGAGGAGAGCGGAGAGATATTAACTAAAAGCAGCCTCAGGTGTTTATTTTGCTCGCACTAATACTGTGTGCACTCAGCTGCAGCCAGGAACAAAGATGAGCATTTGAGAAATGAGGAGGAACGTGTGTGTGTGTGTGTGTGTGTGTGTGTGTGTGTGTGTGTGTGTGTGTGTGTGTGTGTGTGTGTGTGTGTGTGTGTGTGTGTGTGTGAGTGTGTGTGAGTGTGTGTGTGTGTGTGATGTGCAGAGAGGACGTGTGTAGTAGATGAAAGACAGCGGTGGCAGGGACGATAAGAGAGATGAGAGAGAGAGAATAAAAGCAAGGGGAACAAAAAGTGCAAGGAGAGGTATGGGCGGGGGGGTGAGAGAGAGGAAGATAGGAGGGGATGAACATGGTGGACAGCTGGGCCCGGGGTCACCGGGGTCAAGCTCAGGACGCGGTCACACGGTCAAAATCATCCTCTCATCCGGTCGGTTGCAGATGCAGCAACTGAAACTTTACTCAGATTTAACCTTCCAGCCGCTCAGGTTGGTCCAACTTTCACTCGCCCCCCCACCGCTCTGCCCTTTCCCATCTGTTCTCCTCTATCTCCCTCTCTTATTCTTGTCATATTTTTCCCCGGCTTCTAATCTGCGTCTTTCTATCACACTCCCGCTCTATCTCTCTCCATTACCCTGGCCCCCCCCACGTAATGTATCTCTTGTCTCTCCCCAGTATTCTGTCTCTCTCCACATTAGATGTGGTTGAGTGGAGAGCAAAGTCGATCAGATCTGACTAAACTCCTCCAGTAGCCGCTGCGCCTCCTCTGCCTAAACAAACTCTGAAGCCAATCAGAGGGCTGATATTATTTTATGTGGGAGGGGACAGCAGCAGGTGAATACTCTATGTTCCTCCTCCTCCTCCTCTATCTCCACCTCCTCCTGCTCTCTCCTCCTCCTCCTCCATCTCCTCCTCTATCTCCACCTCCTCCTCCTCTCTCCTCTCTCATCATCCTACTCCTCCTCCTCCTCCTCCACCTCCTCCTCCTCCTCCTCCTCTCTCCTCTATCTCCACCTTCTCTATCTCCACTTCCTCCTCTCTCCTCCTCCTCCTCCTCTATCTCCTCTCTCCTCCTCCTCTATCTACACCTCCTCCTCTCTCCTGTCTCCTCCTCTCTCCACCTCCTCTCTCCTCTCTCCTCCTCTCTCCTCCTTTCTCCTCCTCTTCCTCTATCTCCACCTCCTCCTCTTCCTCTACCTCCACCTCCTCTCTCCTCTCTCCTCATCCTCCTTCAACTCCTCCTTTTTCCTCTCTCCTCCTCATCCTCATCTCTCCTCTCTCCTCTCCCTCTTCCTGTTCCTCTTCCTCTTCCACCTCCTCCTCCTCCTCTATCTCCACCTCCTCCGCCTCCTCCTCCTCCTGCTCCTCCTCCTCCTCGTGACTGATACAGTTCAGTGGCAAAACAAACAAAGCGTGACAAATCCAGATTATTGTCTGTGGGCGAGATAAGGTTCTAATGAGAGAGTGCAGCGGGGGGGAAATTGATCCTTTTTCAGGAAGCCGTCTGATTCACTGGGGTTGACAATAATAACTTCCTGTGTGTCCTGCCTCTAATGGAAGTCAGGTGAAGTCAGGGGTGGGGGGGTATGAGAGAGAATGGTTAACCCTGAGCGGACAGATTTCATTATGATGCAATATCCTGAGGAGTGTGAGGGGGGGTAATTATTATCCGGAGCAGAGCATATTGAGAAGCTGTCTGGACGTCAGTGAGAATCAGGAGCCAAGACAGAAACATATCTCGTAAATTAATTATCAACACGTGATGGATTTGACCTTTTGTTTCTAACAGGAAAGCGAAACATGAGATATAAAACAATTCACAGACCAGCTAGCCGTATACGCGAAACACAGATGCATCATGGGAAACGAGCGGGCGAGCCAGCCGTGTCTGACAGCCACGCCACCAACCTACTTGGCTGAGAGTTACATCTACACGCCATAGGGGAGAGAGAGAGAGAGAGAGAGAAGAGCGTCCTGTCGACAGGCCAGTTATTAGCCAGGGGAATGTGGGAGGGATTTCAGAAATTAACATGGATTACTGGAGTGTGACTGACAGTTTCAGAAGGGCTTTCTGTGACTTACCAAGTGATTTGGGACTCGCCTTAATTCAGCGAGGGACGTTTTAATACCGCGGGCTGTCTCTGCTATCTTGGCACCGTTGCCGTGGTGAGGGCGCCAACAAGGGAGTGGATCTTTTTCTGCAACAGCACCCCCGGCAACAGCTCTCCCCGCCCGCCCTCAGTGGCACAGGCCTCTGCAAATAATCACGCGGGATGTGTTGTCGGGTCCGGCACTTTGGGCTCGGCACAGTGGTTTGGTACAAAAAGGAGGAAGGGGAGGTTGCCAAATTGTGGCCCCTGTTAACTCTGTGGAGCATAATCTTGACAGCTGCAGTAAGTCTACAGAAGGCCTGAGTGTCATCGGCAAATCAAGATTATGATTGGGGATTTTTTCTAATCTCTCCTCTATCTCCACCTCCTCCTCCTCCTCCTCTTCCTCTTCCACCTCCTCCTCTATCTCCACCTCCTCCTCCTCTCTCCTCCTCCTCCTCCACCTCCTCCTCTATCTCCACCTCCTCCTCCTCTCTCCTCTCTCCTTCTCCTCTCTCCTCTATCTCCACCTCCTGTGTTGTCGGGTCCGGCACTTGGGGCTCGGCACAGTGTTTTGGTACAAAAAGGGGGAAGGGGAGGTTGCCAAATAGTGGCCCCTGTTAACTCTGTGGAGCATAATCTTGACAGCTGCAGTAATTCTACAGAAGGCCCCAGTGTCATCGGCAAATCAAGATTATGATTGGGGATTTTTTCTAATGCAATGACATTCATATGGGTATGGAAAAGTGCACCGGTAATCTCCATGAGTAAATTCATTTTTTGAAACACTGAAATATTACAGTGAGACTTTGAAGCTGAAAAGTTTCAAAGGACAGAGACGGTCACTGCGAGTTTGAAAAAGAAATTGTAAAACCAGATAATGTCCGAGAGAGAAATGCCAGAGTCCTGTCTGAATAAAACAAATAAGAAGAAACAGGAAGGCTTGTACATATTGCATGTTTCCGTTTGGTTCCATCTCCCAGGGCCACTGGGGCTGCTTCCTGATGTGGTTTCCATTATTTATCCGGCATCTATTGGACAATATTGGAGCCAACTCTGAGCTCTGCTGCCATATTGGCAACAGGAGCGATGGCAACGGAAGTGAAGAGGAAGAAGCTGCATGTGCTGGGTCTGGACTGAGTCACAGTTTGCACAGTTAGACGTTCGTGGGGATGTTAGATTCATCAAAGTCTTCTGCTGCTGCCATTCTCAGAAATGCTCAGCATCACCTGCATCTGGAAACACAGCCATTGTTTGTTTGGCTCGTCTTTGACTGCTGATGATGGAATTAAGTTAAACGGCACAAACAGCAGTGAGAGGAAAGGCACATGCAGTGTGTCCAATGTCATCAATTTCCTTTGTGCCGCCGCAGACACGCAATTCGGGACGCACGTGAGATTGCTCACCTGCCAAAGCCAAACGGTGGCTAATGTGTCTCCGGTTTGAATTAAATTTACCATAGGGTGTCATCTCTAAGCTGTTTAATGCATTGTGGGACGCAAGGCTTTAATCAGCCAGGCTCAGTGGAGCCGGCGGATTAAATCACTTTTTATCTGTGCTTCCTTTGACTTTCCTCAGCGCTCAGGGTTGCCGTGTAAATCATAATGCGTCCCTGTTGGGCTCACTTCAGCACGGGTCATTGCTGTAGTCACAATTCATAAAGTCCATTTATTTTGCAAATTGAGTAAAAACCCACATCCGCCGAGAAACACACGGATAACTCCTCATTCTCACGTCCGGCGACAAAGCAGATTGTGTCTCGGTAAAGAGGTTTGTGTGTCTACACGGGAGCTCGTGTCCATCTATCTGTGTTTGTGTGTATCAATTTAAACTGTTACTTTGTTTTTATTACTGAATTATCCCGCCTATAGTGTATTCATATTTATATATATTCCATATATCTTACAATTCCTGTTAATACTGTAATATTCCATATATATTTCTTACTGTACAGATCTTATTTATTACTTTTTCACTTTAATATGCACAATACTCATATACTTCCTATTGCCACACACTGCCACACACCCTCCTCCAACCACTGATCATTTGAACATTTGTACATTTGCACTACTGTTACGTTTTTTTTACTACTGTATTACCCCGCCTATAGTGTATTCATATTTATATATATTTATATTTTTATCCTGCTCATAGTGTGTCCATCGTCCTTATATCTTACAATTCCTATTAATACTGTAATATTCCATATATATTTCTACTGTACGGATCTTATTTATTTACATTTTCACTTTAATACGCACAATACTCTGCACTTTTACTGCCTTTTTTGCACTTCTGGTTAGATGCTAAACTGCATTTCGTTGTATATGTTCTTGTACTGTGCAATGACAATAAAGTTGAATCTAATCTAATCTAATCTCAATGCACAGTATATGTATTGTGGCCAAAACACACACACACACGCCTGCTTTGGCACACAAGCACCACAACCACTCTCCTGCATGGTTCCTCTCGGTGTGCGGGCGTATGCACACTCACATCCGACACCAGCGTTGGGCCGAGCCGCTGCCGCATTGCACAGAATAGCTAAACAGCTGTAGTGCTCCATCAGGGGCTATCGATCATGTCCCTCTCTCTGAATCACAATCAGACGTGGGCAGAGCGGAGCGGCTGGAGCCGGCCTCAGCGCCGGGCTCGGTGGACGCCTGCTACACACCGCTCATATCAACCAGGCCTCGGCAAACACACCTGACCTGGATAGCTGATTGGACGCATCTATATGTGAGCGCTGTGGTTCCTGGTTCTGTAGAAGTTTGCTGGATGTGATTTCATTTCAAGTTCCTTTTGTACACAACTTGTATTTTAAGTGTGCAAACGTGTCTATAAGGATGAATGTATTGATACAACACCTAATATACATGTAACCATATATTGTTTCTGTGTGTAACTACATGAATATTAGACATGATCTCGTTACAATCCTAATGGGAAGAATAGGGAAGCTGTTTGAGTATCATTAGCTGCCATCTGCTATCATCCCCCCACACTGTATATCAACCCAACATCTCATGTAATCACAAGGAGGTTCCATGTTATTACATTAAAATTTAAACAGGAAGTGTATGGAAACGGTCTATGGAAGCCATTAGCTGCCATCTGTTAGCATCTCCACAATCCACTGCTCTGTATCACATTGCTCCTCCCAGTGTCCTTGTGTTATCTCCACACTAATAACCAATATGGTGACTTCCTTTCTGATTAACTTCCCCACGGTCAGTTGAACACCACGTATGACCGGGCGCATGACGTCCATATTTACTTCCTGGTGTGTGACAGGAAAGGTTACATCTCAATATCCGTTTTGTGTATCGCCACTGGACACAGCTGAGTGGAAGAGGATGTCTATAACAAGGGACAACCCCATCTTGCATGTACAGAAACACACACACACACACACACACACACACACACACACACACACACACACACACACACACACACACACACACACACACACACACACACACACACACACACACACACACACACACACACACACACACACACACACACACACACACAGTCACACACACGTACCTCTGGACACAGTATGATTGAGTGGCTAAGCTGGATGTGCAGAGGCCTGACAGATATGAGCTTGAGAGGATTGTTGAGTGTGCTTGCTACATTGAGATGACTGTGTGTGTGTGTGTGTGCATGTAAGCTGAAAGTGTTGTCATGTATGTGTGTAGGCATGTGTGTGTGTGTGTGTTCTAAATGCTAAATGGTGGAAAAAAACGCATCCCATTAGCATCATATGGATGTTGACATTCCATTCAGGTCAAAGTTATTGGTGCATGACTATATTTGTGCTTATGCAGTTTCTGCGTGTGTGTATGTGTCAAGTCTCACACAGTGTAGTAGTCATGGCTGTCACACAAGCATGACCATGCATGTGCACACACACACACGCAAACACACACACTCCCACTGCCTTGCCGTGTGTGGCGGGGCCCCCCCAGGGGGTGCCGCTGAGCTGTCAAAGATGGATGGATGAAGAAGCTGCCCTGCATAGCAAGGGGCTCTGGGGAAATACCACCAACGTGACACACACACACACACACACACACACACACACACACACAAACACACACGCACACACACACACACATGAACACGCACACGAACACACACACACACACACAGTGACACATCCGCTATCTGCACACAAACACGGTGTATATATGTTTCCACTTTAAAATGCATAAATTTGAATAAACACGCATGAATCACAAACACAAATGTTGTGAGAACCCGTGACGTGCACACTCGTACACACGTGCACGTCTGTGAAGGCGAGCCGCTGCCTCTGTGCGGAGGAGAAACAGCCGTTTGGTTCTCTGCAGAGGAACATGTGAGTCTGATAACAGAGGAATGTCCAGAGATTTCCATTTAGCAGACAGACGGTGGACATGGACAGTGTCAGAGAGCAGAAAAAAATAATAAGAAACACACTTCCTCAATCGCACGCCTTCGGATGAAGTGAAACTTATGGGGAAAGTATCAAAGCAATGACAGAGGGAGCTTTTTATCTATAATTATTCATAAATAAGACTGACATCCGAGGGACAACATTTTAATATCTGAAGCGCACCAATAAATCCCGGTGGAAACAATAACTCTTTTTTATTGGTTGCTGCCTTATGAATTAATTTCTGGGACGTGGAAGCGAGTCATCACAGATAAAAAGACGACAGGCAGAGCCGGAGACGTGAGAGATCAGACGCTCGAGCAGATTCTTTAACAAATCTCCATCACTCGTGTGCAAAGATGGAATTTATAGACATTTCTCGTGCGTTCACGTTTTGGATTTGCTTACAAATTATGCGGTTAAGATAATCTGGATAGAATGTGTGATCATCTAACTGCTTGTGTTTCACCAGCTTCCCAAATCTCGGGAATTTGTTTTGTCAGTGCAGTGTTATCACAACCGATAGAAATGATGGGGCCCCAGTGGCAATAAATCACAATTACCATTTTAATTGATTATGACTATGGTTTGCATTGCTTCAAATCACAAGAAAATGCAACAACGCAAGGAACAGTAATAGCTTTTGGCGATTCCAGTCGTGTGTGTGTGTTTGTGTGTGTGTGTGTGTGTGTGTGTGTGTGTGTGTGTGTGTGTGTGTGCAAAGGGGAGAGGGGGGTTTCATGGACCTTTTAGGATGGGACGACTGTAGCTCCAGACCAGAGTAGACCTTGTAAACTTAACCATTCTTAATTCCACAGTAGGATTTCCTCGACCGGGACAGTAAATCTCCGTGCTTGGCCCAAGCCTGAACAATCCATTAACAATAATAAAGCCTGAGCAGCTGGGAGATGGACCCTTAAAGGGGAAGGTCAGCCCGATATTACAGCTTTAAAGGTTTCCTATTACGGCTCAACTTCACTATAACCGCTCACCTTGCCTTTAATGGCCGCTGGCTACACAGTGGACGAGCAAATATGGAGATTTCTAAATCCAGACTCCTTCCGATATCCCTGGATACTAGAGATGGTTCCGAGCCACTGGTTGGAGGTGTGAGTATTGTTAATAACATGGCCCCGGGGGTGAAGGAGATGTCCTCGCCCTCTCTGTCCCCCTGGGGGGGCACACGGGAGGATTCAAGCTCCGCAGCACCTGGCCCCAAAAACATGCTTGGGCAGCAGTTTCATCATCCTAGATTTTCCCTCTAACTGTGTCTGTGATATCTTTGCTCTCCTTCCACCTCACTTTTCTTTCTGCTGTCACCTCTTGTCACCCGTAACTCCCTCAGGGACTCTGCTGAGCTCCGTCCAACATTGCCAAGTCTTTGTCTCAAACTTTTGGGACACGGGACGCCACTTTGGAAGCAGGATAAAAGATTTCCCTGCTATTGCACACCATGTGGCGCTATCCTGTCGCTACATGTGTCTGGATTTTGTGACATTCTTGCCTGCTCTCTCCTTGGCCAAGCTTGTTCCACTGTCTAGGGTGACTGCAGAAAACTTAAAAAAATAAAGAGAGGGAGGAGAAAGGACACAGCGACAGAGAGCAGGAAAGGAAAGAGGGGAGAGTGCAAGCTCTTAAGTAGATTGCAAGAACAGCACAGAGGCATGAGTGTGAATATTAAACGGGTTTTCTCCTGCCCGAGAAGTTCCAGCCTGCAGCAGCAGCAGAACCAGCAGCACCGGGGAGGGAGAGAGAGAGAGAGAGAGAGAGAGAGAGAGAGAGAGAGAGAGAGAGAGAGAGAGAGAGAGAGAGAGAGAGAGAGAGAGAGAGGCAGCGGTCGAGACGTATGGAACCGCATAGGTGAGCCAGCCAGCTCCAGGTGTCAGAAACACCGGTGTACACAATCTATCAAGCTGTCCGGCACATCACAGATGAGGAATTACCATAATTGAATTAGAGAGGAGGTTTCTCGTTGTAGAGGTGATGATTCTTCAAGAAAGGAAAGGAAAGGAAAGGAAAAGGATGTGAGAGTAATGTAAGGCAAAGGAGAGGAGACTCACCTGGGATGCCTGGCGGGGTTTTCAGGTATTTTCCATTGAAATGCTGTATCACTACTTCACACTTCTCTGTGGACTCCATCCTGCAAGAGAGCAAAACATGGGATTCGATTTAAAAACATTTACAACACACGAGGGATTATTTATGGAACAAGATGGACACACACAGCAGCATTAGCTCACCTACCATGGAACTGGGATAAAGGAGTCAATTTTATCATTTATAATTATTTCCTAATTATATAATTTCTTGATTACTGCCCAAAGCAATTTACAGCACAGTTTTGTCATTTAACCATTCACACACACATTCATACAGTGCATCATCCCACACCAGGGACACTTTGGAGCTCAGTAGCTTCCCCAAGGACACAATAGCAATTGGAACAGTGGGGACTGGGATCAAATCACCAACCCTCTGGTTATAGTGGATGACCCGCTCTACCACCTGAGCCCCAGCTGCATTGCTTGTTTCTCTTTAGCGTTCCCTACAACATGGAGCGTGAGGAAAACACTGGCCTCCATGACACATTTACCACAATAAGGAGTTGCTGGCTGGTTATTCTACTTCTGTTCATCTGCTAAAACTGCTGTGGGACGACCCAGAGTCTGTCCGTCTCTCTGCTGCGGAACAGCATTGTGTGCATGAGTCAGAACTTCATAATGAAATTCAGCGTTTGCGGGGGAAGACGAGTTGTCAGGCAGCCTTTCACACTACCTAATAAAAGAGAAGAGAAATGATACAAAGACAGAGAGAGCAGGCAGGACTGCGTATGAAGGCATATGAAGGGTTGCAGAAGAAGAAGAGGAAGAAGAAGAAGGGATATAAGACAGTGTGGGAAGGTAGAAATAAATCTGGATGTGGATCAAACGCCGTGTACGAGCCAAGCAGCTGATCGCAAGGTGGGCTCTGATCTCTCTCACGTCGTAAGTTTGCAGACATTAATGTCCAGACCGGCATCACATCAAAACATGTACATAAGTCACGGATTTGAGGAAGTTAAACTTGCCAGCTAATGATCTAACTCCTTCGACCTTACACATAAGCCACATGCTACACCTGGTTTTAATATGACAAAGAAACACTTCATTCCTGTCCTCACATCACTCAGTGTCTCCATCTGTAACTTGGATTTCATGGCTAAAATGCCTCTGAGGGAAGTAGCTTCATATTTAAGATATCAGAGAAATATTGATCATCTTTTTCGACATTTTTGGGGACATTTCGCATAAATTGACAAAATGTTAAGTGTGAAATGGGGAGAAGGAGATAAAGAATCAGGAAAGACACGCAGCAAAAGGCCAAATCAGAGCCGAACCTGAGTCTATGATCTATTTAATCTGCTGTGTGACCCCATAATAATAAAATACATATTATTTCCACGTGTTATTAGATTGTTTTAACGTATGAATGCAAAGAGCTCATATTAAAACGAGCCAGGTTTGAAAAGCAGGCCTGAGTGATTCCTCTGTCTTTACGGTGAGGCGCTCGTGGAATGTACAGAATTCATTTCTATCCAGATTTTCATGCTCCATTCGTTCTCACCTCCAAGAATACTCATATCATCCTGTCATCCGCTCACTTCTCCGTCCTCTGTCTCTCATCCTTCTCCCATCTCTACCTTCATCCTTCTTCCTTCTCATTTTTTTTATTCCATACCCTAGCTTCTTTATCGCTCTATATGTCCCATCCATCTTACTCCCGGCCTGTCTGCACCTCTCCTTTTTGACGTCTCTCTCATTCCTCCCCGTCTCTCAACCTTGGTCATTTCCTCCATCTTTCACCGTTACCCTCCCTCCCTCCCGCCCCATCTCTCTCACTTTACGTGCCCTCCTTTTCCTTCCCTCTCTCTGCCCATCCTTTTGTTTCCCTCGGTCACGCCCCCGTCCACATAAACATCTCTCTCCCTTTTCCTCTCTCCCTATACTTCTCTTTTTAGAATATGATAATCTGTCACACTTCCCGGCATCATCCATCTCTCCCTGACCCCGTGTCAGACCTTTTCCGCCATCGCTCTTTCTTTCCCTTCCGTCTCCACCACTGCACGGACAGCTGATCCTCGCCGGCCAGAGTGACTCAGCAGATGACTAATTGTGACAAGTGCCATTAAACACATCGCCAGCCCTCAGCAACAAGAAATCACATCATTAAAAAACAGAGACTTTCAGCTGATTCATGTGCAGGGAGGGCTGAGTTCTTTTTTAGCTTTGGAGAAAATAAACTTAACTTCTAAAATGTTTCACATCTCCACACAAGCAGCTGTGAATCAAATGTTCCGACATAAAAGAGTCTAAAACTGGTCAAAAAAAAAAGAGGATTTAAATCAGTTTGAACAAGGAACAAGAGCAGAAAGCATTCAAGGACATATTCTAGTCAATTCAAATGCTATTGTCCCCCGTGGGAAACAAAGAAGTGGACGGAGATGTCCAAGGTATAAGAAAATAAAACATCTAATAGGATTAAAACTGTTAATATGGAAAAACTAATAAGACTATCTATATAATAACTATAAAAATTCCATTGAATAACAGAGATGAATATACAACATGGTGCATTCTTGCTCCTCCTCCATGTTCACACACAGTAGCTGCTCTTCATCTCCGTTTCATAAACATGCCAATAACCTGATTCTTCACATCAGGAGCTCAGTGACACAGAGAGGATCTGCATGACAGCTAACACACAGCTAACCTCACATTTCATCCCTCTCACTAAAGCCTAACAGCCCAGTGCATAGTGCACACTCCACTTACTGGAGTTATGATTTATGTGCAAGTGATGTTTTAGAGATAATCTTTTGGGATGGATTTTGCTGCCCGCCTTTTAACGGAGGCTGAGAATCAGGCTGAATGCATCACCCCTCTTCTCCAGAGCTTCTCTGACTAGAAGTGCTCATGCTTAACTTCTCTCGCCATATCCCCAGCGCTCCTTATCCTCCGCCCCTCTGGCGATTCGCTGCTTTGCCTCCCACTCGACGCCGTCTCTCCTCCGCTCTCGCTCCGGCAGCGCGGCGGCGGGTAATGTCGACAGGAAGCAGGTGGGCAGACAAGGAGTAAATAAGGCAGGAGTCTGTTAGGCAGCGGCTGGGAAACAAACCGGTCCGCCAGGTTGTCTATTGGTCAATCAGAGTTTTGGGGGAGTCAGGCGGGCGTAGAGCCGGCCAGGTAGAGCAGCGAAGCTTCGTGGCTGTTCTCTGTGTTCTGGCTGTGCTGCTGGTTAATGGAATCAGGTGCTGCTGTCTGCAATGATTAGTGCTGGGGCTGCGGTAATGGGCTCTGATATCAGTAATGGATCGGCCCACAAACACTTAGCTGGGTTTACTCTCTCTAATGCTCCTCATGGCCCGGCCCTCAGCAGCTGTCTGTCTGTCCGCCTGTCTGTTGACACAGCGAACGCCGACTCCACCGCTTAGAAAACACATTGATCCTCATCTTTCTGTCTGGCTTCTTTCTGCCTGTAGTTTATTCCTTGATTCATCCAAAAACAATACAGCCTCTTTTTTAGCTCTCCTAAAACACCACTTATTCATTTTTTTCCCACACACCCGCGCTCAACCGATCACGATTCCTCGATTCTTCTCCATCACATTCCCTCGTCTCCCTCCCGATCACCCTGTTCTCCTCTTCATTTCCAACCTCTTTAGCTACTTCTCTTCATCCAGTTATTGTTTTCTCACTCCTCTCCCTCTCTTTCCTCCCGTCTCACTCTTTCCATCACGTCTCCTCCTCCCCCGGCGGAGGGCTGGTGGAACAGGTGGCCTGTGGCAGCTTGCCGCTGTGCTCTGCTTGTCGGTCTACAGGAGGCCTACCTGTCTGTGTGCGAGCGCGAGCTGGTGTACGTGCATGTGTGTGTGCACCGGTGTGTGTAGCGCCGTGCATATGCTTATGTTTGTGCCTGTTTATCTGTGTGTGTTTGTACGTGTCTGTCCTGCTGTAACCCTCGGTAATAGAGCAGGGAATAGGAGAGGAGTTCAGCCGGAGCAGGTGATTAAGAAAAATCCCTGCAAGATGGCAGATCTGTGGCCGTCAGTGGCCTCCTCTGGGTAAACAAGGGAGGAATGTGTGGGGGGGGAATGAGAGCCTGGTGGCTGCTGCTGCTGCTGATGCCGAGGACAAGGACAGAGCGCTTTATGACTTCGGGGGATTAACAAGCAGAAGAGGAAACTTTTTTTTAAGTAGAAAAAGAAATAAACTGCTCAGTGATAGGCTTGGGGGCAGAAATGAAGCAGCCCTCCAGTGGCTGTAGTGTAAGGACGAGGGGGGGTGAGCGCTGGTTTCCATGAATGTTTGTCAATGCAGAGGCATCCATTAATAGGCACGTATAGCCTACACACTTACACACTTACACACACACACACGCTCGGTTGCGCAGCCATAAATAAAGACTAACTCATCCACTGGCAGACACACAGTCAAACAGACTGAGAGGAGAAACAAATCAGCCTTAAAAGTTTCCACCGCCTGGAGGCAGGATTCATCTGAAGAGCGAATTTATAGAATAAATGTGTGTAAGCACTTAGTACGTCGGGAGTTTAAGCCACAGCATGTACATGTATATGTGTGCATGAATATATATTTGTGCGCACTACGATCAGGGCATCTGTAAGTGTGCGTGTGTGTCAGGTCAAATCTATTTGCAAAACATGGAGTACGAGAGCAGTATATATGGAATAAGTGTTTGACCCAAGTGTCATGTGTGGGCATAAGTTCTGCACTTTCATCACGGAATGTTTTTACTATTGCATTTAGTGAAGCGGCAGGGCAATAAAACAAGAAGATATTTTATTACTGTTGCCTTCAAGGGTTGCAAAATTCCGGGAATATTCAAAGTTGGAAACTTTCCATGGGAATTAACGGGAATTAAAGGGAATATACGGGAATTAACGGGAATTAACGGGAATAAACTGGAAATGTTGTGGGTCATTTATACTAACTGTATTTACCTTGTCATATACAGACATAAATATAAACATTTTGTTTTGTCATAGGCTGATTTGAGCCCTGAGGAAACTTTGGGCACTTGACTATATGCTTCTGCATCGTTGTGTCATTCTTAACATAGGTCTTTGCACAGTATTTGCAAATGTACACAGCCTTTCCTTCTACATTGGATGGGGTGAAATGTCTCCACACATGAGATAGTGCACGTGGCATTGTTCTGTAGAATAAGATGAGAAAAAAGTTTGTAAAAAAACGCTAATGCAATGCCAGAGATATAAATAGTGAGCCAAACAATTGGAATCATCTGTAAACATATTTTACAATTGATGGATAAATTAATGGAAATAGGCTAGATGAACAGATGAACAATCCTCAATCAGCATGCTAATATATTTTCCTCAGTAATATCATGGAAACTTACCTGACTAGTCCTGCACTCTACAGCAGGCCTCAATAGCCCTGCTGTAGAGTGAAGGATGCTAGGAGTTATCTGTGCATGTGATGGAAGAATGCACAGTGGAGGGTTGAAATTCAACATGCAGATTGTGCTGCATTCCATACATCTTTAAAATAGAGTTTTGAATTATGTTTTTATTGCTCAGCGTTTAATTTGCGTAGTTTTTTTTTTTCAAAATTCCCTATATTCCCGAGCTAAACTTCCCATGGAAAGTTTGCGGAAAGTTTGCGGAAATTTACCGGAAACTTTCCACCCCTTCGCAGCCCTATTCACGTCACATTCGTATCATTAACGTCTCGTACCTGGCAAAACCAACTCCTCTGCTGACCCCGTTGGCGTCCCTCAGTATCCTCGTGGAGATGACGTGGCCCAGGGGCTTCAGCATGTTCTCCAGCTCCTGCTCGTCCATAGAAACCGGCAGGTTGGAGATGTACAGATTGGTGGGGTCCTGCTCCTGTTGCTGGAAGGGGACGGAATAGGAGGAGCAGAGGGGAGGAGGAGGAGGGGAAGAGGGGAGAAGAGACGATGGTTAGAGGAATACTGTATATCAGGGGTTTTCAACTGGTTTTGTCCCAGGGACCACCATTCTGACTAGGAAGTAATCCGTGGCCCACTTATGTGCCTTCGCACGCGCGTGCCTAAGGCAGTTTTAACATTTGGTTTTCCATGTTGGTTTTATTTAAAAACCTCAAACAAATCTAGAAAAATCTGTGAAAAAACAACAAAAACGGTTGATTCTCAGTGCTTAAGAATTAAAAACAATTAAAATGCAGTTTGTAGTTGTACTGCATCTCAGAACCGTATGTACATCAATATATAACGTTCATGACTTAAATGTACAGACATGTAGCCGACATGTTGAGAGAACGTTAAAGTAACGGTGATCAATAACAATCAACATAAACTGGGGCTACAACTGAAGAGGGAAGATGACAGATGACAGTAATGCAGAATATGTCACAAATGAATATCATACAATATCACACAAACAATTGAGGCCTACTTTAGTTTAACCTCATGATCACCAGCACCTTTATATTATTTTAGAAATTTAGATTATTTTTCACTATATTCAAGAGTAATATGGAAATGTGTTGAAATATCAAAGCGAGTTTTGCGGACCCCCTGCAATGCAGTCACGGACCACCAGGGTGCCGCGGACCACCGGTTGAAAACCCCTGCTGTATATCATCGGCTTCGTGTCGCAACAGTGAAACCAAACTGTGGCTGATCTCTCCTGACGTTTGGGCTTCGCTGACACACACACACACACACACACACACACACACACACACACACACACACACACACACACACACACACACACACACACACACACACACACACACACACACACACACACACACACACACACACACACACACACACACACACACACACACATTCATCTGCTCGCATGCAATATGGATGCTCCGACATCTGTGCTGGCTCCATGTGAGTGTGAAAGCAAAAGTATGCACACAACACATGTGCGAGTGGAGATTTGCATGTTGTATATATCGGAGTCCTCTGGGTGGATTTCCTCCACACGGGTGTTATGATTAGGGATTAAGAGAAAGAGGGATAGAAAGAGAAGAAGGGAAGGCGTGCAGTGTCTGGTGGAGTTTCCTGTGTAGCGCCCACCAGGGGCCGCTCGCAGCTGCACAGCTCGTGGTGGGCTGAGCCCGAGGTAACCGGGGGGGCCGGGTGCGCTCCACGGCAGAACAGCTGGAAACAGCAGCCTGGTCCCATCAGTCAATTAGTCACTGAGGCAAGCAGTCACCATATACGCCAATCATCCATCCCTGCATCCATCCATCATGTCAGGCTCTAAATTAAGCATGAAACGACATTGTGTCAGCCTGGTCTTTAATTATGTTATACTCAGGAAACTATACAAGTTGGTGTTTTCTTTCCCAACATATCAATTTTATATTTAATGCTTCCTCAAAACCAGGTCGTTAGTTACTATTCAATCAGCTCTTAACTTGGTACAACTCTATTTCCAACATGGGGTCAGTTTATTTTCAAGTCAGACCCCTGAACGATTCCGTAAATCAAACTGATAACTTTGAACGGATCTTCTGAAGCTGCCATTCTGAACTCTTTAATGCAAATGGAAACTAAATTCCATTCTCGCCCTTGTCAATAACAGCCTCTGAGTGTGTTACATTTTAATCCACTTTGGACCAATAACTTAGGCAGTGAAAGGGAACTTTACAAGGAGCGTTGTAGAAAAGCAGTGATCCGTGGAATGGTCGGGATCTATACCCTAATAATAAGGGAGGCCACCGAGTCTCTCCTTAATAAGAATATCAATTTAGCAGGACTCCTACCTATAAAAATTTATGGAATTATTTTATATGATAAAATATTCATTCCATTAGTTCAGGAGTGGTTAAGTTTGATCGGCCATGTCCAGTCTCATAAACTTTAAAAACTGGAAGGAGAAGCAGGGACAAGGTGGAAACGACTTTCACCCACAGAAATTAAATTAACACAATCTGCACACAGGTTAAAGACATAGGAGGTTTTTTGCTTTTCCAAACCACAACCGTGCTTGTAATCTGTCAGCAGAGTTTATTTATGCTGAAAATCAGTTGACTTTGCCTCAAAGAAACGCGTTAAAAAGATGAGAAACATGGAATTCCAGTGATCTTCTTCCTGCTGCAGCATAGCAAACAGCAGCTTCACGAGTCGGTCTCCCTCTCAGTCGGGGGGGGGGGGGGTGCTGCGGAGATGGAACAGCGGCAGGTAAACAGTGTCTTTGAGAATCTTTACAGCCTCTCTGTGCTCTGCCACCGGCGACGCTGCCTCGCTCTGTCTTCTGTTTTCTGTTGACGGCGAGAGGAGGAGGTGAAGGAGGAGGAGAGGAAGTGCCTCCACCGGGCGTCCTGCCTCCATCGCTCCATCTGTCGGAGGAGAAGAAGACGACTGGTCCCTCCCCTGATTAATTAGCCGTCTTATCTGGCAGGACATGTTTGATCTGATTAAAGCCTTCGGGAGAAAGCCGGTGCCCGATGTGAAGAAAAGCGGGAAAACTGCAGCTATTTCTCCTTTCAACCAGGAACTCAATTACCAAACTTCAGTGCAAATGAAACCCCCCCCCCCTCTCCCCTTCCACCCTTCCATTGCAGGTTTGTCACAGTTAAATTCTTCAGAGCGACGGAGAAAGAGCTTGTAGTGGGAATTTCTGTATTTAGATATGTTTAATGAAATAACAGACAAGTATAATGTAATGACAAATGTGGTTTAGACTTTAAGTCAGGGGAGTTGCTCATAAACTTAGAGGTGTGGCTAAGCACACGGCAGGGTGTGACTGAAGGAGACGGAGCAGATGGGTTCTCGGGTGTGACTGCCGGAGACGTCAGGTATGAGAGGAAGATGTTTTCACACCAAGAGTCTCTCAGGTCGTCCGAGCACATTCACACGTCATTGTCTTGTAGACTCCAAAGCAGATCACCTGTATACCGATGGAGACCATGTGTCTGACCATTCTGTCAGTAAATCCAGGGAGCTGATTGGACCACAATTTTCTCCTGTGTGAGGAGGAGTTCAACCAGTTTAAATGTATGAATCTCCCTTTGTTCATTACATTATTACAAGCTGACGCTTTTGTCCAAAGCGACTTACATAGTACACTCATCATTTATGAGGGGCCATTTAGGGCTTCAGTATCTTGCCAAGGACACTTCGGCATGCAGATGGGGAAGGGTGGGATATGAACCGGCAACCTTCGTGTTGGAGAACCCCCGCTCTACCACCCGCTGCCATTGTCTCGTAACTTTCACCATGTTATGAGCTTTGAGCCACGACTACAGTTGTTGAGTTAAACTTCCAGATTGATAATTGTTTTGCTTGTCCTTGGTATAGAAATTTCCATAACAAGCTCACGCACAAGTTTGTACAAACACAGGATTTGGCCGCGAATGAGACTTTTAATTAAATCTGCCCGTTGAATTCGACAGTACACGTGTCACTCTGCTGGTGTAAGTCCCTTCGCTGCGTGGAGCTGCTTCTCTTTGAGTTTCACCGGTGATGTCAGCCGATGTTTTTAAGGATTATGTCAAATCGGCTTCGTGTTCCAGCGCAGACGGGAGGCCCGGATCAAAGAGTTAACTGCCTGACTCACTCGCTGTGGTAGAAGTCAGTGATACCCGGGTGCGTGTGTGTGTGCGTGTGTGTATTAGCGCTTGCTTCTATAAGCGTGACGGTACACACGGCGAAAGAATACGACGGAACATGAAGCGGTAATTTGTGTGTGCGGCTAATAGTAGAGAAGGGGGGGTGGGGGGATTATCATGGGGAGGCCTGGTCTCTACACGGCCGCCTTCGCTAAATTTTCTCTTTGATGACGTTCCGCACCACAAAGCCCTAAATACCCAGATGAGAAGGTTACGTGGAGGAGTGGAAACGGGAGTGGGGGGGGGCGGTGAGATGGGCCGGCCCATTCCACGAGGGGAGATTTAATTTCCTTTAATGTCAGCAGCCGTCGCACATGCTCCGCTGTCAGGCCGTGAATGAAACGGTAATTGAGGTGTGTGTGTGTGCGCTCGTGTGCACCTGTGTATAAACCAGATTAATTATGGTGTGTGTGTGTGTGTGGGGATATAAAATAAAATATATTGTAATTGTGTGCCTATGTCTCAATTTGCTTTTATGTACGTCTCCCAGGAGCCATGTGTGCGTCTTGAGTGGCGTTGAATCCGCTCGCCATTGACCAGCGTTGTAGAAGGTTAATGGAAACGCTCCGGGCGGCACAGGGCCCTTGATGAGTATAATTCCTTCACCTTGCCACCAGGAGGACACAAGGAATCCAAGTGAGTGTGTGTGTGTGTGTGTGTCAGGAGGAGGAGGGGGGGGCCGACGTGTCATTTCCCGCTGACGGATGGGCCCCTCGCTGGAGCTGACAGGCCTGTAGCAGTTATTTCATTTCGACACCCGGCTCTGTTTACCCCACTGTAATATCTGAGAACATTACCATGCTACAGGGGGGGAGGAGAGGGAGTATTAACAGAGAGAGAGAGAGAGCGAGAGAGAGAGAGAGGGGAAAGGATGTGGGCTAAGCAAAAAGAAAACAGGGAGAATAGGAATTACAGTGATCACAGTGCAAAAGGTGAAAGAGGAACAGAAGGTAAGAAAGAGAGAGAGAGAGAGAGAGCCGACATGACGAGCAGATAGATAGAAGACATTAAAGGAGAAGATCCTCGTCGGCTTCTGACAAACGCTTGAGGGAGAAGAGACGTTGAGTGTTAGAAGTCTACGTTCCGCCGATGGGGATCTCAGGGCTGCATCCATTAAACTGAGAGAAGAGAGACAGGTAGATGTGTGTGTGTTGACTGGGGGGGGGCACTGCATCTAATGCTGTGTTCAGGCTCCGGGTTGCCCTCGGTAACACGTCAACACGTTTCCCTCGGATTCCTTTACCCCATTCTGTCTGTTTCTAGCCTCCTATGACCCCTGATGACTCCAGCTCTGCCTCTCATTTGTTACTCACTCACTCCAGCAGCTTTTCCATTCCACCTACACACTTCCCTCCCTTCTCTTTCACGCCAACAAGAAAGACGTTAAACTTCTTTCCCATTGCCAGTAGAGGAGTTCTCCTCTCTGATGATCTTCCCCTGGTGAGTCTTGTTCCATGTCAGGAATCTGTCGAACACTGAGAGTCTCTCTCTCACCTCGCTTGTTTTGCCACCGTTGCAATTTTTTTGCATGAAACAAAGAAAAAAACGAATCCACTGCCGGACGTTGTCTCCAAGATGTGAAAAACACACAAACGTTCACGGCTACTTAAACGCTAACGACCGGAGGTTCGGTGGATCTCATATCGTTGAGCAGAAAAAATTGCAGCGTCAGCATCTGGACGGATAAACTACAGAAGAGCGAATCAGCGCATTCCACCCAGGTGTTAGGTTTCCATCATTTATTTTATATTGTATTTTATTATATTATACTGTATTACATTGCATATTGCAATTTGACACTGTTCACTGTTTTGATTTTTGCACTTCACTTTTTATATCTTTTATCTTTTATATATTTTTATATAGATATGTTTATGTCTAAATAAATGCTACCTTGTATAAATATTAGAAAAAGTGAGTAAATAAGAAGTAAATAGTGAGTAAATATATATTGTTTTTTTATTATTATTATAGTTTTTCTTATGTGTGGTGTATTTATTGGGTTTTTATGTTTCTATGTTCATTGTCTGCACCAATAACCAGAGCAAATTCCAGGTAGGTGTAAACCTACTAGGCAATAAATACATTCTGATTGTGATTCTGATTCTGATTGCCGATAGGATAACAACTGGTGTCGACTGCAGAGTCATTTGACCTGAGAAGAAATGCAGATTGTTTGCATTCTCATAGTCGACAAACGGCAGATGTTAGCGGTTGCTAGCTTGTTTTCTGACCAGCGTAAAAGGGGCTTTAATTTTCCCATCAATCCCTTCCTCTTCCTCTTCCACACCCTGTCTCCTCCACCCTTCATACTCTCCTCTTCCTCCAATCCTCTCCCTCTCCATCCATTCAGCTTGCTCGGGAGATTAGAGCTGTACGTGTAATTGGCTCTACAGGGCTTCGCCGCTGCTCCTTTAAGCACTGATGAACACTTGACGAGGGTATGTGTGTGTGTGTGTGTGTGTGTGTGTGTGTGTGTGTGTGTGTGTGTGTGTGTGTGTAAGTGTGTATGCAGTTGCCAATCCTCGGTATATAACGGCACACTACTCACTTCCCTCAGGTATGCCACTCTGGCCTGTTGTGTGACTAACCAGCAGCCTGGAGCAGCACAATTAAAGCCAGAGACAATGGGGTTCAGTGTTGTCTGGTTGGAGGAAGCCGTAGTTGTGTGTTGCTGCTGCGAGGATTGTGTTGCTGACAAGTTTTCAGATGCCTCAGGGAGCGTTCCTGTGCTCTTGTATGTAGGTTGAGGATCTGCAGTCAGATGCTGCTGTGGGAGCCTGAGTCTGCAGAAAGCATTCAGAAAGACAAGCGGGCCCACCGAGTGGAAGGAAGTAGTAGAGGGATGTGGGATCGGGGGGGCGGTTGGAGAGGGGGAGAAGCATATGAGCACATCGACTCACTTCAAAAGGTTTGAGTTTAATTTGTGAGAGGCCGGAGAATTGGGAGATAAAAAAAAGGTAAAACTACAAAGAAGTAATCATTCCCTTTCTTCAAATCTCACATTCTGTCGGTGTCATGACACTGATCTTCAAACCTTATTTCCACATCCAAGATGTAACACAGCCTGAGTCAGTCCACTGCTGCCGTTCACCTGCAGATACACATCGTACAAAGATGCTTTCAGACTAAAGTCCCGACATCTTCCAGAGGGTCGGAATGTGAGAAGGCAAAACTCAGTTGCTCGGATAATTTGACGGATCTTTTCCTGCAAACCTCCTTATCACATGTCCAGAGAACATCTGAGCCTGAGTGTCAATACAGAAGGAAAATTACAGTTTCTCACACGTGACGAGAAACTGAAAGAATACAAACATCCCTCGATGATAAAGAGGTACCACACGTGTAGAAGATGCCAATAAAGACAATGAGATTCCAGAGATTTTGGCACTACCCAGATATCAGTCCTTCTCTGAATGTTCAGCGAAATGTTCCTGTTGTTTTCAATGCGTCCAAGAGTTCATGTCTGAATACATCATATGGTTCAGCAAAGCCAAGTAGCAGGAAACTTGAAAGAACCAGTGTACACAATGTACACAATGCTTACTGGTCCGGGCCAGAGTTCCGTGGGAAAGTCAGATTTTTGCTAATTGCTGTGCATTGAACAGATTACCCGTTATTTATCCATCCTGCCTTTGTACGAAAACATTTTGAACACAGGTTCAAAGTGTGCTCCCTCCGATGATTACATGTATTTGTCAAAGTCAGACATATGGTGAAACTTCCCAGGCGGGAGTTCTCGCTCTGAATCCGATGTAAACACGCCGCGATATACACAAACACAGAATGTAGCCTGACATACGCACGAACGTCTCCGACCCAGACTCGCTCCATCACAGAGCAGCATGTTTCGAAATGTGACGAAATCCACATCCCTGATTCAAACCTTCTGTTGGAAAACAAAAGGTCTGCTCGGCAGCGGATACATGCCATCACCCAGGGCGGCCATTTTCACTGCAATTACCATATTATGTCTGAACAAACAGCCTGAACCACCTGACACTCGAGCACGGATTTAACAGCGCGGTGATAAATGGGTGTTGGCAGCGGTTTAAGATAAAGACTGTAAATATACTGTGGAGGGACACGTTTGCCGGGGCTTAAAGAACGGAAATAAATTGAATTCTTCTGCTACAGATATCATCTTCACTCGGATTCATCATTTGAATCAGCTCAGTGGGCAGCAGTTTGGGATGTGAACCCTGTTGTGTTATCTAGTAAAATGTTGCACGGATTTCAAATCTATCAGTGTGTGACTATCGTCATGTGGACGTGAGAAGATGAGAGAACTGATCCAGCATTGATCCAGGTGTGTGTTGGATCAGCCTGAATGTCGGAGGCTCTGTTGTATCGGAAACGTGTGAGTGTGAGTGGCAGCATGACAGGAGCATTTTGTCTGGAAGCAGGAGAAGCAGACACTTCAACAAATCTGAAGAATCCCATCTCTCCGTGTCTGAGAGTGGAAATGTTTTTCTACCTCTGCCAAGTTTAGAAACTTTATTTTGTGATATTTTTGGCATTTTTATCCATGTTTTTGTCTTCGTATCCACTTAGCTCAGCTCAGGGGAAACTTCCTGTGTACGACCTTGAACTTAACAGGCAGTACTCCATTATTGGGCCTTGGCTGAGGTTCTCTCTCTACTGACTGTGGTTCTAGGTTCTATATTCTGCAACAACCATCTAAGCCGATTGTGACAAATAATTGTAGAAACTGAATTTTACAATGCTATTAGCCCAGAAGCTTGTGGATCAATGGGTTTGGTGCAATTAATGGAAACACGTAAGTCAATTTGTAAAACTGACTCTATGATATTTGATATAATAGGACAGAGAAGGATGACCAGTGCATTATAATGCACATTTTCTTACACAGGCTCTTCATCTTACGTTTTAAAAAACAATTACCTGGTCTCTCCTGTGTGTTGCCATATCGACAGTCAGCCTAATCCTCACTGTAAACTACCTCACGGATCAATCTGTTCATTTGTTCACATTAGGATGCTCACATGATTGATTGGTCGGAGCAGCTGCAGGAGAATCCGACTCAAAGCTTCATCATGAAGTTTTTCACATTTCTTTTTTCATAAGATACAGAAAATTGGAATAATAAAGCAAAGTACAAAGCTCAGGAGCCAAAGATTAGAGGTTCACCTTGCTCGTGCAGCGTTCCATCTGGCTGGGATACAATGTTACCTGATTAAATAAAAAAGAAATCGTACAGATTACCATACGTTGCGGCAGAGCACAGCTTAATACATCACATTATCCAGCTACAGAATTCTTCCCATGAGTGCAATCCAAGCCAATGACAAGTAAGTGTGTCCTACACTCATTCACTCACATAATTACACACACTGCTCCTGCACGGCACCACATCTCAAAGTTGCATTAACTCTCACACACACACACACATACACAAGTGCACATGTACCCACACAAATACACACATTGTCAATCTTTGTCCTATTACTGCTTCTGGAAAATGGCTTTCTAGCTACTCTGTATTATGCTGAGATGATAGATGCTGTGTAAGGAACAAAAGTGGGTGATACATTATTGAGCCTTTGAGTGTGCGAACACAGCGGAGGGGCTTTGTTTTACTCTCTCTCTCTCTCTCTCTCTCTCTCTCTCTCTCTCTCTCTCTCAGCTGGGCCTGCTCTCTGCTGGCACTGTCGCTAAAATATTCATCCGGCATAGGGCACAGGGAGTGCTATGGCGCAAAGCTGGCGTTTGGTTTGTCCTTCACTGGGACATTTAACCGTGGTGTGAATTAAGGCCCAGGAACGTTGAAGGTTAAATTCTGAAGTGTCACATACACTGGCCGCTTCAGACTCTGAAAACAAGTCGTGCTGTTGTTGGTCTGTATTTTTGTCCTTCTCAACAAATCTTACATTTTTCAGTTTGCCTCTTAGTGCTTCCTCACAGATCCCTAAAAGAATCTCATATACATAAATCCCTTTCTAAACATGCAAAGTGATCTGAGCAACTGATTTTTATTCTGATTTAATTGAATTTTAGTTACTTAATACTTGTAAATAGGAGTAATTCATTGTTGATTGTGGTATTTTCCAATAAAGAAAGTTAAAGAACGTCACCATCAGTTTCCCTCGACATTTCCGAGCCTCTACGAAAACTTAACTAACACATCAAGTGTCTCCTTCCCCTCTTTCAGATGTGTGATGGAGGGATCACACCTTCACTTTGCAAAGCCGGCATAACACCAATAAATTATGTCTGCCATCAATGTCATGGTTCATACATTTTGATGCCGGGTTAATGTGAATTTAAATGGGTCGATATGGGCTTCACCCGCTTAATCACGACCCCCTGATTTGATTTTGTATCTCCCTCGGTGAGCTAATATTCCAGAGATTAAAATTTCATGTGGAGCTCATATCATATATCCATTATTAACATGGGAGACGGGCGCGCTGGCCTCACCCCCGTGCTCCAGCTCAAGGAGAGGAAATCTGCGAACGCACGGTATAAATGGGAATCAGCACACGGAAGCTGGATGCTGTTTTCAACGCTCCCCGAGGACCCGGCGACAAATTCATCCTCCGTCTGCAGGAATATTGGAGAATTTCCGCCCGAGCCGAGGTTGTGTCTCCGGTCGCGATCCCTCGGGCTCCGGAGGCGACAACATTCGCGGATGTCTTTCCAGGTTTCATAATACGTTTTCATCACCATAACCGTTGCATTTCTTGCATTACGGGCGTTCGCAACAACAGCTCATTGTGACTTAGACCGGGGTAAATGCATTTCTCTGAGTCATGCATCATTCATGATATCATTTGTGAGATTGAATTCCTCCTGGCTGACATCATGTGGAGGCGGAGAGTGCTGGCGATGGTTCTGGTTTTTCGGAGAAGATGCGGAGGGGGGGGTGTTAAAAGGAAAAATGGTGGCGAGCTGTTTGATTTGCACTATTGACCAACACTTGCAGAGAACCTAAAGTATTTATAAATTATGGATGACTTTTCACTCAAGATCTCTCACTTCCGCTCCTCTTTCCCGTCTCTTTCGCCTTTTTGTCCGTTAAAATCTTTAACCTCTGCAAAGTTTTTACTTTTCAAATCCTCTCTCGTCAAATCCCTGTTACAGTAATTTCCTCTCTCTCTCTCCGTGGAGTCCACACACAGTTGAGGACACTTGATCCTTTTACTTTGTGCCGAGATGAGAGGACACGTGACATCCTGTGGACGGCAACGTGCCAAAACTGAGGCTTTGATATCTGCCGGAGCACAAAGTGTACTTCCTCCAGTCACCCATAAAAGACATTCTTCCCGTCCGCCGGGAGCTCGTGTTGTGGTAACGTTCTGCGTGTTCCTTTTCGTCGTGGCCTTGTGGGAATACATGCTTTAAAAAGAAAAACATACCAGGCTGCTTTTGTTTAGGCTCATTGATTTTCATCACAGGACAATTGTGCACACACGTAAATAGACGTGTAAAAGTGAGTTCCCTCTAGTGAGCATGTTTTTCATTTTCTATGATGACTGTCCACTTCACACTTTGTTACGGCCGTTCACGTTGGGTTTGGTCTTTTCACTCAGCTATGTGGAGGAGTCGGGATTTAGATTCTTTAGTACGTAATTCAACTACTCAAAATAATCTTCAAACAAAATTCAAACAGGCACATCTGTGTTGTCTTACTGAATAAAGCTCTCACACCACAACAGATGTGCTCTTAGCTTCACGACCACGAGGGAAATCTTCATGATTCAATGTCACAACAACTTTAGCTTCTCTAAGTGAGAACTGACACCAAATTAAGAGTCTCTGGCTAAATTTGACCAGTTTTTACAACCATCATGTTTTGAATGTAACAACATGTGTCAGCAATGTACTGTGGTAACAATTACTTGAGGCTATCTATTCTATGGACGGGGTATAATGAGGGGTAATTGAGCCTGTCGGTGCAGGCTGCGAGGGGACACCAGACGGAAGAGGTTGGGTACGACTGCTCGGTGGTTTTCCGAGATCACAGATACACTGCACAGGGACCTCTGCTCTAAAAAAACTCCTAAAAAGGCCGCGTGTGTCCAGCATGCCACGGTCGCTCTTCCACCTCTCAGGGGCTGTTCCACCGAGCGGAGGCCGTTCTCAGACAGACCTCGGAGCTGCCCTTGACGGGGGTTCACTGCATCGTAAAAATCGCCATACATGTTAACCCCGGGTTGCATGGGTCAAATGAGCTGTGGCAGTGGATGTTAAGTGAGGAATTTGCTCAACAGACCGGCTGGGTCAGTGGATGAAGAGTTAACAGACACACGGGAGGAGAGTCACATGCATGCACTTCCACATGCGTAGAAGAGCTCGCGGAAATATACAAGCACTTGCACACATTTTTCATTCTTGTTAAAGTGGCGGATTCATCCAATATGTTGACAAGTCGTGTTCAGCGTTAAGATGACAGACGGGACGTGTGAGCCTTCCGGCGTCATCAGGAACCAGCCGAGTGACAATCTCTTTGTTTCCCCTCCACACTCATATCACCTGCTCTCCAAATGGAGGCGCAATGCAATTTTCACTTATGAATCTACTGCAGAGCAAATAGCATATGCTGTTTGCCAGCCCCACGAAACACACCCTGAATAACTACCCTGGGTCATGGACTCATTTGTTATTCCTTAATGTGCCACCACTCACCGGGGAACACTAAGGCTGCCATGTGAAACGACCGAGCGGCGTGAGCATCATACGTCTCACCGCGGCAGAAATACCTTCGGCAGGCGCGGGGCGGAGGCGAGGAAAATATTGAAATATATATTAAAGAATTATTTCTCAATGGAAAATAGCAACAACAAAAGTAATAAAACAGCAATAATGGAAGTGTTGTTGTGGAGAGCGCCACTCAGAACAAATCAACATTTATGTGACATCAGTCAGGTTCCGCGGTGGAACTGATGCAATGATTTTCAATTACAAAACGGTGATGTGGAGTAATAGTTCCCTTTCCATCACGGAGCGCAGAGAGCCGCGATGAATCAGGGTTTGATTTCTAATAAATACACAGACTCCATTCACACAGACAAATACATACTGTGCATGGACTGAGTAATTACTGATTGTAATAGTTTTTATTCTAAATTCAGTCATTGTATTATGTTCCTGTCAGACACAATAGAAAACATAATGCCTCAATTAAAACTCTAATTATTGATCCATGTCCTTTTCTTGTAGCTACATATAGAGTTTAATTACATGTTGAATACATTTCCTTGGTTGGTTAACATGACAATCTTTACCATATAATTACATCACATTCGCAAACAAAGAAATACAAATTATAGCGACTCAGTTTATAGCATGCCCCGGAATGAAATCTCTTTAAATTAGGTTTTACCATATGGAGGCTTATTTGTGATAATTGTGAGAGAGAGAATAAATGGAGGGACATTTCCTGTACGTGTTAATGAAACATGACCCCCCCCTCCCCCGCAAAAAAAGAAAGCACCTGACAGCTTTGACAAACCAGCTCATAATTACATGTGATCCATGTGTTCTACACAGGAGCTCTTTTGTTTCCCGCTCTGTTGACAGCTGCCTCTGGGTCCTGGTTAATATGCATAAATTCACATCTGGACTTCGCCATGAACATTTCCATCATGGTGCACTGGTCTTGACACAATGCGGTTGTGACAGAATTAATACGAATATTTCTAACGTGCAAAAAATAATATCGACATGTCACAGTAAGTTTGACATTGATGTATTAAGTAAGGGATGGAGTCTTGTGACCAAACTCATTTTTGTCTTTAGTTTTGCATGTCTTCTGAAAGCAGACGAAATGGAACAGTACCACAATAAATCGCGGGGGGGCAGTGTAGCTAAAGATTGAAGTAAAACGACCATTAAACACAAGGAAGACATTTTGGATTTTGGTAGTAAACTGCGACTTTATCGTGTGACTTCACCCGAGCAAAGGGACAACCCTCCCTTCAGGACCACTGATGGCTGAGTACTGTGTAATTAGAAAGCAATGGTAATTGTGTGAAATCTGCATGTATGCACTTCCGACAAACTCATAGTATCTTCAGTTACGTGAGGGACCCGTGTTAAAGAATAAATGGCCTGTGTACTGTACAAAACTACCAAAACCCCATGTTGCCGATCGGCAGAAGCTTTCTTTGATAATTTCCCGCAGCTAAGTGCTTCTGTTTACCCATCGCAAACAGTACATCCCGAAACCCAGAGCCAATCTCTGTTGTGTATTTCCGTGAGAGCGTCATTAGCACTCGATGACCTATATAAAGGGGACGGCTGCTTGTTACAGTCTAATTATCACCCTAAATGGCCTGGAAGAGGGGGGGGGGTGAGGGGGGGCAGCGGGAGATAATGTGTTTGTTATGGACACTAATGATACAGTGGAAGCAAAGTAACGACCCACCCTGGGTCTCCATCGCTCCGATTCTATGAAAACTTGGGGAAACTCTCCTTAATGGTTTTCCTCTTTCCGGAAAGGAAGGGAGGAGGGATTAAACGGATGGAACGGGAGAGATACAGAGTACGAGTTCCAGAAGAGGAGAGAATAGTTAGGAAGGTAGTAATAATAAATAAAACATGCAGTAATAACAGAACCGGCGACCCCAGCGCTTTTATTGATGCTCGAGTGGAGTATCGGTGAAATGTAATGGGGATGAAACAAGACGCTGCTGTAGCTTCAACAAATCCAGAAGGAAATGTTCAATTCATGAATTCAGTCAATGGCCCCAGTTAAAATCTACTGGTAAAGCTGGTATGACTCCACCATACAATCTGATACACTGTGTATTATGAGTTAACACTAAATCAGTCTTGACTCAGGTGTGTGAAGCCAAGACAAAGACTCTCATAAACCTCCCCACACTTTCAGATGCAGAAAATAATCCATTTTTCACGTGTACGTCTATTCTGCTTCTTGTCATCTCAGGTAGGTGAAGTAAATTCAGTCCTTTTCAAATGTTTTGACCGTTTGCTGACTGAACAAATGCAAAAGGATTGGAGGAAGGTTTTAGAAGCTGCCTCACAATGCCACACATTTTTCTGCCATTATCTCAACATAAGAATCAGTGAAGAGACGTGGGGAGGGACTGATATTATTCAGGTTCAGGTCGAGTGTGGTCACAGGACTATCTAATTGATTTCTTTAAACAGCATGTGCCTGAATTTTCTCTTGGGCTTGGACAGAAAACTGTGGCCCAAGCAGGACTACACTATAAGACAGTAACCCTTCCTTGCACCCTACAAATTAAATACTTAGTTAATACACATAACTTTGAATAACCCTGTTTCAAAAGCAAGTATGTGAACAATATCAAATCACAGCTGCTGGTGTCGGGCGGTGCGTTCATGAAAAGCAGGTAAATCACAGGCCCATGACTCTCACCAGCCTCAAGAGAAAGGAAAAGGAAGAACAATGAATGGAGAAAAACAGCAAACACTCAATCTGAGTGTACAGGGGTGATCCCGAGCTCCGTCACCATGATGGCACCACAATGAACCCACAGGAGGCTTCGTGTGAGAGTGTAAAAGACTTACAGTGCAAGTGCAGGAGCAACAATAAGAGAGGAATGAGGAGCAATGGCTGGTAATCAGGAGGAGGAGTCCCTAGTTTGTAAGCCAACGGCATAGAAGCGTCTAGACAGATGTCATGGGTCCTGGCAGCCGAGACAGGGACATCAGTGTCCACATGACAGGTTGACAGAGTGAGTGAACTCTGGACTCAGGGGGGACGGAGAAGAAGGGAGATGGAGGGAAGGATGAGCACCCTGCGAGATGGAAGAGGGGTCACCTTATCCAGAGGTCATCAGGGGTCGAGAGCGAGAGACGAGGAAACATCACATGTGAGAGAGGACTTTGAATAAGCATCAGTCATCCGGTGTCAACACCTGCTTTATGTCACCAGATAATTAACTGTCACACGTGTCCCTGCAGGTTTCGGCATTTCCATAAGCACTCCATCATTTATCACCGCTTTTCAAGAAGACTATGAAATTGGTCAATGCCACCGCCATGACAGCAGTGGAGATCATTTTCTGAGATAAAAATCAGAGAGGTTCGAAAACACCCACAACGCCGCCGCTGCCACTCGCCGCCGAGGCCCACTGCACAACACTGCACAGTAAACACAGCAGCATAATGCAGGGAACACCAGCCTAGTTTGTAAATCCTTCAACAAAGCGTCTTGGCTCATCAGCGTGCTATCTGGACGGCATCTAATGAGCACTTAATGCGAGAGTGTCTGCATCATTAACAGGGCCCGCTGTTTGATGCCACAGCTGTCAAATCAGGCTTTCATCCGACACCATGACAGAGGATACGTGAGTTTGTGCATATATATGGATATGGTAAAGAAATATGTTCACGTTGTGTTTTTTGTGCAAATAAGGCAACAACGAAAAAGTAAATGTGATGAAGGAATGTCCCTAACGCCTCCATGTTGTGTGGTGTTGTGTCAAGAAGGAACAAACATACCATTATATTTTCAATTTTAAAACTAGAACAATCTCCGTCCAAACAAGCATTTCAGCTCCATTTCAGTATTAATGTCATTCATATCAACACACCTAATAAAGCACATCACACGACCTTTCACCTACACTGGGCCTGTGCATGGAGGTGTTAACAGGAAGCAGATTATCGACTCTGAAACCGTTTGCACACTTACATACTTTATTACAAATAACCAAAAGGCAACTGTGAAGAATTAAATGAGGGATTTCTTTAATTTGACCAGTCATGAAGTGGAACTGTGGAAGTGTTCTTCTCTGGTAGGCAAGTCAACAAATTAGGACACAAATACGAGCGACCGTGTGTTCAAATCCAAACGTCTTGCGCCTGGAGTTTTCAAACTATAACGTAGCCAGCAGATTTTCCAAACTTCTCCATTTTAGCTGCTTGAAAGCTACAGAATTCTGTGGACAACAGGTGTAGCATCTCAAGGAACTTCAACGTGGGTCATAACGTAGCACCGGAAAAGGTTCAGGGTCAGCGTCTTGACTACTAACATAAAGAAGAAGAAGAAATAATATGTCTTCCGCCCAGGTGCCATGATTCCTCCACTGTCGATCTGAGCCGGAGCCGATTAAAACCTGTGGCTACTGCAGAGTCATTTGAGACCAGGAGTGAATTCATTGTTTCCATTCCCATTGTAGACAAAAGTCAGATGTTTGGGGAAAACCAGGAACCAGAGTGCGAGAGCGAGAGCGAAAGAGAAAGAGAGAGAGAGAGAGAGAGAGAGAGAGAGAGAGAGAGAGAGAGAGAGAGAGAGAGAGAGAGAGAGAGAGAGAGAGAGTAATGTGTTTACTATCCCAAACAGGCCTTTGAAAACAGGGCACTCCAGGGCCCTGGCAGCTCCTCCTGGTCAGTCGGCTGTGACGACACTCATGATGACCCACAGCACCGGCAGCTCACCGGCAGCTCACCGGCGTTTGAAAGGTGCCGTTCTGTATAATGACGGCGGGTGATTGCTACGGGGGCCTGCAGGTGTCAAACACGACTCCAGAGAGGGGGAGCGGGGATTTGTTAAATGATGTCCTCCTGGCAGACGAACCAGGGGGATTAGTGTTCCTCACGTCATCGTGTGATTAACAACACCCACCTCCCTCCATTAGCCTGACCTTGTTAAGTGTGTGTGCTGTGATTACATGGTCCGTCGCTATCATGTGTTTCCACCATTACCCACCCCGGCCAGGTTCTGGTCTCTGCAGCTGTTGGTGTTGTGAGCTCTTTTTGTTGTTAGTTACGGTTGTTGTTGTTGTTGTTGTTGCCGTCGGTGTGACCTTAAGGCTGCCTGGCTACACTTGCCTCCCTGCTCTCGCCTTGCTCGACTCCCCCCTTCTCTCTCCACTGCTCTGCCGCTCTCTCTCTCCTCTCTTCCTCACATCCCTGGCTGCTATAATTAGAGTAATTGGAATCAGATGATGCCGGCTTAATTGGTAAGGAATGCAGACGGGGCTACGGGGCTTTTCCGCACGGGGAAAATCAGCTGGAGGAGAGAACACGAGACAGTAGGGAGGCACGGGGGGGAGGAGGAGGAGGAGCTCTGCAGTCACGCATTCGGCTGCTCTGGCTTTAATAAAATTGCCAGGATTCTGTCGTAAACACGCAAACATATTACGATGGACCGATGGGGTCAGAGTGTTGTCATACGTTGGCATCGTGATGTCGGGAACGGCAACGCACGGGAACTGAGTTCGGCTGAAGATTCAAATCAACAGGAGCCTGGTTCTCACACGGTAATGAGTCCAAGTTGAAATTCAATCTCCTCATCTGACAGAAACTGGGGTCTATGCACACACATCTCAGAGTGAAGGCCAGAGGGCTGGGGGGGGTGATAACGATACATATTGCATGATGAAAGTTGGATACACACTTGCCAACAAAGAGCCACAATATTAAAGGTTAGAATCCGTCGGTAAGAGGGCAAGTTTCATTTAAACTGTGCCAGAAGCAAATTCTCTCTCCGAGTTGAAAGACAGCGCAAGGGGGGGGGAGGAGGAGAGCGAGAGCGAGGGAGGGAGAAGGAGAAGAGGAGGAGGAGGAGACGGAGACGCTGCTGGTTTCATTCTGCTGAAAGTCACAGTTGAAAGTCAACCTGATTGTTTGCTGTTTGTGCACCGTGGCCACCGGTGCGTGGGAGGAGTGTTCGATTCCCTGCAGGCACGTGCAGCCTAATGAAGGAAAGAGTGGCGCTCCCTTCTTCTTCCAGAGCAGGGACCTCCCTCGTTCACACCCGACCTATAGGGAGCGAAGACTGCAGCTGGCCTCCCTATCAACAGGGGGCAGCGTTGGCAGTACTGTGCAGGTATCGTCATTGGAGTTAGCTCCCTCGTATCCGGCAAACAGAGACGTTGATTTGTCCATAGATTTATATATAAAGACTAGATGTCCTGTCTGCGTTGCCGGCCAACGGAAACGAACGTCCGCACATGGCGGCCATCTTGCTAGGGGGCATCTCACTCACCCATAACATTGTGTTGGTGGTGGTAAATAACCATAACTTGCTCAATTTTCAACCGATTTATAAACGGTTTGGTTTGTTATAAACGTCAGAGATGTAAGATATGACACTGCATACTTATGAATAATTATGTTATTTTCTAAAAAAAAAGAATAATTTATGCAGTGTCATAACTACATCTCTGACGTTTATAACAAACCAGATCGTTTCAAAATCCGTTGAAAATTGAGCAAGTTATGGTTATTTACCACTACCAACACAATGTTATGGGTGAGAGAGATGCCCCTTAGCAAGATGGCCGCCATGTGTGGACGTCCGGCTCCGTCGAACGAGACATCTAGCCTTTCTATATAAATCTATGGATTTTTCAGGTTCACTCACTCTCCGTCTCCGAGTGCATCTCATTACCCTGGACATGGAGGTGGTGACCGGGTGAGACAGCTGTGAGCATGTCTCCCTCCGATGTGGGTTTGAATTGTGTGTGTGCAGCTCTTTTGTTTGGCCGGCTGCTGAACTGCTCCGAGCCTTTGTCTTTCCTGCGTCTCTCTCCCCAGATCTCAGTTCGTTACAGAGCGTAATTATTGTGGCGCGAGCGGACTCCCCAGCCGACGCACAAAACTCATTAAATTCCACTAGCCTGCTTTTTCGCTGGCACGCTCTTCTCGTCCCATATTAATCTTCCTTCCTTCCGACCCAAACTTTAATTCTCGGGGAAAATGTTTATGGGAGGAATAACTGCTTCCACCCTCACATGCAATATCTGCTCGCGTTTATTGTGTCTCTTCTTCTTCTTCCGCCTAAACTCAGCGGCCGGCTTGGGACGCTGTGATCCAAGGTCAGGTGTAATGAGTGGCTAATCAGATGCGAGGGGCCGCGGCGGCAGGTCGAAGATGACACCTGTGCACTCCCTCTCCCCTCTCCGCTCGCCCTCTCCCTCCGTCATTGTCTCTTCCCCCCTGTGCGCCGGCCTCCATCTCCAGACAATGACCAGCCTCATTTCCAGACTCTCCCTCCTGCAGGCTGCCACACCGCTAACACAGGGCCACACAAACAAGGTCGTTCAGGCGGCTGGAAGAGGAAGATGTATCATTTACCGGGAGATGGATGACACGACGTCTCCGCAAAAAGCTTTTATTTTGACCAGAAGTATTACTGCAGCCCTCCAGCTCTCTCTCTCTTCCCCTCCTCCCCTCTAATTGAACAAGGAGGCAAACGACAACTGCCACTTGTGCTGCGAAGGAAATTGCCTCTTCAGTACGACGGAAAATACACAAACCATTGTTGAAAAATTGGGCGTAAGCGTTCAACAACCTGCCCGTAAGAGGCCTGGAGACAAATTGAGGAAATTGAAGATGGCCGTCCTTGATGACCGATCAGGCCGCTGGTGCAAAGTGCAGCAAACCTCCTCCCATCACTTACGATATTTTGCGCTGTAGCACATTGGATTTATTCGAGAAGACAGCAGTAAAGATCAGGCTGAGCTACGTGTTTTCCAATAGCATCAAACATCTCACTGATTGTCTGTGCTAAGCCTCAGACAGTGTGTGTTCAGTGTGCGGCTTATATTTAGTTGTTAAATTATTTTTTTGTATTTTTTTTTTAGTCATCCTCAAGGGATAAAGAGCTATTGGATGGATCATTATAAACTTTCCACAGACATTCACGAGTCTCACCGTGAGATTGTCATTTGTGGTTTTTAATTACGACATTCAAAATAAAACTATTGGATACGTAACAAAAATATGTTAAAAGTCGAGACGAAAAAGCAAAAATCCTTTAGTCGTTCTTTAGAGATTTAAAATAAATACGGATACAATACAAATACACACATTAAGCAATATGATGTGTGATTCTTTTAGAATTCAATGCAAATGGATTTAAGGACCATAAACTTATCGGATAATCTTACTTAACTTTTTGAATAAAGGCAATTTCACGTATTTTTATTGCATTAAAACTTAAGTATTTACGAAAAAAATATATTTCCTTTTAAGAAATAAAAGCCAATATTATACTCCAGCAGTGGAGTCCTGTAAATGTCTCTTTATTTCATAGAACAACTCCTCGTACCAACTTTAAACAGGAACCTCTTACCTATATATGATAAGATATATGTAGTATAATCATCACATATGAGTCTTCACTACAGGTGTGGAAAGACTCAAGGTACAAAAAGCACATCCCGAGGTCCGGGGCAGCCGAGCAGATGCAGCGTTGTGTGTGGTGCAACTTTCAGGTCCACATCGCTGATGGAGCCGAGCGGACTGACAGCTCCTGCCGGGCTCTCGGGCCAGACGAGGGCAGCCAGAGCTCCCGCGGGTCCGGCACCTGCCAGATGCAGCGGGATGTGAGCGGGTGACGACGAGATATCACAACCTCTCTCACCCGCCTCAGCCATCCAGAGGAAGAGAACTCTCACCAGGGCCGGCGGAGAGAGACAGCTACAACTGGGACTTCCGCACAGCCGGATAGCATTTAATCTAACTTAGCTGATGGATGACCGGCTGCATTAACTTGACATTTGCTTCCACACGTCATGTCAGCCGGCGGAGGACACCGGCAAATTAGAAGCACCGTCTCCGTGTCACAGAGTTTTTTGTACTCTATGTGTGATATGTGATTTTTTTTTTCATAATCGCATTATCTTTTCATCACCGAGATGATGAGTTTTTAATTAGCCACAGAGTTATCTGCATCATGGTGACCTTGAGAGGGGAGAGGCAGATACCAGAGTGGAGGAATTGAGCAGAATTAAGTCGAAGTACAAGGGAGCAAAGTAAACACAGCTTGACAATGTACTCGGAGTACAGCCTGTTATTATCTAAGTCTACATCGACTGAGACATCAACGCAAATATCTGAGAGAAGACGAAGTCCAGCCTCCAGGATGTGAGTCTCCACGGCTCCAGTGGCTCCAGTTTTCCCAGTCAGGACCATTCAGTCCCATTAGCAGACTGTAGGCTTTGCTAATGGCTGAAGCTACCCAGGCAGGTAGGAGTCCTCAGTCACAGTAATGGCTTCACCCAACTCTTTGAAGCAACACTGGCTGTAATGGCGTCTGAAGAGAGCGATTGCGGGCTACAACCCTCCAGGGACTCATTAGCGAGGAGCGGAGCTATTTGAAGAAGGACGTGTGCACGGGAGAATGCAGGAAGACACAGTGTGCATGTATTTTTTTTTTGCTTTTCTTCTGCTGTTTTCCTGTCCTATAAAAAAGAAATGAATCGCTGGAGTGTGGAGCCAGGCGAGGGCAGAGAGGGACAAACTGGTGGCTTGTTGTGGGCAGGGGAAGTCGGCAGGGACACCGGGGACACTGAAGTGGCACCGGGAGCCACGGGAGGGAAGCCTGGAGAGAGGGAATGTGATGAGTTGGCAGGGTGCAAAGGAGATGGAGGGAGAGAGACGGCGTGGAGAGGAGAGCTGGTCGGAGTGGGAGTAGTGGGAAGCAGCAGAAGGCAGCAGGACTCAGAGCTGGAGCTGCACATACTTTAGACTTTGGCTCCTGTTATGTCAGTCTGATCCGAGGTGGCCCAGTAACCGTGACATGGGGGGGGGGGCGGGGGGCCTGCCTGGTCCGGATGGAGGCTTCTTGAAATATTTAAACATTTCCTATTGAGCCTCAATGAATCTGCAAAGCGAGCGATGAGAACACACTGAGCCAGTCCTCGAAACAAGAGGATCATCTCCTGCAGTCACTTCCCCTTGTACACACTGTGTCGCACACAGGAGGGTGAGAGGATTGCCCACTGACCAGAGAGTCGGTGGTTCGATCCCCGGCTCTTTCAATCCGTATTCTGAAGACACTGAACCCCAAATTGTCCCCGACGGCTTCAAAGAAGAATATGTGGAAGCAACTTGAGCTTCAATAAGCACAATATAAATATAGTTGATTTTTAAATGGAGCTAATTCAAATAATAGTTGAATAATAGTACGAGTTCTTACTCCTGGAACAGCCTATGTTGGAAATTGGTAAAATCATGCGGCAATTATCTCATGATAACATTGTGATCTTGTTTTTTCGCCTCAGTCTGTGTCACAATATTTCATCAACTTCAATTGACCCAAATCCATACAAATGACTAAAAGACATCCATGAATCCATTTCATCCTGCACTTTGTCACATAGAAGGAAAAAAAAACTCATGAGAGCAGAGAGTGCTGCAGTGCGAGGTGTTCGTTAACTGGAAGATCTCTTCCTTTAAAAAAGACCCCCAGCATTTACATTCCCCCTAAACCCTTGCCTTTCATGCCAGGCCTGCTTTCAATATCAAAGCTCCTTTTGAGAGCCTCTGGTGGAATGATAACAGAGAGAAGGGCTCTTTAGTGTAAATGTAAGATCTTGAAAAGAGGGAAGAGATGAGGAGAAGAGCGGAACGTGGGGAGGAGGACGGGGGAGCCGGAGAGACAGCGCATCAATCACTCCTTTAACTGACACACGTATTCTGAAGTGATCTGTTTTCCTTTTACATCAAATTTTTTTTCATTTTAACATGGAGGGAACCGTGGCAACGATGCCGAGAGTGTGATAAAATATCATTAGGCTTCCGTGAAAGAGACGTTTCTGGAGACAATAGGATCCTTTCTGTCAGATACGCTGGAGGATCACACACAGCGGCAAGGTGACATGACATGTATGTGTGCATTTGTGTTGCATGTGCATGGGGGTGATTGTGAGATTGTGCGGTTACTGTATATGTTCGCTGTCTGTCAGGAATGTGTGTGCCACCTGGAAGCTGTTTGAGATAAACCAAAGCTGTTTGGGATTACTTGAGACAGCGCAACATGCATACCGATCCATGTACACATGTACGCATGAGTGTGTGTGTGCGAGTGTGTGGTCCGCGCGGCCTCATTTGTACGTGCACATGTTGGGGGAAATAAAAGTAGAAACAGAAAAATATACAACACAACCAGAACGCAGAGTAATTGCCGGTCGTAAATACTGACAGCATTCCGGAGAAGACTTGTTATTTTTGACGAGGCCAGAACAAAAAAAAAAATGAAAACGTTTAAGTTGAGAGAATTCATGTTTACCACCGACATTGATGAAGTCGAGTTTGGCTTCGTGTTATTACAGATGTCTCCATTCGTCGGGCCGGAGGTGTTTGTCCGTTGTCGGAGTCAAATGCAGAACAGACGACTGTTGTGACACAAAAGCGTGTGTCTGTGTTTTGTTTTTCTGTTTTCTTCTAATCCACTTGATTCTGCTCGGTGTTGTCTAATCTGGTCTTGTTTTGCATCAATCCAGCCTCTTTTTTCTGCTGACTCTGCTGCTCTCTTACAGTTTTACAGTCTGAAAATATGAGATCCGTGGCTCGGATGGTTGGACGAGGAAAAAAAACTAAACAAAACTTATTATGAATATGAAGGAATAGCGTCAGAGGAGGGAAAGTTATTCTAGCACAGGCAGGATTAGAAATATCAGCGGTAGAATTACAATACGAAGCCAGAGATATAATTATAGTTTTGAGGCAAACCTGCAAGAAAACACTCTTCGGCAACTTGCCCGAAATGTAAATATATATGTATGACGTGTTTTTCAGAATCAGAATCTGGGTTTATTGCCAAGTAGGTTTACATATACATGGAATTTGTTGTGGTGTGTCTTGTGCAAGCCTATACATAAAGAATGTAAAAATAGGAGAAGGGGTTCTGCAATACATTGTTATGACTTATAGTTTGGACCATGTCCCATCCCTCTACCTGGAGGAGGTAGGGTCTATGTTGCAGCTCGCCACCAGGTGGCAACCGGGCCGCTTTGGCTTCAATTAAATCACATTATCAATGTAATACAGTATTTAATCCATTGTTATTATAATACCGATCATATTAGCTACTTTTAATCGTAAAAAAGTTAGATTATGGAAAAATGGATTTGAATTTCCATTCAAAATGTATAACGGCTCAAACATATGTGTTGCATGTGTGTGCGTTCGCTGCCGTGTGACCTCTATGTTGCATTCAGGGCATCAGGGGTCACGGAGGAGGCAGCGTGAGCTTCCTCCCTGATCTCCGTCCAGTCCTCTCATCATCACTCACTCCCACGCTGTAAACATCACCCTGCAGGTTGTGACACTGACAGAGGGAGCCCCCCCCCACCGACCAGAGGAAGCACGCCACAACAGGAGGCTGGATGTGTGAAGGTGAGTGTGAGCGAGAAGGCCTGTTGTGATATTTATTTGCACGAATCTTCTACTCCAGTACATTTCCACACATGTACTGCAAAGGAAAGCTCATTGTGTATCTGCATGAAAGTTTAATTAAAAAGCAATGGGCCTACAAATACAAAGCCTCTAATTTATAGAAACAATTACCCCGTGTCAGCAGTTTGACTTCGTTTTCTAAACCTAAAATCCAAGTCCAGCAAAACTCCAGCCGTCCACTTCCTGCCTGGAGAGTTGTGTGAAGGACCTCCACACAGATAATGACTTCTCCTGCTTGTCCCTTCTTTCCTTTTCTGCTCTCGGCTCTATCAGATACTTTGCCAGCAGAATAGGTTTGACCCCAGCAGGGTCTCTGGCTTCCTGGTTACTTCCTGGAAGAGCCCCCCTGGTAAACCGGGCAGGTCCTGAGGACTCAGTGGGGGTGCAGGCCACCATGAAGGACTTGTTGTTGGGATGCTATCTGCCGATGCTTGGAACCTTTACCCACCACTGTGAACGGATATTTCATTTTTCTGTTAAGCTGCTTTCAGACTTGCACTGAACTCTGGATTATTCTCCTGAAACTATCTGGAGGAGCTGTTTGTTGGAACCTAAATGTACGAATGAGTTGTTCCTGCCAGACCTGCTTGTAAAACCTATGGATAATGTGCAAGTGAGCCCATGTGAGTATACAGCAGGATATTGGAGGAAGTGGAGGAATTACAGCGAGCGAGCGATTCTACCACAGAAATTGAAATAAACAGAAACAATATAAATATTTTACAGAGGTAAGATCATAATTGATAAATCATCTCCGGTCTCCTGCTGCTCTACCCATGTGCCAGAACATCACCTGAAGGGGCCGGACACTTTCCTGCTGTAGTTCATGTCTGAAAACAGATTTACTCACTACTACTGTCTCATAAATTTTCCGCTTTGCTCTCCCTTGCTCATCGTTGATGGTTGAACCAGTTGGATGTTTACAGTAATGCTCAGGGAATAAACATCTGAATTTAAACTCAAACCGTCTGAGCGTCTGGTTCTCTTCACCTCACTTCTACTTCTCCCATTGCACACACACACACACACACACACACACACACACACACACACACACACACACACACACACACACACACACACACACACACACACACACACACACACACACACACATTGAGCCGGCAAGCAGTGAAAACCGCCAGAGGTCTGTCCTTTTTCTGTGAAGGTATCAGAAGGAGACAGTAGCTCCTGAAGCAGCGCAATGGCAATTTTCTCCTTTTGTGTTCCTGACAGGCCTTGTACCCGCAAGAGAGAGAGAGAGAGAGAGAGAGAGAGAGAGAGAGAGAGAGAGAGAGAGAGAGAGAGAGAGAGCGACAAATATGGAGGTTTCCCTTTGGGAGGGAGTTAACGACATGCTGAGGGCTTTTCAGATGGAGGGGAAGCTTGGCATGTGCCACTGTAAACAAGCTGAAGTGCTGCGAAGTTCAGCGAGCGAGCGGCGCCCTCCGAGTACGGCTGCTCCGACACCACACGCACGCTTCTGATGTGCCGGCAAAGTTTGTATTTCTCCACTTGCACATTCAGTCTTCCACAAACTCGCTCAGCCAAACAAGAAAATAAGCAGGCGCACTCATAAACATGACGTCATACGAGCAGATGTGTGCAGTGTAGTCACATTTTGTGCAACATAGCATATAGACGTAAACAGGACCAGCTCCTCCCGGCATGATGACCGTATGGGCGCCGCTTCCCCTTCAGACACATCCATCAACACTACTCCCGGCATCGACCGCCGTGCCACCCCTGGCCTGGCGGGCGACGCCACTGACATCTTAACTGAGTGTTTTTCCATGATGCCACCAGTTCATGCTGTGCTTTTTTCCATTTAAGAATGGATGGCGGAGCGTCGTGGTAGTGACACATTTCATATCGCGGCGCGTGGTGGCGAATATTAAAAAGTTGGGGTTAAACTTCTAAGAAAGTAATCAGAAACGTAACAAATAAAAGCTACCGGGTGATTCCCCTGACGGAGGAATTCAGGAAATACATCACCACGGCCACGGCAGGCACCGGCCACTCTGGGATTTGTCCACACAAAACAAGGGAGCCCCCAGGAAAGTGCCGGGGGTTGCACTTAATACGTTTTCTACACCATCTTACACCATCTCCCTCCATCCACATCCAATTCGCCTCCCTTCTGGCAGAGGGTATATAGAAAACTTGCCTCGACCAAAACATGATGAGCCTACAAATCTCCTGCGGCTGACGGAGGGAGATGTCTGGCGTCCCGTGTAGGAGGCGACCGGGATTTGATTACACTCTGTCACAGAGCGCTTGGATGAAAAACACAGACCTCGACCAGAGCCAAAATGGCGTCTGGGCTGAGAGAACAGGCTCCACACTGTGACTTGGAGAGCAATCCAAAGCGTCGTAATGGAAAAACCAAGGAGCGTGGGCCTTTCAAAGAGGACGCAGAGTGACATCAAACCTCATGTTATGGTATATATATCTCTTACCTACACTCTGGTGTGTCTGGACTTTTCATACGGGATTTCTTTAACTGATGTCCTTTTATATTGCATATTTAGATACAGCATTGATGCAGATACAACGAGAACCGTGGAGAAGTGTATCCTAATAACTTAATCTAACAACCTTTTCTTGGTTTCTACTCAACAAATAAGAGACAGAGACCATCGAGCAAAAGGAAGAACATTTTGAGTTTTGTATACTTTACTGAATGGGAGTTTCTGCCTTGCAAAAATAGGTAATAACCTTCCTTATAGGAGAAAATAACCATAGAACCCTGCAGTATTATGGTTTTGCATAGTGTTATCCTACAAAGCAGGTTATGATGGCGGTTGCTTGTGGCAAAGCAAGGTGCTGATGCCCAACAACATTATCTGCCATCAAAGTCTTGTTGTAGGAAAAAACCTGATTTGTATTTTATTTACTTTTTGAAAAGGCTTTAAATCTACATAAATAGATCGGGGTAAATAGTTGCAAGAAAAAGCTGCAGAAGAATACACACACTGACCCATGCACTCATGCACACACACACACATACACACACACACACACACACACACACACACACACACACACACACACACACACACACACACACACACACACCAGACAGTAAATCATCTCGGCTTTCCACATTTGGATTGAGTTAGTGGGATTAAAATACATCATTTGGTAATTAAAATAGCAGATGTTTCCACGGTCAGCCTCGCTAGCTGGATTAGCCCGAGCTGCGCCGCGAATCCCAGAAAGTGCAGCACAAGGTCAGCCTGCCAACCTGCCCGGCTATGTGAGGCCTCCGTCTGACAGAGGATGATACACACACCAAGCTGTTAGGGTGCGGCAGGCAGGGGGGGGGTTAGCTGGAGAGGGACGGAGGAAGGGAATAGAAGGAAGGGATCGAATGAAAGCGTCGCCATCGTAAGGCTGCATGGAGACGGTGCTGAAAGTCAGGTGATGCATGGAAAACTGAAAATGATCAAGATGAATGTGAGGAGAGGTGGAGGGAGGAAGGGTTCCAGTGTCTAGAAGCAGCAGACGTATATGGAATTTCAGACTGAATAAATAAATAATATAGAAAAATCCTGAGTGGGAGGCCAAGGTCAAAATATAGCATCACCGCGGCAGAGGGGTGCAGGTGCAGTGATCCGTCATTAACAGAGTTGTAAGATTGACAAGGTCACTGACAGCAAGAGCCTTGACATGATAGTAAAGAAAAGACACAATCTATTGAATGAATGTAACAGGATATAAACAGATTGGAGCAACGTCCACAACCAATCTAATAATTCTAGAAATCTCTGTTTGTGGTTTGAATATCTCCACTTGACATGTGTAGTATTAAGGGCCCAAGGAAGTCAAAGAGTCAAATTCAGTGTGTTTTGGACACGCAATACATTCGGTTATAATAAACATTGAATAAAGTGTGACCTTTGCTCTGTACCACAACTGATTCTCCAGTTCAGGGTTCAGACTTCATTGAACTTTGAATAAACAAGTGAACCGCTATCTGTGCAGAAGCGGCAGTGGGACTTCAGGGTTCTACAAACTGAGATCAGCAGCAGGTCTTGACAAGCAGCGACTCAATTGCTGCAGGTTACGAAATAAAACGTCAACCAGCTTTACCACAGGCCAAGGAAACAGCCCATTCCTACACTGATAGAACGGACACTTCTCTAATATAAAGAAATGCTAAGGCTTCTAACATCAAGATGAAATGTTCTTCTATGAGTCGGCCTAAGGGATTTAGTTCACATGTTGTGTTGTTACATGTTCCTTGAAGGAATACGGCTGAACTTTGCTTTACTACAAGATCATTAAATAGTAATGACTTGAATGAGCTCGACTCCATCGCTCCCTTCATTCAGGATTCATCTAACGAGTTGAACCTTTGCACGTCGCTCTACAGAAACCGCTGCAACAAAAGCAGGTTGCAGCGTTTTCGTCAATCAGAGAAAGAATGACTGACACAGAAAGTAGTCCGAGTGGAAAGAGAAAAGTTGAAGCCACCGGAGCCGCAGCAGAGTGAGATGGCATTGGCCGCGGAGGCCTCATAATTGGCTAGGCATGACGGAAAGTCAAGACCCTGCCAGCTTGACAATGATGAGGTCATGGGATTGCGGAGCCAGTGGGCAGCCAGTTAGTCATGATCTTGGCCCATCCATCAAAGCTGCTCGGAGCATAAATCTCAACTGACAGCCGTCGTAGCCTGACCGGTGTAGGGCTGGACCGAACAGGCCAGGCAATAAGGTGTGCAAGGTTCCTCTGGGTTTAAACCTTCCTGAGCCGCGGGAGAGAGAGAGAGAGAGAGAGAGAGACTCCAGCGAACGGCAAGCATTAGTGTGCAATTTGTTTGCCGAGAGAAATTACGATAAGATTAAGAGGCTACAACTTCTTCTTTTTAAAGCTCTTAACCATCTGTCTCCTTCTATATCAGTGTCTGTGTCACGGGTTATTTTTCTTTTCCTCCCAATCTCCCTCTCTCTCTCATTGTTTTTCATCCCGGGGACGAGTCTCGTATCGCCCGACTGATGCGGCTGCCCGGTCGTCAGAATCAAGACGGAAACCCTCTGAGGCATAATCGCTGCAGAACTGCAAAGTGCCAGGCCCCGTGTGAGCGTTCATCAGCTTCAGAGCATCGGAGTGGAGAATGTATCATTTATAGATGGTGCTTAGGAGGAGTTCCACTCTCCCAAGGCCGGTAAAGTCTAAACAAAGAAGATGAAGTGCCGGCGATCCCAAAGGACGGTTGCCACTGGGGCACTTTTACACACCAGCGTGTCGTCTGTGCCCAAAGTGTTGCCTTAAAAAGGTTGAAGGCTCTATCAGCGCAGAATGAGCCTCGGGGAATTGAACCCTCAACCCCTCTGGTAATTTGGTGAAGTGTGCAGCACAATGACTGTAGCGTGTTGCTGACCAAAAATGTCACCCTGCCCTTTCCTCTTGTCAGAAAGAGCTTGTCAGAGTCCTGGGGGCACTAACTAATTACTGCTTCCTGTGCTGGATAGGGGACGCAAAGGGTGTGTGTGTGTGTGTCTCTTTAATATTTTGTGTAAGACAGAGAGAGAGTGTGTGTGTCTATGTGTGTGTGTGTGTGTTCGTCTCTGCTTCTAAATGACAAAGCGCTGCTGCTGTAAGGTCGGGCTCAGCTTGTGGATCCGCTCCTTGGTGAGATGACAAGCAGATGTGCGACAAACAAGTCGGGCAACAAACCCTCACTGGTGATGACAGGTAGAGAAAGTCCACGAAAGTGGAAACAAACAAGGTATTATAGAGATTATGTTTACGCAAAAAGTGAGAGATTGAGATCCACAGCAGCACAAACATGGAAAGTTAATTGCCACCACTGGGCCTAATAAAACCTGGACTGCACTGTTGTGAATGTAAATGGATTTGTATTTATATAGCACTTTTCTAGTCTGATGAAGACCACTCAAAGCGCTTTACAGTACAGTCTCACATTCACCCATTCACACACACATTCATACAGTGCATCTACTTGCAGCACTTTGTTATTCTATGGGGGGCTATTTAGGGTTCAGCATCTTGCCCAAGGACACTTCGGCATTCAGATGGTTCAGACTGGGGGTCGAACCCCCGACCTTCAGGTTGGAGGACGACCACTCTACCCCTCAGCCACAGCCGCCCTAGTGGTAGTTTTGTTTTCTTTCCCTGATGGCAAAGACACTGTTTATAATGTTCAGATATGAATATTGTATTTTAATTGTATATCCTTCATAAAGACACTGTTTATAATGTTCAGATATGAATATTGTATTTTAATTGTATATCCTTCATAATTTATAAAATAATTGGAGTAGCAGGAAAATATTTTTGCTGTAGCTTGTGTGGTCGAGTTGGTCAAACCATAACCACGGATGTTGGTGAATCCCTGTTTCGTCTCATACATGCTAATAATGAAAGTTGGAAAATACCTGGGCCTTATCACTGGTTTATTCAAAGTTCAGTGAAGTTTGACTCAGAATTCAGATCCCTAAACCGGAGAATCAGTTGTCGTTGCCGTTGTCGGGAACAAACGATGGTCGTGATCGTCACTGAGGTCGAGTCCCAGCTGACGCCGGTCGGGTGTTGATTCAAAGATTATAATTATATCGTGTAGAACGTATCGTGTTTCTTCGGCCCTTAATGATTCACATGCCAAGCGTTAAGCCGCTAAGATCACTGGATATCAAGATGTGCATCACACATACAGACAGAGATTTCAGGAATTAGTAGAATGTTAATAACAGTTTTCACGGTTTAAATTCGAAACAACTGGAGTTTTCAGGAGATGGATAATGTCTGAACCTACGTGGGCTTGTATTTCTCCTTCTCCATTTTCAAGGGGAAAGAAATATCCAAACAGCCCGAGTTAATAACCCACAGCTACCACCGGACGCACCTGCTTCAGTATTCACACTGTGCTTCAGACCTCTCTGGCAGAAGTATCGAGTCATCAGCAAGTTATCAGCCTATGTGGACAGAGAGCTTCATTAGCACAAACACTGCATGCCAGCTAACGCGGCATAATTTTACACCCCCGCTCGACCCCTGTGTGTGTGCTCCTGCGTGTGTGTGTGTGTGTCTGTGTGTGTGAGTGTCATGCTGCATCTGTCAGTGTGTCTCGAAATGTGAGTGTGTGTTGTGAAGTGGATCTAATCTCCTCCTCCTCTGCATACATGTGGGAAAGCGTTTATTTATTTTTTAAGCCGGTAATAAATCTTAATGAATCATAATTCAAGCTGTATTTCACACCAGGTGACAACCTCTCGTATGATGGAATTGGGACTTTTAAAGAATTTAATTAAGAATATTATTAAATTATGTCCCAGTTTGACATGATAAATAGGCATGAGGCATTCTTCATGCATTAATGATACAGTGACATGTTTGAATAGGCCTCATTTTGTGTGTGTATGGCCACTTTGTATGTGTCGGCAGGCCAAGGTGATTTAGAGGTGTGTGTGTGTGTGTGTGTGTGTGTGTGTGTGTGTGTGTGTGTGTGTGTGTGTGTGTGTGTGTTACAGGGGAGAGGCATGCTAGTCAGCAGAACAGGGCTGTGGCTCAGTGTTTGTCCCTCCGATGTGTTTAATGGGCCTTCCACACATAGCGCCTCCCTGGTGAGAATGATGCTAATTACTGTACAGCACCTTGCCACACTCTCCTGCTGATCCTCCTCACACACACACACACTCACACGCACACACACACACACACACACACACAGGCACCTGTACGCAGATGTGAGCACATACACACAGTCACACACAAAGTGATGCACAGACACAACAACAAAGCCTGCAAAGATCCACGTGAGTAAGCAGGCAGAATGCAAAAGCATGCAAGCACAAGCAAATAAGCCCCCACTCAACTGGGCATTTACGCATATTCATAAACTGACACACACACACACACACACACACAAGGACTCGACACTCAGCACATACCCGCTCTCTCCCATTGTGCTCACTTCAGTGTGACCTTCTTTTTTCTTCCCGTCTTCACAAACATAACCTTCACTTCTTCCTTAATTCCCCTTTGTTCTTCACCGACACATATTTGCCCATTCTTTCCGACATTCAACTCCTACTTCTTTCCCCAGTGTTGCAGTGGAGCTAACTCTGTGACCCAGCACGTGAACATCACCTCATCGCCCCGACCCCTGACATGGTTTCCAGGATTATCCGAGACCACGGGTCACACCCGCGTATTGATCTGCAGGAAGCGGATCAACATCTTCAGTCGTGTTAGCTCGGCTTCTCCGCAACGACTTGGCCTTGAAGTTGAACCAAGCAACCGCTAAAAGCTTCTTATTCAAATGGATGCAGTGAGGCAGACTAGGCAGGCTTGTGTGCACACATGTGTGTGTAACTGAGTGTGTGTCTGAGTGTGAGTGTGTGTGAGTGTGTTTCTGTCTGAGGCTACCTTTGGGAACAAATTTCAGACTACAATTAGAGACGGCTTGTGCAACTGAGGAAAAAGCTTGCTCCTTATTTTGCAAAAAGCCGATTTTTTGGGTCAGTGGTTAAGGCTACATCCACACCACGACGTTTTAGGGGAGATTAAAATGCATCGCTGCGGTTCACACTATTGCTTGTCCTGTTTTAGTTTGAAAATCTGGGGGTGTGTTGTTGTCTGGACGGGCTGAATCGCAGACATTTGGAATCAATGACACAGATCACCCACATTCTGATTGGTTCATGAGTCACGGCATGACTACCAGTGCATGAGAAGTACGGAATTATAACGGTGACAAAGGTTATTTTAGTTTTAAATGGGAACACATTAGTGTGGATGCAGCCTAAGGTCAGGGTTAGGCTGTGTAATGTCTCCAAAAGTTACAACATGTGTGTGTGTAAGTGTGTGTATACGCCCATCTGAGCGTTTGAAGGTGTGGGGGTCCGAGACAGACAACTACACACAAGCACACACACACACACACTAATATGATGCAGAAAACCGCACAGGCCTTTAAGAGAGGGTACGGGTGAGTGTGTGCCGTGCTCGACTGCAATCAATTACAAAGCGTTGGGGCTGCATGTTCTAATCAGAGGCATAAATGTCAGCTCCTTTCCCCTGCACACGCCTCCATTTGCATCCATTACCGAAGAGGGGGAGAAGGAAGGAGAGAGTGTGAGAGAGAGAGAGAGAGAGAGAGAGAGAGAGAGAGAGAGAGAGAGAGAGAGAGAGAGAGAGAGAGAGAGAGAGAGAGAGAGAGAGAGAGAGAGAGAGAGAGAGAGAAGCCTTGTGTTTCATGCTGAGGAGCCGGCAGAAGGAAAGGGAGGTGAAAAATGAGTTTTCAGTAATAACCTGTCTACCAGGTGAGCTGGAGGTAAAGTATAAGGCCAGAGGTATGTGGACATCTGCCTTCGGACATCCATGCCCTTGGATGTGCACAGTTATTGGACACTATGACTATGGGTGAGGTGTCGTGGTTCAACAGGGAAACAGATGACGGGAAGAATGGTTGGAAAATAATATGCAACAAAAAAAAAGAATAAAAACAAGGTGGGTGAGGCCTGAGGACAGAGGTTTATTACAGCGGCCTCCCTTCTTTCCAGAGAGGAATGGAGGAACCCAGACTGACAGATGATGCTGCTGCAGCTGGGATCACAATTAGACCCGTATGTATTAAACATACCTTTCTTTTAGAGAGCAGAGAAAAGAAGGAAGAGGAGGACGAGAGAGGAAAAGGGAGAAAAGAGGTGAGTGGAAGCCAGTGGAGCATCTGAATCACATCTCGTCTTCCTCTCTTCCTTCCTCTCTCCCTCCTCCTCCTGACTCTCTAAACAGCCACACAGGGCGAGCTAAATCCCCCCCCCGCTGCTTTACAGCGTCCCAAAAGGTAGCGAAGTGATTACAAGTCTGACAGCGGACACTCGTACACAGCCACACGGGCCTGTAAACAGCCAGCACTCCCCTGTGTCACATGGCTTCTGCACCGGCCACCTCGCTTCCTGTCTCCACCCGGCCCCCCCCCCCCCCCCCGGGATCACGTGACCCGAGCGGTGCAAGCGCCTCTCCATCCGTTTGAAGACTAATCGACCCTTCGCTCGCACCTAATTGATGTTGCATCTGTGAGCAACCGGCTCCGGGATTATTCAGTCAAATATGTTTAACTGGTTCCCAGGCAATAGGCCAGAAAAGCATTTTCACTTTCATATATTACACATAAGTAGCTGCTGATATGTGTATATGCACTGAGCTCCGCTGTGTGTAGCTCACACACATCATGCTGCCTTAGAATAACTCTATTGTAAATTGTTAGAAATTAAGAGCGGGTTATTTGGCACCTGCAGTTCCCACAAGTGCCATCAAACAGGTCTGCTGTAAAATTAATTAAGACGCGATTAACTCAATCTAAAAATAAAGATGTGATTGGAATGTAAAAAAAAAAAAGACAGAATCGTTCAAACGAGACATTTATTTATATATTCAAGGAAAAATCTCTGCCGCTATTAGCTCCTGTTTGATTGACACTCTAATTCACGCACGCCGCCTTGTTTCCAGGACGCTTGATGGAAGAGCCATATGCTTCATGAGATGAGGTTATTCATAGGTTGCCGTGTTAACCAGGAACACTGCCGAACCTGTCACTTCCCCTCCAGCTGACAGGCTTTATTAGAGGAGGGGGGGACGGGGGGGCGCTGCTGTTTATTCGTCCTCGGTCGACGGCACGCCGGCGTGTGTCGAACCAAACCGCCGCTCGTACGCTCGCTTCACTCGTTCCACTCGCTCGGTATTGGTACAATGGCTTAAGTGAATCAGTTGTGATGGAATCAGGTTTGTTGTCGAGAATAATTGTGTGTGTGTTTGTCTGTGTGTGTGTGTGTGTGTGTGGGAGAAGAGGGACCCGTGCCACGCTATTGAGAAAAAGGCAGATTGCCAGCACTCTAAAAAAAAAGGGTGATTGCTCATTTCTGGTTTCTTGCTGTGGAATCACAACAATAAGCCTTTTCCACGGACGTCTGACTGTCGCCCACAAATAAGCATATGGCTGAAACCAGGCAGATCTGCAGCTCTCCCAGAGCACGGTCACACACACACAGACACACTTCAAAAAACCTCACTCGGTTTGGCTGTTGTTTTTTGTCAGTTTACGGCCTAACCCCCCCCCCCATTGTTGAATTAACTGTGGACAGAGGAGGGGGGGTGGGGGTGCCAGGGCCGAGCTGGCCCAGAAAGAAGCCACAACACAAACTAACTCTTGGCAGGGGATGGAGAGGCAGCATTTTCCCCAAAACTGATTACCTTCCCTCTCCTCCACTCTCCCCCCCCCCCACTCTCACTTTCTCTCCCTCTCTGAGACAAGCTGTTCCCTTGGCAGCTGTTTCGACAATGCAGATCCCCGAGCGCAGGGGGTGGTTGGAGTGTATATGGGGTTTTTTTCTGCGTCTTTGCATCGGGGGGGAGGGAGGAGGGTGAGGGTGGTGGCAAGGATGTAGGGGGGGGTGGGGGGGGTGGTCACTAATTCAGGAACCCTCCAAATGCAAATCGGCCGAGGAACATGCCAAGCGTTTCCTCTCGGAGGTCCCGGTGGACGCTGGAACCGAGCGTGATTAGCACTCGACAGCATCAGGACCCCCGGGGCTGCTCGGAGGGGCCGGGCCCTTTTTGTCGGAGGCTCTTCCGTTCAGCGGCTGACCCCCCCACCGTCATGTTGTTCCAGGTGTGAGCTCTCTGGCGAGTTCGCTTCCATCCACCAGTTACACACATGATCCGTTTGCTCTCGGATGTCACAGCAAAGCTTTATCGGGAAAAAACCATCCGGAACCCTTCAGCTCCGTCCAGGTGCAGATGTGGCATCGGATGACTGTCTGACTGTATTCATAACATGTGTGTTGGAAATAAAAAACACAATATGAGAGGAGAAAAATAACAACAGGGCTTTAACTAGGCTATCCTGGCAGGACTCATTAGAGGATAGATGACATTTCTGGAGCTAAAACATGAGTCAAGCGTGGCCAGGGAGCCCATGGGCAGGAAACAAACACATCATAATCCTCCTCTGTAATTGGGCAAATGAGAGATGCTGCCATTGGTCGATGGGACCGAAGCAGATGGCGACAGAGAGGGGATGTAAACCTCCCACTACCCAAAGGTAAAGAGGCAGGCGTCATTTCAACAAGCCCTTTAGGTTTTTAGAGACACACACACACACACACACAGAGCAAAAGTGAATCACTCTTGTCTCCCATCAAAGCACCTTTCCCTCCAAGACCCCCCACTGAGTGTGCTCGCTAAGAGCCCTCTTTTGAGCCCCTAATGCACGGGCAATCAGATTAGGGCCGTCGATGTAAGCCTTGAATTACTCACGTTATGACTTGATTGCCCAATAATTTGATTGGAGTCACATCTCTACTTCCCCTGGTTCTTCAGATCCCATCTTCCCCATGTCCCTCCTTCTCTCTCCTCTCTCCCCTTTCCCTCTTCCTCTCCTCCTTCGTCTCCCTCTCTCCCTCTCGCTCGAGGCAACAACAAGTCTGGCTGTCAGCTTCTGAGGCGGAGGGTGTGACCGTTTCCATGGGGATGACAAAACTGACTTATCGAGGGAAAAGAAGTCATCCCACTCTAAGTCAGATGCAACCTTTTAAACCGTGAAACAGATGCAGCCAATTCTCTCGTGACAGCACGACACTGGATAATGTTTGTGTTAATGTCACTCACTGTGAATATTCAATATCTGCCTTAAAATTCATATAAAACTAGTGGAATAAAACAAGACAGATATTGATGGATGAGCCAAATAAGGTTAGGGAGTATTGTCAGAATTTTAATACAATAAAAAGTCAACAGGAGAAATTAATACTCGAAAATAAACTGAATTTGTTTGGTCATAATACCGATTAAAGACAAAAAGGGAGAGACACAAGACAATTATATATATGACTTTGTAGCATAAAGTACAACAGCCCAGGGATTACAGATGTAAACACATCAGCATTTCCCTGAGGATGGTGTTGTAGCTGTAGTGGTGAAGTACATACAGTGTATTTGTGCACAGTAATCAATATAGGAAATGTACATACACACAGTATGAGATGTCTGAAGAAATCGGTCAGTACTCTTTTAATCAACGTCGTAAAAGCAATGATTAAAAAGATGACGGATTACACGAGGGATCTTTTTTCTTTCATAGATATGTAAACGTTTATTGTTGATTACTCTATTACTATGAAAGTGTCGGACTGTTTTCCATTCTGCAGATTATGATTCTGAATCTGTGATTTTTTTTTAACTCCATTTTAATAAGTACTACAGCATTAGTTTCTCAGGACTTGTTAATCTCCTCCAGGCGTAGCAGTGTGATGCGGCTCTCACAGAGGAATCACTGCACATCATTTACATGTTAATTCAGTGTTCACAGTCGTACTGACCTGTGAATTCATGCAACAAGCAACAGTGGGTGGTATATAAATAGAGCCAGTGGTGTCAGCACATGTAGAAATCACAAGTTCACCCATTCGCCCGTACAGCTACTGGATGAGCCAGAAATAATGAAAACGTGCTGTACTCAGTTTGAAATGAAGCAAAACGCATAATCGGGGGTTTGGGAAAGAGATCAAGAGAGAAAACAGAGGAAAATATCCAACATGGGGCAGTTATACCAGAATATTAGGGCTGTGTGATAGGATCTCTTGTCCCTAAAGAGGTCATTTCATAATACTGATTGTAATGTTTATCGGTACTTGTTCGTGTCTTTTCTCGGTTTGGAAACTGAGGCCTTGTCTTTGCAGATGTAAGTTACAACAGCAGCTGTTCCCTCCTCTCGACTGCAGGAGTCTTTTCCATATGGCGAGCCGCGGGCAAGTGCCTCTCTGAGTTTGTGTTTTTTTGTTTTGATCACTCGACCGTACTCCTGTGGCTCTCGTCCATCGACCTGCTCTGTGCTGCTTGACATGACTTTTGCATGCGTGTTAAAAGAGGTTCGTTTTCTGTCGGGCTTTTCGTACTCAAACCCAGAGGAAGTCATGTAGAGAAGCCTCATTCAAATGATGGAGTCAAATTTATAAGTGTGGCACAGCTAAATAAATGATGAAAAGATGGATGTTTTTACAAGTTATGAATAAAACTTTACTAAAATCCAATCCCCTATTTTTCAATAAATGACCTGAATGGAAAAAAATATTCCTTCAGGAAGAGTACTGTGATTTACATTGTACCACAAATATTTCATACAAATGTTCATGTTTTCTTGTAAAAAGCATTTGCAAAATGTTCTTGTTCTATGAAAAACCTAAAACTCTACTTCCTCTGTAGTTCGGTTCCTCTTGGTTCAAACCCAGGTGAGTCAGTCTAGAAAGAGAGTGATGTGCTGTGGTGAACAAAAGCATCACTATGTTTTAACTTAATCTCACAGAGGGACCGCAGAGGGACTGATCATTATTCAAGATGGCAGCGCCTCCCCACCAGCTAGCTTGTCAAGGCCGCCTCTTCCTCCTTCTGACAGTTATGAGGTGCATGTAGCCTTTTAATAAACCAACGGTGACTCTGCGCTGTGGTTGCGGCGCCTGCCAACGCGTGGACCCTAAAACATATGGCATACAAATCTCATGATTTGCTCTCATGAGGACCAGCAGAGCGCGAGGAGGCCAAAGAGGATTCTGTTTAGATATCCGGCGAAGGAACTGTACGAAACACCGCGGGGAGACGTAAACTTCACTGTCAGAAAAGATACTGTACACGAGGAGCAGATGGAAAAAGAAAAGAGGCATTAGCAGATCAACGGATGTGCAAACAGCCTGGAGTGCATATCGAGGGAAGTCTCCAGTCGGATTCCACCGCACCAAGGCAAGAGAGGTGATTCTGTTTGACTGCTAACTTCAAAAATGAATCTGCAAAGAGTGTGTTCTGCTCTGCAAATGAGCCTGGGAGACATTTTGTACATATGTCACATAGCAAGCAGGGAGGAAGACGCGGATGGATGCTCCCTCCACCGAGCGGATGGTTCGATAGCGATCGCGTCCCGAGATCCTTCCTCCTCCCTTTTTCTATCTTGTCTACCATTCTCAGCTTTCACTTTCCTCGGCTGTCGCTCTCCTCTGGATGAAGGCAGCCATCTGCTGTGAATCACACCACGCTCTGAAGACGATTTAACAGCACAGACTCGCAGCCGTGTAAACACAGACGTACACAACAGACAAATCACAGTCGCTGGCAAACAAAGAATTCCCCCTGAGTTAAACACGTTTGAAAATGTGCACATCAAGGAAAAAGCTAGAAAACAAACAAGCATTCACGCAAAAACAACTAAAAAGGAGAAAATCTAATATTTTGACACCGAGCGTGATGAAATGCAAAGTGTCGAAAATCACGTTAATAATCCATGGCACGTAGGAAAAGTTGAAAGGAGCTGCTCAGAGATCCAGGGAGAGTTTGAAGACGCTGTCAGAGAGAGAGAAAGGGTCGCCACCTTGATGGTGACACACGATAACACGGGGACAACGGCGCTGAGATAACCCGACAGATAATGCAAAGATAAAACCAGAGATGGCAGCACGATAACCCTCACACGACATAGCTGCAACACAACGATGGCAAGAAGGATGCCGAGATAACGCTCAAAACAATGGCCCGCGATATCACACGTGAAGCACAACACACCAGCACTCGGGCGCGACAACAAAAACCCGGTAAGTGAAGGAGACAGAATCACAGCGTTTAAGGTTGGAGAGGAGGAAGGAAAAAACAGCGAGAGACGTGCGAAAAGACAAATTGAGATAACGGAGAGAGGAAGAGACGTCAAGACGACTTCAGAACGCGTGCAGACAAAATACTGGCACCGGGCAAAAACAAACAAAAACAGGCGGCGAAGATGTTTTAGTGACTTCAAGATAAGAGTTGATATAAATAAATGTGCAGGAAAAGCAACATTTGCATGACAGCCTCTTTCTCAAATAAACCAACTCGACTATTAAAACAAACAAGCTGCAGCACTGAAGACCGTGGTGTCGAAACACACTTGGAACTGTGAGTGGGTTTAAGGAATTTGCCGATGTTTTGTTTTCGATGTGATATCCTTTAGAGGGCTAGGCAATGATGTGGAATCACCTCCAAGGGGCCGAGGACCCCCATGAGCCGGAGATCTCCTCTTTCTCCCTCTGAACTGCTGACCAAGTCTTTAAAACAAAAAACTCTACGGGGGAAACTACCTGCATCTGAGCTCAACTCTTTCTTCTCTCGGCCGCATCCATTTCCTCCTGTGAGCAAAGCAACAGGCGTCCTGTGGATGGACGAACAATACGTGTGTGTAGAATGACTTCTGAGTTAAGTTAAATAAAAGCTGACCTTGACTTGTTGGACCTCCAAAGCAAAGCAGAGACTCAGCTAGGGTTGCAAAATTCCGTGAATATTCAAAGTTGGAAACTTTCCATGGGAATTAACGGGAATTAACGAGAATATACAGGAATTAGCGGCAATAAACTAGAAATGTTGTAGGTAATTTATACTAACTGTATTTACCTTGTCATATACAGACATAAATATAAACATTTTGTTTTGTCATAGGCTGATTTGAGCCCTGAGGAAACTTTGGGCACTTGACTATATGCTTCTGCATCGTTGTGTCATTCTTAACATAGGTCTTTGCACAGTATTTGCAAATGTACACAGCCTTTCCTTCTACATTGGATGGGGTGAAACGTCTCCACACATGAGAGAGTGCACGTGGCATTGTTCTGTAGAATAAGATGAGAAAAAAGTTTGTAAAAAAACACTAATGCAATGCCAGAGATATAAATAGTTAGCCAAACAATTGGAATTGTCTGTAAACATATTTTACAATTGATGGATAAATGGATGGAAATAGGCTAGATGAACAGATGAACAATCCTCAATCAGCATGCTAATATATTTTCCCCAGTAATATCATTGAAACTTACCTGACTAGTCCTGCACACTACAGCAGGCCTCAATAGCCCTGCTGTAGAGTGAAGGATGCTGGGAGTTATCTGTGCATGTGATGGAAGAATGCCTCATTCAATACATCTTTAAAATAGAGTTTTGAATGATGTTTTTATTGCTCAGCGTTTAATTTGCGTATTTATTATTTTTTTCAAAATTCCCCAAATTCCCGAGCTAAACTTCCCATGGAAAGTTTCTGGAAAGTTCCCGGAAATTTACCGGAAACTTGCCGCCCCTTTGCAACCCTAGACTCAGCCCAGCAACAAAGGTCAGAACAACATTTTCACCAGTGACGACAGCAGGCTCCAGTGGTGCTACTCCTTTTTCTCTGTTTCATCTGTATCCTTAAGCTTTTGGAAGACGTGGACTAATATGGACAAATATGTTTCTGTGTCTAATGTTGATCTACTGACTAACAATGTACTCGTTGGTTGGAACCTCAACGTGTTGACAGGTGTCCTGTGGTGTGATCTCATCTTAAGACGGTCTCTCGTTTCCTTTTCATTTTATCTTTGACATACAAAAGATCCGTCTCAAAGGAAAAACACACGAAAAGATTCACATCGCCCCAAAACATCTCACACAATCTAGAGTGTCTGATTCTTTTGATGGGAACAGCTTCTGTCTTTTTCCTTCTCTTCCTGTTTTTATCTTTCTCCCCTACAGGCGTGTCCACACACTCGCACACAAAGACTTATGGGAGTAGTGTGATTTAGATAAAAAAAGGGACTCGCTACCCTGCCTTTCCTCTTCCTCATTAAGCAGAATGTGGCTGTGTCGGTGTCAGAGGAGCTGGTTCATCAACCCTGAGAGAGACAGAACCCTGGCCATGATCTGCCCGGCCCTGGACTCGCTGCCTGGACTCGCTGATCCCTCTTCCTGCAGAACTCTCACATGTGATTGAAGACACTGGAAATGGGAACAGTCAGCGTAATTTAACATGGCGTGCGTGTGGAATTCGTTAAAGAGGGAGGGAGTTGGTGCGGGAGATATGGTGTGACGAGGAAAGGAAGAGAGGGATAGAGGAAATGATAGAGGAGTCACAATAAGGAGAGATGGCTGGATCAAGAAAATGGAACAGGTACGTCTCATAGAAGGAGAGAAACTATGAAACTGCAAACAAAATCTAAACAAAAATACTAAAGTACGTGTATTTTGTGAAAAAGAACCCGGGCTACATCTTTAAAAACAGTGCGAGAGTTAGCACCGATAGAGATTCCATTCCGTACCCTCAGTTATTAAATATGATCTATGCCGAGCCACCCGATGGGAACATGAAGTCACACGAGCGTGCGACTCGATGTGAGCAGTAGCTTGAAGTTGGCGTGTGTACTTATGATGCTGCGTTGGAAAGGCGACATTACATTAACCAAATTCAATTTTCTGCTGAATTAAATATGAATGTACGGTCCTGTGTTATAATATAGTCACTTTGAGTGTGTACAAACATTATTTAAAAAGTGGTGATGAATGGATAGTATGGATAGTTTGCTCTTGTAGTTTTCACAATGACAAACAGTCCCGACTCTTGATCTACCGGCTCATAATGATGAAATAAGGGCAGGATGCTTGTGTGTCAGCTGAAAAACAAAACTGACAATTATTTGTGAAACATGAGGAAGCTTCCGTTCTCGTCCCAATGACAGCCATAGTATTTCTTCACGTCTGACAAGTGAACAAGTCTGCCATCTTTGTTCACTTGAGTTTTGTCATTGTCATCTCTGTCCTCGTGGAGGCTTTTCAAAGCTTCATGCACAAAACACACACATCTCTAAGGGCCTAGGTTTAGAGACACATCTCTTTCTACTGGTTTCCTTTGACACTTGTGGATTATAAGAGAGCGGCCACTTTAAAAAAAAAAAACGACTTTGGGTGTACGACCACAAGGTCACGACCACAAAGTGAATACATGAATGAATGGATGGAAACAAAGGCTCTAAGTGTTGATCATAGCTGTGCAGTTGATCGTGTAAACCTTTGAATATAGGTCATCTTGCAGGAAGAGGAGTCAGAATAGTGATTAGCACTGTGTATTGCATGTTCTCTGATAATAATCTGATCTTTTTCAATACGATCTCCAGTATATGTTTGTGTAACTATGTGTACCTCTGTAATTCTCCCCAGTTGGTCAGAGAAGCACCAGGTTTGTACATTTGAAAGTATTAAGGTGAAACTATATTTACTTCCGAGGCCACATATACGCAGCAGCAAGAGACCGACAATCTGACACTGACACTCAAGTCAAAATTACAGTTCTCCAGACTAGAGGGCAGCTTTAAGTATCCTTATATTTCTGACACCTACAATTCAATGAAAGACAAGTGCTCAGTCCCTTTATGTGCAACCGTGTGATACCTTGAATGCACGGTGTGGCTATTAAGCTCAGAAAACACACAACCGCGGGAACACAACACCGATGGAGGGATGGTGGGATGTAGGGAGGACTGGAGGTGGCTGGCACTGAGGAATCTAATCCCAGAGTTAATTGCTACGACTGATGAAGACAAATTGAAATGGGTCAGCTGAATCCGGGGGAGCAGACGGGAAGAAGAAAGGGCTCGTCGTGCACCTGGGTGTGAATCCAGAAGATGGTTCAGATGTAGAAGTGAAATACACGGTCATGTTGAGATGTTATAAAAATACAGATGCTTGGTTAAATCAAACTACAGCCCGGCCACGGCAGCAGGGAATTCACTTGTAAAGAATAAACCGAGCATTCTTGGCGACTCTTTTGACGAATGTCCGCCCTGTTGTCATCACATGTACCTCTACGTCACAATGCTTGGTTTATAGACAAGGATGTGTTTGATGTAGACGTGTTCATTCAGCAGGTAGTAGTCTCTCCGTTCGAATGGAGAAAATTAATGATCCGGTTAATTTCGTTGCTTTCTGGAATCACTACCAGCATCAATAGCTTCAGGCTCAGTGCTCAACACTAGTGTGAATGCAGCCAATGAATGACCTTGTTGTTTCCGCTGAAGACGACTCTGACCTACGTGCAAGACTCAAGTTTGATGTCGGACTTATAGATAGATAGATAGATAGATAGATAGATAGATAGATAGATAGATAGATAGATAGATAGATAGATAGATAGATAGATAGATAGATAGATAGATAGATAGATAGATAGATAGATAGATAGATAGATAGATAGATAGATAGATAGATAGATAGGTAGGTAGGTAGGTAGGTAGGTAGGTAGGTAGGTAGGTAGGTAGGTAGGTAGGTAGGTAGGTAGGTAGGTAGGTAGGTAGGTAGGTAGGTAGGTAGGTAGGTAGGTAGGTAGGTAGGTAGGTAGGTAGGTAGGTAGGTAGGTAGGTAGGTAGGTAGGTAGGTAGGTAGGTAGGTAGGTAGGTAGGTAGGTAGGTAGGTAGGTAGGTAGGTAGGTAGGTAGGTAGGTAGATAGATAGATAGATAGATAGATAGATAGATAGATAGATAGATAGATAGATAGATAGATAGATAGATAGATAGATAGATAGATAGATAGATAGATAGATAGATAGATAGATAGATAGGTAGATTACTTTATTCATCCCCGAAGGGAAATTAAGTCGTCATAGCAGCCGGTATATTTGAATACAATAAAATACAATACAATAGAATAAAATAAAAAATATTGAGGTAGAAAGAATAAAAAACAGAAACACAAGATAAATAGGTAGATAAGGTGCAGTGGCAAGATGATGGTAATAGTACTGATGATATGATGGTAATGTTATTGTTAGACAGTATAAAAAAATAGTACAGTATATATAGTATATAATATAACATAATATATATTTATATATGATAGTAATTATACCAATATAATAGCAGTATATAGTAATAATGGCAGCAACAGTATATATAATAATAATATAATTATCATAATTATAATTATAACATGTACACATGTATAAAAATGTGTATATAGACTTATATATACAAAGAATATACAGAGAGTATGATATAATATATGATATATAGTAGACGTATAAATATAAGTATTTGACTATACAATAGATAATATAATATACTATGAGTGTAAGAATATGTAGACAGACTGTGCAAAAGACAATATTATTGTATACAATGATATATAATATCAATATGGTTTATATTAACACTGCTAACGATATAGCAACAGCAGAAACCTGCCCTCACCCCTTCGCCCTCCCCACTTCTTTTTTTTAAACGCTGAAGCTGCACCATTGATTTTCCAATATTCACATCTATTCACAGGTTGTCTTCCCAGGGCCAGCTGAGTAAATGAATGCAAAGCGTTTCACCTGGCTCCCTGTGTGTCAGTGGTGAGTGTGGGAGCCGGGTCCTTTGAACGCCGTCTCTGCGGACCCGCTAATTGAGCCGGATCAATTCACAGAGACAGCGAGCAGGTTGGCACGGTTGCCACATCAAAGAGATTCTAATAACTGCACACTGTGACCATTACCGAGCCTGGAGAGGGAAAAAAAGGGAGCCATATTTATGTTTGCTTCAAAGCCAGCATGAGAATAACCAGATTGCAGGCCTTCACTATTCTTTTTCAAGCCTACAATTTGGACACAAGGCCATTTTGGAGCAATTTGTTGAAAGAATAGATTCTATTCACACACTCAAAAAAAACACAACCACTCCAAATTATGCTTTAATTAGATCTATTTATCACTGCAGGAGTGGAGACCAATAAAAACACATTGAAAAAGACCCTCATGACAGAATGTGATGGTTACAAGAAGTAATTGCAACCTCGTGAGAATGATTCCTCTGAATCTGTGCTGAGCAGGATTAGTTATGCAGATGCTGCTTATTGCTACGACTGCCTCTCCTCCCTGTCTCTCCATCCTTCCCTCTCTCTCCCTCCTTCCCTCGGTCTCGCTCCCCTCTGTCTGCCTAAGTGATGTGTTTGTAACTTTGGTCATTAGCGCTGGCCTGTCTCCTGTTCTCTCTCTCTCTCTCCCGCCTTCCTCTTCTGTTTCTTCTAGCACTTTGTCTCCCCCCAAAGTTCTTTCACCCTCTTCCCAACTTTTCTTTTTGTCTTGCGTCATATCTGTTTCACTCCATCTTGCACTGATTTATGCTCAGTGTCTGTCTCTGTGTCTGTTTCGCTCTCACTCGCTCGCAGCTCGGCACGTCCCCGGCGCAGGCTGGGCGAAATAATTTACCGCACGCGGCGCTCCTGCAGATGATTGAAGCGTAATTAGACGGCAGAGACAGTGGAAGCCAGCGGAGGTGCTCGGGAGCCGGTGCTCGTCAGATGGTCCGTCTCACTCGCACCGGCTTTGCCCTTCAAAACTCTCACTTCAGCGGGGGGAGCAGGGAGGGGGGAGGGGGGTGTGCTGGGCAACACTGCAGCTAAATACACTGCAATAAAGTATTGCATCAAGAATAAACTTTTTCCATATCAATGCAAAGGTAGGTTTTCACAAAACTTGATGGAAGGATGCGGTGCGGGTCGAGGCAGAGGCATGCGCTCCACTGAGAGACATTATATTCTATTTTATTCTATTTTATACTATTTGTATTTTAATTTTTTTGGTTGTAATTACTTGAGCATTGCTAGAAGAGAGCCTGTGACTCAAGCATTTCATTGCCAGCGACTGCTTAATGTTATCGTTGTGCATTTGATAATACAAAATCTTGAATTTTGAATTCTAGGTCCAACTGGGACACCTATCTGACGATTTATTAAAACAGATATTGTAAATAAATCTAGAATGGCACTGAGCAGAGGGAATTCCTCCGCCGAGGCCCGACAGTCCCTCGTATTTAAATCAAGCTGCACCACATTTCAATCACTCAAAGATATCACCAAGAAGAAAAAGAAAATTCCAGGATCTGCCCTCTGATCTGCACATAAAATCAATGTGGTTGTTAGTCCGGTCATTTCTACGTAATCCTGTTTACTAACGGACGGATCAACCAAGATAACCTCTGCAGATGTAATAAGACAATAGCTCCACAGGTACAGTGAATGAAAGTGTGGAGGAAAGACACACACAGCTGATGTATTCGTAGGAGAAGCATGATTAGCTTTATGCTCCAGAGAAGCTGAAAGTCACCTTGGTGGAGCTCGGTGGAGAACGCACCAGCTACAGGTGCTAGCTCTATGATAATCCTATACACGACAGCCAGGAGACCTGAAGTGTACTATATATACCGTGTGCGTAGGTGCTGAGCATCGTTCAGACACTTAAACACTGCATTCAAATATGAAGTACAGGCATAAAACTTATGGGAGGAAAGGAGCTGGTGAGAATAATCATAACCAGCCCCTGTCGATGGCGGCTGCGGAGGAGAAGTGCTGATCCAAACGTGTTCTGGCTCCATTTGCCTCGCCGGCAATCTCCAGCGGAACGGCAAAGTGGAAATGGCACGGTGGCACACGTCGAGCGGAGAGGTGAGCGATGCTGTTGCGTGAGCACCTCTATCCCTGAAGTCTGTCCAATTATCCTGCTGTATTCACAACACAATGTTTTCTCCTCAGATTTAACCTGTGCTTAGGGGAAGGCAGGCTCCGCCGGGCCGGCTGTTGTCAGCACCCAACTGTAACAGCATTGTCAGTCATCCCTTTGATTATTTCCCAGGGGTCACCTCGCGTTGAGCCCGGCTGTGGGGGTCCGGGGGTGTCAACGGAGCCGAGGCGTCCGAGGAGTCACCTTAAAAGGATTATACGAAAGACTGCTGACTGACTGTGGACCGCCCAGAGGGGATCCGCGCCTTTTCACATGAATATAAATGCGATATTGACAGCAAATCTTCCGCAGGAGAGAGACAGGGAAAGACAGCAGGAGAGACGGGTGAGAATAAATGAGAGGCACCGAGACTCCGGTTGGTTTCACACCGTTAAACCATCTAAAGCGTCTGCCGGTGACTAGTGGTTGATGTGCCGGTGCGAGAGCCGTGTTAAAAACATTTGGGATTCACTTCATGGAGGCACTTTAATGATGCTTTTAGCATAATTTCTCCGCTGTAATGTGAAGTGAAGGGCGAGCAGCGGCTTTCTGTCTGCCTGTAGCTTCTGTGAACCTTCAAAAAATATCGGAAAGAGGGAAGAGACGGAGGGACACTGCAGCTCGGTGCGTCCCCACGGGTTAAACCAGGACATCTGCAAAACTCTCCTAAAACAATCCGGACGCTTTGTTTGATACTTTAGTGAGTGGGCTCAATTTATGGTATTGGATGTTTATAAACTTTTACGTATTCTCTTCCATTGTAAACATTTAAATCATAGTATTTTTATTGGGATTCAAAGAGTCATCTCTGAGTAAACGTTGGTCCTAAGCAGAATGTACATTGTTACATTCCATAGGTTGCCAGAGTTGTTTTCCTAATTCCAGGCTGTCCACAGTGAGGAGAGAAAAAGAGGAGAAGAAAAAAAAATAAGACTAAAAAAACAGGGAGGAAGAAAAGGACAGTTTTGTTCTCATCCGAACTGTTATCAGCAGAAGCCGACTGCCGGGAGAATAGGGAGGGATGATTTCCATAAAGACTGGCTGTTGTCTGAAAGCACGCAGCTGTCAGGCGGAATTACCTCCCCGACATAGACACCACAATCGAGGGCGCCCTTCCCATAATTCAGTCTGATTGGCTCAAGGGGAAAATGGCAGCCCGTGGAGAGAGAGGCGGGCGGCTGGCTGACAGGTTTGCATCTGAGAAAACCAGGCGCTGCGTTTACCTGTTATCTTTCTGTCGGCTCAACGCGTCTCCTCTCTCGGTTCAGAAAGCTACCGCAACAAAGTGACACGGGGAATGGAGTCCACGGTTTGAGGAGACAAATACGTGCCGGAAGATTATTTTACACACACACGCACACACACACACAAACTATCCATATCCAATGCACAGATGTTCAATTTGTACACATAATCTGTCGCGTTTCGGTGACAGCACCCATGTGCTCATGTCGTTAACTGCATTATTTAAACATTAATATCTGTGAAAATCTTTAAAACTGAATGAAACTCATAATCCATGAACCAAGTATATGATCCAGTTCCCAGATGTCATGATAAACCACAATATACATCTTTAACAGCAGTCATTTGTATTGGATCCGTGATAGAAAAGGGAATGATTTGACATTTTTGGGAAATATGCTTGTTTGATTCTTACAGAGGGTTTGATGAGAAGATCAATAACCACGAGTGCAAGTGAATGATCAGCTTATTATAACATACAGAATGAAAAGGGAAACAGCCTGACTCCCTTTAAAGCTTAAAAATAATGTACCACACCTCAGCACCTTACAATTTGTAGTTAACGTGTTTTATAGGTTTTATTTTATTTGTCCTATCCACTGGTTGCTGGGCGGAGCCGACTCCTTCCTCCGTCTTCAGGAAGTCACTGTGCTTTCACCAAACAGCACGTCACATCACAGTTTGTCATTTTTATATTGCTGTCTTTGCAGAGATTAAAAAAATCAAGTACAGCATGTTAATTTCCCGGCTTTTATGGATTTAGGAGACATAAACTCTGAAGGGATCCAGACTGGCTCTGCGAACTGTCTCCCGGCTCTGTGTTCATAAACAAGGAAATGAAAACACTAAGAACACCATATTATTACAGGGGGAGGAGTCTCTCTGTGCTCACAAATCAGCATAGATATAGATATTTGAGGTATTGATGGTATTGCACATTCTCATTCACGTTGGATTGATTTCGATCTGGTGACCCGGGGAAACCACTGAACTCATTTTCATTTTTCAGAAAAAAACAGTTCGAGATGAAGAAGATGAGTTAATTGTGGCCACATGATCGGTAAAAGATAATCAGATACTTTGTGGCATCCAAACCATGAAGGACACGGGCCAAGGAAACATTCCTCATATTATTACACCACCAGCAGCAGCAGCAGCAGCCTGGACTGTGGACACAAAGCTGGAGGTGGATCTTTGGATTCACGATGTCGATGCCAGATTCTGACCCGACGTTCTGCGGCTTCAGGATTTAATTAAGATTCATCGGACCAGGCTTCACTTGTCCTGAGAGCGGTTATCAGGGTGACTGTCGCCTTTCTGTCACGTCAAACCTCCTCTGACCTCCCTGGAATCAGCAAGGTGTTTCTGTCTGCAGAGCCCGTGAACAATAGATGTTTATTTTAGTTTTGTCGGTCAAAGTCACTGAGGTCAAATCTCTTCCCCTCCCTCGGACGTTTGATGTGATCGGTAACAGGAGCTTCGGAACCTTAATCCGATTTTATTTATTGCCCCATGATTGGCTGATTGGATAATTGCATGAGTAAAGAAGTGCACACGCTGTCCTTAATCAAGTGCACGGTGAGTGTAACAGTCTAAAACTAATACTGTCCAAAATCTACAGCAGTCTTTTCATGTAGGGATGAGCTTTATTATTGGAATAAACAATGACTTAAGACGATGAAAATGCTGTAGAGAGCAATGAGCTGTTACATTATGTTACATCAGCAACTAGCTTTTAATCGCAAGTTCGAGTAATATTCTTATTAACAATATTGTTATGCTATTAAAATGTTGTTTATAACCAGGATCCTCAAAGATACACAATGAACACACGCACACAAACACCACACACAGCAGCAAAGCTAAGTGCTCTTATCTGTGACTTGTGCAGAGGTGAGTGACAGGAGGGGAGGTGCGGGGGGGAAGTGTCCTTTAGGTGTCTTAATTATGGCTCCTCTCCTCCTTCTCGTTGTCACCGTCCCCAGGGGAGGGCAAGACAAAAGGAAGGCAATGTTTCATCTCTGCTGCCTTGGTATTTCAAATTCCAGGGGGAGTAAGAGGAGAGACAGCGGCTGTTCCATCGGAGGGAGAGGAGGAAATCAAGTGACACTTCTCCTCTCTCCTCTCGCCTCCTCTTGCTGCTGTATTTAAATTCAAGCAACTTAATAAAAGTGCTTTAATGGCGTCAAGGCAGGGAGAAAAAGGCAGAAGTTGATTACAGTGAGGGGTTTTATTTAATGAGCTCGAAGCCTCTGGCTCTGACTCGCGATCCGTTTATTACTTTGTTGTGAAGCGATATATACGTGACAAAATGGAGCCATGGAGCCGGGAGAGCGAGAGAATGAGGCTGAACGCTCTCGTGGTGGAAGTCGTCCGTGGCGTCAGCTCTCGTCTCCGTGATTTACACCGTTCCTCTCAGCTCACCTGGGTTTGTGGTGCGGCGCTGCCGGGGGAACGCCGCTCTGCCACGACTGAGCGAAGGGTGTCGGAGACACCTTGGCGAGGCACAAGGACAGCCCGCCGTTAATTATTGATGAGAATAAATTGCACTCATTGGATGTTTGGCAGGACAACACACGGTGGATGTGAATACAAATGTGTCTATGAATGTGGGAGTGTTTGTGTGCCGAGAAATAAAAAAAAGAAAAAGAAGATGGCCAAGCATTAAGCAAAAGTGAAAGAAGAGAAAGAAGAGGAGGAGGAGGAGGAGCCAGTAGAGTGATGGTGGTGATACCTGCTAAAGAGACAACAGAGAGATGCAGAGAGAGTCTATAAAAGCAAACTCCTTCTTAATGTCTCTCACAAGTGTGATAAAAGCCCAGAGCCGCAGAACGCTGGCCTTTCCATTTGTGTAAACAGAACAAGGGAACATTCAAAAATAAACTATTTTACACAAATGCTAATGGGAAAAAGGGTTTTTGTGAATTTGCGCACTTAAGCACACAAACTGAAAAAGGTCAGCTGCTCTGTTTCGGGACGTCTCTCGTGAAAATATTGACGAGAGGAAAGAGAAGCGACGCAAAGTGGCGTCTTAAAGTCGGAGGGCGAGCAGCTTATCTGTATTCTGAGAGCCGGCCCTCTTATAAATATTGGAAGGAGGACACCGGTGGGGGGGGAGGAAACGGCCAAATGGAGCATTTGAGAAATGGCACACCTGAGCACCGCGCCGAACATCATCTCCTCCTGTCACATCTCATCCCATCTGATCAGAATAATTGCCACATTCATCGTTATCATCAGTTCTGTCATCTTCGCCCGGCGCCGTGGTCATTCTCCGTCTCATCATGGCTCCTTTGGCTTCAAGGGGCGGGGGGGGGGGGGGGGGCGGGCGATTTTTTTGCATCAGATCAAATGAGCGGCCATCTCATCTGTGAGAATCACTCATACTGTATCCCCATAGTCATCACCATATTCATCGCCTTTAATGCTACTGACATTCTCTCCTCCTGTTTAGATATTCTGACAGCGGCGGATCTTCTGCAGGTACGGAAATAGCCCGGGTGGAGCCGAGGGGAAACCGGACCCTGCTGTGCTTCAGTCTCTGCACAGTCAGCACGGTGATGAGAAGAAGAAGAGGAAGAAGACGATATGATCACAACGTGAGGCTCGACGTGAACCAAACAATATCATCAGCGCTCTTCTTCTTCTAAATCTGCTGAAACCGACCGACAGCAAAGTGTGTAACGCTGAACATTCAGTCCTGATCTTCACATACAATAGAATATATTAAGGTGGAATTGTGAATGAGTTGAAAACCCTCCCAGTGTGTGTTTCTCTGCTATAAGCCACGCCCCTCTACGTCTGTCAACCTGGCTCTATTGTGCAATTCACTGGGGCAGCTCGACTCATCTGCTTCCATTTAGCAGCTTAATCATAGAGCAGAACCCAGGACAAGCGCCTGGGCAGACCTCAGTTAAAGCAAGACCAGCTCACACTCACACAGACACACACACACACACACACTCTTACAAATAGTCAAGCCCACGAAAACCACAATGAAATCAGGGACCTGCAAATTGACTTTGTCCCTGTCAGAGAGCGTCAACGAGATAAAACAGACGCTCACGCACCATAGACACCTCCCAACCTGTCAAATGACAACACACACACACACACACACACACACACACACACACACACACACACACACACACACACACACACACACACACACACACACACACACACACACACACACACACACACACACACACACACACACACACACAACTCAAGCTGCACATTCACCAGTCCTCATATTAAAGTTAATAAGTTTGTCTTTAAACAGCAAAGCACCACAGAAAATGACTTTCCATATGAAAAATTGGTTTATGGATGAAACAAGTTTGAATGTGTGAGCTTTCAGGTCCTGAGAGCGTCAAGTGTTCGATGTTGAATCCTCGGGGGTGGAGGGGACTGAGTGTTCAACAAAGTGCGAACTGGCGACGCTAACTTGTTATCAAGCCGTCCTTACCTTGGCCATTTGGGCCTGCACCCCGGTGGCTTTGAGAGACGACACGGCCTTCTGTGCCGCAGCTGGGCTGTCAAAATCCACAAAGCCATAGCCTGGAGAGAGAGAGGGAGAGAGAGAGAGGGGGAGAGAGGGAGAGAAAAAAGAGGAGCATTAGAAAAGAAAAGGCAGATTAAGGCAGATGACTAACAAGTGGGAATGACAGGCACTTGGTAATTGTAGCAGTAATAAGTTGGTAACATGACTACAGAGGCTGCCAGTTCTCATATCTGGTGAGCACTACATTGTTTGATAATTAGTGACACTGATGCTCATAGGGGGAAGCTATGCATCTCAATTAGTAGCATGGATGAGTGATTTAGTAATAACAAACCCCGGCAGCCTGCCCACCTCCACCTCCACACACACACACACTGATATACACTCGTGAGCGAACACACAAACAAAAAACACCCGAGCACTGCTCAGCATACAAATGAAGAAATAAAGACCATCACAGTTGTCGTATTGCAGTTTGTTAATGACAACTCGTGTGCATTATTTCAACAGGATTAATAATTCATGTGTTTGTAATTTATGGAAAAGTCCGCCGGATTAAAAATGCACGATTAAGGAGATATTACACTCAAGTGCACGCCGGCACGAACTCTTTCCTCCGCTTCATCATTGAGTCATTTTCCAGTTTTTCACTTGTTCAGCTGTTTGATTTTCAGGAGACACATCGTGCTCCTCAACACCCGGCACATTAACACAACCACATTAACACAACCGCATTTCACAGCCTCCATAATCCTCTCCCCGGTAACAAATCTCTCAGAGGGTGACAGCGGACCAGAGCGGCGGCGGCCATTTCTCCCTCTCTCTTTCTCTCTCTCTCTCTCCATATTTCAACACCCTCTTTCATGCACATGAAAACCGACTTATATTCCTCACAAACGTTGCCTTTCAGTCTTTTCTCCCGACTCTCCTCCCCCTACTTTTCCCTGACATTAACAGCCAGCACAGCCCCCATCTGGAAATCCATCAGCAGGGGGGGGGGGAATAAAAGTGGCGGGAATGAATTATGCGATTTATGTGATTTATGAGTTATTGTGATCCCGACGTTCTGCGGCATGTATCGGAGACGAAGGGGGGGCGGGGGGGGGGGTCACGTCGGTGTTAATTAAAATTTGGTGGCGGATTAAAAGCAGTCAATGGTGCCCTCTGATCCAGTGTTTCAGAGGAAAAGTGTAATTAGAAAAGGATAATGGGCGCACACACACATGTAGCAGTTTCAGTTCTCACCATACCCGTGTAAATATTTGAGGTGTGTGTGTGTGTGTGTGTGTGTGTGTGTGTGTGTGTGTGTGTGTGTGTGTGTGTGTGTGTGGAGTGGAAAGGCAGCGGCCAGGTTGGGGGTCACTTCCTTGTCGGACGCCGGTGAAGGAGTGCGGAGTAATGTGAAAATCATAACCTGTGGCGGAAGGGAAATCGAGCGCACGCACTGATTGATGGCGAGCTGTTGGCGCGGCGCTGGCGGAGGCGGGTCCTTTAATTGTGGGAATATGAAGAGCTGGAGTGAAACGTCAAAACACACAAAAAATCTTCAAAATAGACGATGTGTGAATGAGTAGAAGGTGATTTCCACAACTGAAGAAGGAGAGATATTGGACTCATTTGGCCGGATTTTGACCCAGAATCTGTCGCCATCTAAATCTAGAATCAGGTTGAACTTTTACCCTGGACTGCATCACATGAATGATTAATTCCCCATGTGAGCTACCTCTAGTCTGGACTGAGACCAGGAACTGAACTTTGCTGCACACACAGAAACACCATCAAACTAGTTGAAGTCAAACTTGCTCAATCAGATCCTCGGCTTTTGTTGGTGCCTTCATCGAAACAAACAAATGATGAGTTAAGATGTATTTGTTACGTGTGTTTCATGGCCAGAGAGAGAGTTGTTCAGCTGCGTCCTTCAGGCTTTTCACAGCATCTTGTGCAAATATCAATGATCTGCTCTGAAAGGAAAGTTCATTGTGATAAAGTGACTCTGATTTCTACAACTCTGCAGATTCTCCTTCTGGATGAGGTTTCAGGCTCCTGGTCATTAGCTCACTCCCCACAAAACTAGCCTGCATAACATCGCCTGTGATGTTTACTAAGTTTATTATATCCTGTATCCCGCCCAGTTTAGCTTCATGTTTCCAGCTATAGTGCAATGTGAGTTTCATTCACCCTAACCATGATCTGACCGACCGCCAGGCGTCCCGACCCTATATTTTATGTTTTTCTCTTTCATCGCAGAAAAAGGGGAATTGTAAAAATTTCTAAGTTCCTTTTTTCTTAAATTCATAAATAATTTCCACAGGTGAACGGAGGGTCTTCATCTCTGCTCTTGATCTAAATCTGATTGTCGTCATAATTGAGAGAATCTGACACTTTGTTTGAACTGGAGAATGAGGAGCTCTCTCCTGCGCTTGAGGCTAATATTGTGTGGACCCATCCATCCACCCTGACCCCACCCGTCCACTTCCAGACGCCGTCACTTTATAATACTTCCTCCTTTTCTCCTGTCGTACTCTCTACAGCTACCGGAGCGTTTTGTCACATCAACACGTGTCAGTGTGGCGTGCTCGCTGGAAATGACTGATGTCCTCTCTCTTTACTGGAAGGAAAGTGTTGTTTCCAGTGAAGCAGAGATCTGGTGACTGGGAAGGCTGATTCATGTGATCCAGATCATATTTAAACTGGTCAGTGACACCTCGTGTGGAAGCATCTGCAGCCATCCTGATGTTTCTCCATGCATTTCACAGTTTTTCCTTTAATTTGTCGCATAACAGTGTTTTTTTTTCCCTGGTAAAAATAAAAATGGTTAATGAGATATCCAGAGGAGAGTGGGTGGGATGGGAGGGTGCAGTTTTTTTAGAAAAGCGTTTTTGCTGTTGAATCTTTTAAACGCAATTTTTCTGTGCACCATAAAATAAAATCTATTCAATTCCATTGCTCTGAGACGAAGGCAGAAAAATCAGGAGATGGATTGCTCCAATTCCCGGTGAGTAAAACCAAAGGCTATAGATATCACCAGATGTGCTTTCTTGGAAATGTAGGAGAGAAACAGAATTGTAATTTGACATTTTTAAAGAGACAGAAGCGACTCCTTCCCTCCATTTAGATCTAAGAGCACGTTCACTTCCCATTAAGAGAATCACACAGACTGTTACCGAGGCCCCTCTGTGCAATGGCTGTAGCTCTTTAATAATCCAAATATCCCAATGGCGGATACTTGGGACCCCCAATTACAAAATTTAATATTCAGCCCACTACCACCTGGAGAACACTTATCAAACTTTCAGCAGGATGAGGATTTTAGAATAACGCTGACCTATATTCAGACGTCTCTGAATGGAGGGAGACGAGAGGGGAGGGCGGAGAGAGAGAGAGAGAGAAAAGACAGTGGGAGAGAGAGTGCGTTCAAAAGGAAGGCGGGGTGAGGACGGGGGTTATTCGGGGTCAGCCCAATGCGCTGAGGAAGACTTCGCTGACACTCGGCGAGCCGCCTCCACCAACACAATCCACTTTTTTCCCCGTGCACTTATTGCAGCTGATATACGCATAATGATCCTGGATGTGGGATGTTTGATCTGTAGCCACAGGGCGAAGCTGTTAAAGGCTTGTTTTGTTGGGAAAGTGAATAATAAGTGAGAAATATGGAGACATCTCGAGTCTCTTAGACTGAGCTGTGGCGGAGGTTACTGAAAAGTCATTCTCTTTGTATATATGAGAGAATGCAGAGTTCTCGTGAGCTCTGCTGCTTCATTATATGAGCAAAACACTTTGTAGTGTTTGAACACTGAAGTTAAGTGACTCATTTCGGGTCAATCTCACAGCTCAATAGGTCTATATATTAAATTAGATCATGAATACTACACTTTTAACTGTACTTGGACTTTTCATTCTCTTCGTGTGAGCAAACAAAAACTTTTATGGTTCTTTATATGTTGTACATATCTGTTGGATAGATGGATGGAAGGCTAAGAAACAGGTAATAATGCATCTTTATCGTTTAAGTTGAGGCGATGAACTTCTTTGTTTTGGTATCAGCCAACTCAAATACTGTTTTCGTCAAATTATCAGAAATACAGAGTGAGTCAGAGCAATGAATATATTCCTTATACCTGTCCAACAAATATAACCAGCTGAATAAAAATAAACAAAACTCAAAATTCTGCTTCTGATTAATTAGAAGTTTTGACTGAATAAGGTCACCTACCAGGAAAGGGCAGAGAGCAATGAAGCAAAACTGACTTTCACTTTCTATTTGAGCGTTATAAATATCCAAAGTGAGAAATATGGACTATTAAGAGATATTGAGACATAAATATGATAGATGGGGTTGGAAAATGTGATATTATAATTCAGATAATGTAGCCCTTTAACCTTACTCCTGTATATCTTATACTGTGTGTGTGCCTGAGCTTTGTAGATGCATTTTCTCTCTCCTACACTGATCCTTGTTTAGTCAATGAGCAGAAGAAAAAGTCAATCAGGTAGAGGAGAAGCTTCAGGGTCAGGACTCAACCTAAGACGCCACATTCCACACGCTTATAAACCCCAGCACACAGATGCATGCGGAAGCCAAGTGCATGCTGTACTGCTACTGTATTGAATATGGATACCGTGGAGCTACTGTCTCAAGTGGGATGCAGAGGGCAAGGTGTTGCTTTGAAGCCTCTGCAACAACACAAACACCCAATCGATAGCTGTCACTTAGAAGCAGCTCAAAGTGACTCACTACAAGAGTAACTGCTGGTAATGCTGGGCAGCTGCACACCAATGTGCACACACACACACACACACACACACACACACACACACACACACACACACACACACACACACACACACATAGGGTTCCTGGAGCACACACATATCCACACAAGATCACTGGGTCTACACACACTCACACACACACAAACAATCCAACCAATTACAGTACATAGAGATTGAAGACTGGATAAAAAGATGGACGACACATTTAGTTTAGTTTCCTTCCACTGTCCCAAGCTAGAGCCAAAGTATCCTGGATACTGAAGCTGCTGATATCCAGTCTGTTATGAAGATGGTTTGCTTGTGGTTCATGTAATGAGCCGCAACCTCATCCATGTTAACATAGGGGACCTGTGCCAAACTAAAGAACTAGATTCTGTCATTTAAGGTAGTTTGTATCTTATTGATGTATATTCATGTTTCTTATAAGCTTGGATTTAAATTGTTAGTTGATGATATAAATGGGGGTGAGGCCTCGATATTACAGCTGCTGGTCAGATCAGCAGGATCTCGATTCCTTGTCTCCACTCACGGATCATTACTGCACAGACTCTGGATCTGAATGATGCCCCAAGACGGCAGAGTCAGAACCCAGGGTCTTTTGGCTGTGTCTTTGTACAGTGGGAGGAAGCGTTGTTGTGTTGTCCTTCTTTATATTGTCAGTCAGTGACACACACACACACACACCCACTCACACACAAACACACACTGTGCACACAGACAGTCCGTCTCTCTGAGAGGAATAAAGAGAACATAAGCTGCCATATCATATTTCCTGGTCCGGCTCTAACAAGGAGCCTGTCAAGATAAAAGAACCATCTTCAATCAGTTACTAGAGGATGATGCTGTAGTGAGCTCCGACTGCTTCCACTCCACTGCAGCCCCAGTGTGTGTGTGTGTGTGTGTTCGTGTGTGAGGCAGGGCGCCCCCTAGCACGGTCCCCCCGAAGGAGGTCTACCACAACGGAAGATGCCACCTCGAGCTGCGCTTCACACAAAAAGTCTTAAGTTGGGGGGGGGGTGCAGATAAGGGACTCATTACAGAGCGTGTATCGACGTATCAATCATACATGCATCATGCATTCACCAGCGTATTATGCTAATCCTAATTACTTCTGGGGAAATTACCATTCTTTATCTACTAATAGTGGGGATTGTTTGGGGTTTCCTACCCACTGCATGCACCGGCATTTTCCCCAATATTTTCATTTTTCACATTCTCATATTCAGCGCTAATGATCCCATTTTGCCCTGCATACAATGGAATAATAATGCCCTAAGTATGAATAATGAATCAGTGACAAGTCACGGAGCGTTGCTGCGGCGCACGGGGCAAACACTGTAATTGTTTTTGTCCTTGTGAGTCATCCAGGAGAGTTGTGAAGCTGCGGTTGTTCACGGGTGATTCATTATTGCGGTTACATGTATGTTAATAATTCGCACTTTGCATGTATAAAAGTAATTATTGTTAATGGAGGGAATGGATGGGCCACTCGGTGCACAAATATGCACGGCAATGACGGTAATATGGCTCTTGTGATTAATGTCGGAGTCGCTGTGCCGCTGCATCGGGTCGGGTCTTTTAGCTTCTGCATCATTTTGACCTTGTTCTGCTTCAAACTGCAAATAAACTGTGTGTGTGTATGAATATCTACACGTGGTCTTTCCGGTAGTTTTACATTTGTGAGTGTGCACATGCAACACATACAATACTAAAGGTTTGGAAATCCTGAGTCAATTAATACTCTAAACAGTAGATTAATGACTCATTTATCAAAGAAGGGAAATATGAGGTTTTAGTGCTGGAACTAATGACATCAAATATTTTTGAATTTAAAAATGAGTTAACTGGATATAAATGTGAAGTTTGGCAGAATGAAGGAACAGAAGCCATGTTTTATTGCATTGTGTATTTATAGAAGCCTTTTGTTGCACCCGGGGCTCTGACTGCTCCCTCTGCCCTGAAGGGAGGTCGGGTGATGGTTTGGGGAGGTTGTGGTGAGCAGCAGAACAAACACTGAGGCAAAGGCATGAGGGGGGGTTTAAACAGCAAGATGGATCCATGAGTAACTGCGGCCAAGCCAAGACCGACTTGGTCACGCTCCAAACCCGGAGAGAGAGCATCCTCGCTGTGGGACTGCATTCCTCTGTCCTCCCTCATTCCTCCTGCACCAGCAGCAGCTGACCGATGATATATTTTTGCGGCTGCTCTCGCGGTGGTGTGTATGGGAACGTGTTACCCTGGGCTTGTGTGTATGACCTCCAACTTTCTTGTTTATACGTGTGTGTATGTGTGTGTGTGTGGGTGGGTTTGTGTGTGTGGGGGTGAGGGAGAGAGTAAACAGGGAAGGATCATAAATCTCTCTTTCACTCGAAGGATCCCACAGAGAAACATCTGCAGTTGATACATGTATTTTTCTTAATACTGTGGAGTAGATGCATTAGCTTTGGGCGACTGACGTCTGACCACATCACTGCCGTCAGAGCATTAACACCAAGTGACAAGTCAGAAGGAAAAAATGTTCTCAGTCATACTCCAGCCTCATCTAAATATAGTAATTCCACCTTTAAGGCCAAACAGTCCCAATAAAGCTGCACCAAATTTCAAACACTTATAAATATCAGTCCCCTGAATGTGCCAGATTAGTTTTTTTATCAAGAAACATAAATTGTTCCCTGGGAAAAAGGTCAAAAGGTCAAAACAGGCCAAATCTTAGAAACAAACAAACCGGTAAACAGGCAGAGGTGAAAACGTGTTAACACAAATCAGCTCTAAATCCAATTCATGATTCTACACACGTCATTTTTAAGACACAATTAAGAGATTAAGCAAAAAACGTGCAAACACTGCCGCTCTTTGAACATACTCAGAAATGAAGCCACCTCATTTTCTCGCCCGGTGTCCCCACGCCGCCTGCCACGCGCCCGGAGACAACCCCCATGTGTTGTACAATAACTCTCACCGAGGGCTCTTTTATATTAGACACTGGTGAGGAGATAGTGGTCCAGGCAATTAACTTATCAACCCTGCAACATGGATTTATGGCTCAGGCATTCGTCTTGGTGCTGGAGCAGCCAGGGTAGCACGCCGCTGTATTGTATTTCCTGTCATTTTCCCCTCGCAGGTGTGGGCGTGTCCTTGTCAGAGCGCCGCAGTCGGGATCCGCAGGGGGGGGGGGGGGGGCACGGTGCCAGGGCTCCGGGCCAAGCGGGCCACCGGCAGCTCATTGTGCCGGAGACAAACCGAGCGGCAGGTTAAAAAAAAATCCCTCATCCAATATCTGTGCATGGATTCAGTGCAGCACAAGTGATGCATTTGGGAAAAACGGACAAGAGGGAACTGTTTAACATTCACGCAGCTCGGATTCCAGCCAACACGTTGTCCCCTGGTCTGTGATTCTTTATAATGACAGTGTGGAGATTGTAATAAGGAGGCTACTTTGTTAATGCTGCAGCCGGGATGGTAAATGGTCGATATTTATATAGAGCTTTGCAGTAGAGTGTATTGCCATTCATCTATTAATACACACTATCCTACAGGGCATCAATGGGGCAGCTCTTCATCTATGAGAACCGCACAGCCGACTGGGATCGAACCGCCGACCTTCTGGTTACAGGATGACCGCTCTACCCCCTGACACTACAGTAATCTGTGAAATTAACATATTGACGGCTCAACATTTAAGTATTCTCACATGAGGGGGTCATTTACTCTCTTTCTCTTCTTTCATCATCATTCTTTCATCTCTTCATCTTTTTTTAAACTTTGCTCCTTTGTTCCTTAATTAATTCATATCTATTCACGCTCATTAGCGTTAGCACAGCGCCATATGGCCGCGGCTACATGATCAGCACTAAATCAAGGACGACAGGCCAGACCCTATTTTGAATGTTGTTACAATCCAAACTGTGCCGTGAGAAAAACTGGGCACAAGACAAATGAAGTTTGGTTCCAGGGGGAAATAGATTCCAGTTCTACCTCTGCATCCTCTGGAGATACAAGATTATCCTCACAGGCATTAGGAGGTATTACAAAATAAAGTATGAGTCTACCTCAGTCTGCCATCCCCTTCTCTACTCTTCTCATCTCATTATTATATACCAACCAACTGTCCATCCCTTTACTGGCTATACTAGCCCATGCACGGACTTTACCACTACATATTCTTATATATTTATTTATATATTTATATATGTATATATTTTTGTTGTTTTATATATATATATATTTTATGTATGTCAGTGTGGTGTTTAAGTGTTAACTGTATAAGCTACTGGATGATCTAAATTTCCCTCTGGATTAACAGAGTATCCATCTATCTATCTTTTAACACATTTAGAAATATATATACTCATTTTACACAGGATATGTTGTATACAGTGCAGCCATTTGGAACACAGACTCTATATAAAGACGACAGTTCCCCAAAAGTGAAGTGAGAGTCTTAAACTGATCTCGGCTGCATCATAGGTCATACATCCTGCCTCCTCCATGTTAGTGGATGGCACGTGGTGTTCTCAAAGATGTTTTTTATTATTTTTTTAAGTAGTTCTTATCCCACTGGTGTTAAAGTGCAGATTAATGTTGACGGGAGTTTTGATTAGCTATTTGATTAGATATAAACAGAGTGAAATAACATGATTGACAGCTGAGACTGACTCGTGATTGGTCGAGCATGTGTATTGACGGGACCTAGATACCGCAGCTCCACGCCCTGATTGCTACTGTGGCAGCTCCGGCTCCGATTGTGAATGTGCAAGAAGGCAGCCTTCATATCCTGGATATCGTAGCTTCATGTCAGGATAGTGGCAGGAAGTGGAGACGCGTCGTCCGTCTTTATCTACGCTCTGTGACTCAGTTCTGTAAATAGCTCCACCACTCAGTCCCTGAACAGCTTCATCGGCTCGCCTGCTTCAGAGCGAAGCCTCGGCGTGTTTGGTGCGACATGTGAAGAGCCCTCGAGAAAGGTTTGAGACCTGAAGGGTGTTAATTACTCGTCAAGAGGTTGTTAAAAAGAGACCCATGGCAAAAAAAAACTGAGCAGCTACACAGATATTGCAAATAACACAGACACAGACACGTATATTTAAACACGTGTGCTAACCCGGCTCAGCACTCATGCACAAAAAGTGGTAAACGGCAGAAAAGACACACGGCAGAACTCACACAATCTTGTCATATATTCATAGCAGTATGAGTGTGTGCAGACCAGACACACACACACACTCACACACACACACACACACACACACTCTCCGGTTGGAATGTCAAACAACCTTGAATAGCTGCTCATTATGAAGCACTACAAGCAGAGTTTTACACAGAGCGTGCAGGTGCAGTCCTTCTACCACATTTCTCTCTCGCTCTCCACCTATGGAATATCTTAAAACACCCGCCCTCCTGTCGTCTCAGCTATATCTGGAGATTATTAACTTTAGCATTCAGTGCCATCCTGTGCGCCGCCGCCGCGTTATCCCCAATTGAGCGAGACTCGGTAATAAGCAATCTCATCACGTCAGGTGCTCGGCTCCCGAAAGCACCACCGGCGAGAGGAGAGGGGCCGGCTAAATATTTGAATAAAGCCGGATCGATGAAAATCAGACGCCTTTGGAAACGGGGAGAAAATCTCTGAGTAAAGACAAACATTCGAATGCGAACAAAGACAAAGTGTACGATTCCTTTTAAACAACTACACAGGCCGTTTCTTTTTTTTGTCGTACATCTGTTAGTCATCCAGGAGGACCGGCCGGGTCGCCTGCAGCTCGACTTCCTCTACGTCCCAGTTATGATTTATGTCTTCCTTAACTAATCAAGGGTGAGATCATTAGTCAGGGGATGTTCGAGGGGCCGGGGGTTTGTCAGGTCAGTGGAAGGCTGTATTTCTCATCGTGGGGTTGGGTCTGGGATAAGAGACGAGAGGATCTACGCCCCCTAACCTTCCACTAGCGTCCTCCGAGGCATTTGTCAACAAACAAGACAAGGAAGGGAGACCAGGGTTGTGTTGTGAAATTGACTGAGCCAATTACCAGAGTGGAAAGCCATGATGGTGACAAAACAAATCTGGAACAGATATTGCCAAGAGCCTGTTTGTGCTTTATTGGAATTTATCACAGATTTGTTTTGTCTTTGCTTGGATCCAGAAAAACATCCAGAACACAACAAGCGACTGAAATCTTGATCTATTGTGATCGGTGACCCTCATCACGACCTCATCACGACCTCCTCAACACTAAATATAGAGACACAATACTTTTTTAATACATGTCACCCGCTCCCTATTATCGTTTCCTCATATCCTGTCAATCTGTCACTGCAGCTATCAAAGAAAAAAGAACAACAACATGAAAGCGGTCAGACACACACACAGATACACAGACAATGACACTGCATGCAAACGCAGCGCAGGAAGTGTGGGGGGGGGCGGGTGGTACAAAAGGTCAGAGCTCAAGGAATGCGGCGGCGCTCACGGCCCGGCTGCTTCTATTTACGACAAACTCGGCCAATCAGACTCGCACTTGGTGAGCGGCCAAGTTGGAACTTATTGAAATGGATATTGAGGCGGGAGAAGGGTGGGGGGGGTGAAGGAGAGAAGAAGGGATTGTTGTGTGTGTGTGATTTGGGGGGGGGGGGAGTGCTAACAAAGGCTGCCGGTGTTATCCAGTGAAGCTCTGCATGCTGAATCTCTCCAAATCAATGTGATTATCCCTCAGCTATTGCTAATTAGAATCGTTAATACGCAATGCAAGCAGGAAAACAGCACATGCTTTCCCTCCCTCTCTCCCCCCTTCCCTCTCTCCCTCCCTCCCTCCCTCCCTCCCTCCCTCCCTCCCTCCCTCCCTCCTTCGGCCGATCTCGCCTCTTTCAGGAATGGCTTTGAGGGAACAGAGGCATTTGGAAAAGGTCCGGCTGCTGGCCGCACTTCAGTCGAGATTCTCATCTGCACATAATTCACTTTCAAAGGGCAGAGGGGTGGGGCGGGGGGGCGGCAAACAGAATCCTTAATTGCGCCGGCACCGTGCGCAACATAGACAAATGTTTATATCTCGTCCTTCTAATGAGAAACCAATAACGGATTGCAAAAAAAAAAAAAGGAAAACACACAGGGCTACACGCACGTGACAAAGGGAAACAGGAGTTCTCAGAGCGCGTCGCCTCATTCATCAACAGCGCTTCTGCTCCGAGTCATGCAACACTCCACTCAGGCACTGATGCAGCAATAAATCTGTTTTAATAGAATGTTACATTGCCTATATTTCTCCATTAGGCCCATCCCTTCAGATTGTAACGGTCAAGCGTCCGACAGGCTTTTAAATCGCCGCAGACGGAGGCGGCGTGTGTCGCCCGGCCGGCGGAAATCGATCGGCCGACGAGTTCACCGTGTCCACGCTGGAAGAACTGCATGCAAATGTGTTTTTAACTTATGTACGTGATGCTTTGAAGTTAATAATCAAATGTTTGGAATGCGCGATTTGAATTTTTGAGGCCAAAAAGACGTTTGCATGCTACATTAAGACGCCCACATAACTGAGCAAAGGCAACAGTGATTCTTTCAAGATGCCAGTTTATGTAATGCCCTCGTGAGTTTTTAGCATCCTCATTCAAAATGAATGGCGAGTTAGGGCAGAACCAAAAAAAAAGAAGAAGAAATGAGCAACAACACTCTGTCGAAAAACACAGAGCCACATCACACTATCTTCTCATCTCATCTATCTCCCACAATGCAGTGCGGAGGGCCATCGCGGCACAGCGCCAGACAGACCGGTGGATCTCGGCACGGCCTTATCTCCCAGCGGCGGAGGAGGAAGCGGAGGTCTGTTAAAGGGCTGAGGTCATTTCCTCTGCCTCCGGGCCGTGGCAGGGAAAATAAAAACGTCTCCACTCGGTCACTCCGGCTTTATTTCAAATGCCGCCGCCGCCTTTTTAAGAGGTATTTGTGGTCACGGAGGGCAAATGAGCAGTTTGGGGCGCTCACAATCCATCCCCCTGTCCCGCCAACCCCCCCTCCATCTGTGATGCAAATAGGGTTGCCAAGGGGCGGAAAGTTTCCAGTAAATTTCCGGAAACTTTCCAGAAACTTTCCATGGGAAGTTAAGCTCGGGAATTTTCTGAATTTAGGAAAAATAAAACTACGCAAATTAAACGCTGAGCAATAAAAACATCATTCAAAACTCTATTTTAAAGATGTATTGAATGCAGCATTCTTCCATCACATGCACAGATAACTCCCAGCATCCTTCACTCTACAGCAGGGCTATTGAGGCCTGCTGTAGTGTGCAGGACTAGTCAGGTAAGTTTCAATGATATTACTGGGGAAAATATATTAGCATGCTGATTGAGGATTGTTCATCTGTTCATCTAGACTATTTCCATTCATTTATCCATCAATTGTAAAATATGTTTACAGACGATTCCAATTGTTTGGCTAACTATTTATATCTCCGGCATTGCATTAGTGTTTTTTTACAAAACTTTTTTCTCATCTTATTCTACAGAACAATGCCACGTGCACTATCTCATGTGTGGAGACATTTCACCCCATCCAATGTAGAAGGAAAGGCTTTGTACATTTGCAAATACTGTGCAAAGACCTATGTTAGGAATGACACAACGATGCAGAAGCATATAGTGAAGTGCCCAAAGTTTCCTCAGGGCTCAAATCAGCCTATGACAAAACAAAATGTTTATATTTATGTCTGTATATGACAAGGGAAATACAGTTAGTATAAATTATTAGTTTAGTATATTCCCGTTAATTCCCATGGAAAGTTTCCAACTTTTAATATTCCCGGAATTTTGCTCCCCTAGATGCAAACCCCAAAATCTCCGCCGTGCTTCTACGGGCTAAATGTGAAAGTGCAGAGACAGATATAAAGATAGACGGGGGCATGTGAGCGAGAGGGAGAGAGACAAACGGAGACAAAGAGGGGAGGAGAGGCAGAGTGAGAGTGTGGAGGAGCATGAAAGTGTGAGAGGGAGATGAAGAGCTGAATGCCTCCACTCAGCAGCGGCGCTTGACAGCCCCGAAGCCCTTTCACAACCTCCCGCTCCCATCGCTCTCTGAACTGGGCTACATCCAAAGCATGTGTGTGTGTGTGTGTTTATCAGCCTGCACAGTTTATGCGTCTGTTGTGTTGCAAAACTGTGTGTGTGTGTGTGTGCCTGGAAAACCTGTGTGTGTGTGTCATAGAGGAAGGTTGGAGCCAGGGAGTGAGTCAGCACTGGGAAGATAGAGCGGCTCATTGAAAGGCCTGCGTGGTGGAGGAGAGCAGCCAGAACAGGCCGGCTCTCACACGCTGTGATGTTAGGAACAGGATTGATAGATCTGCTGCTCGGCCACTGCTGCTGCTGCTGGAGCCTCACACACCTCGGGCAGATGGATGGATGGAGTGTGTGTGTGCCGGGCCCTGATTACTCTTTGTGTGTGCGCGGGTGGCCTTTTGTGTTGGAGTGCGTGGGAGAGGTGCATCACATGATCCTAGCGTGCGTTTTGTTGTTGTTTCTGCGTCGTACCTCAGACCAGGGCTATACAGCTCTTGCTCATCTACGGAGGCTAAATGTATAGATGGACGTTCGCTCGTGGGGAAACGATGTGTTCACGTCTGTGCGTGGGCGCCGCACCTGTGTCTGAAAAATGCGCTTTTTCCCTGACACCTGACCCGTAAGTACCGAGAGCGTCAGAACTGTTTTTCTGCTTTTCCCACAACACACAGGCTTCACTCCCACGCTGCCTGTTCCACAGCGCGTATTATCAGCTATCCATCTTCCCATCGTGCTCTCAGCTTCTCAATCTTTTTTATAGGCATTATATTGGAACAACAAATACAAAAAAACATCGCTTATAGAAATGCGTTTATCGTGTTTGTGGTGATGAATAGTGAAAAGCAATATATGATGTATCTAGAATCTATATCTATGTATGGAAAGGTACATTTCTGCAGTAGAAAGTGGTTCATAACAAACTGTGGTGGCAACTTACTAAACCTGCATAATAATGCTATATTATCTGTATAGTTCATGGAATCTGACAGCTTTTCATAAAGCTGTTGCCAAGAAACACATTCAGCTGAGCCAGTTGTGCTGTAGCTGCGTCAAACAAGAACACAGATTGTGTACGGGATCTAAAAGGAAGAGCCGAGACGGAAAAGGACTTGTTTTTTTGCCAATAACACACTTTTTCCAATTTTTTTGAGGCAAGTGCACAAACTTTTTGGTAAAGATTTTATGAATTGTAATCAGTGAAGGTCGTCTTTAAGGGTCATTTATATATTTTCTCTATATAACTGTAAGAATGACAAATGTTGAGTCAGTTTTAATTGTGTGTTTTTTTAAATGACATGAAATGACATGCCTGGAATTTACAGTAAATCTAAAATCTATATGACCATTGTTTTAAAAAAAAGGATACTCTGAACCAACAGAGTTCATATTACAGTGCATTATTATCGGGATATGTTGTTAGATAGTATAAATTCAGCTTTTGAATTAAAACATTATACGTCCGCCTCTTTGTTCCGTGGATCTCTCGCTCCAGCTCCCTCCCTCTCAGAGACGACCAGTCCTGACCTCTTCTCTCCTCCATTTTTCTCACGTTGTTTCGGCAGAGCGCTCAGTGTGAAGAACTAAACACAAATAACACCACGAGGGGAGGAGAGGGAGAGAGGACACGGGCGAGAGGGATGCTCGCTGTGTGTGATGGCGGAACAGCGGTGATAAGCCGCTGCTCTGACATTTAAACAAGTGTCAGGGTCGAGGGGTCAGGTGACTGGAAACAATTCGCCACTAGATCAGGGCGATGTGCCGACGCGGCTTTGTTCCAGACGCACGCCGGCCCATCGGGCTTCAAAACACCTGCTTGTCTCCTTCATGCTTTGATACCTGCTCACCTTTCTGGAGACGGTGCGAGTTCAGATTGTGTCTTTTTTTTGTGTTTAAATACCAGAGAACTGTGATTTTCTCCTCACGCTGTTTCCCCCCTGTGCCCACCTCCCTCTCCTCCAGTGGGCACAGAGCAGGACCATCCCTTCCACTCATTAAATACATCTGCTTACATTTGCTTCTTGGCATTTCAGCGGCGCTGCATTCCAGGAGGGTGACTTATGGGAAACATTGTCTCTCCCTCACAACACGCGCTGGTATTCTCGCTCTGTGCATAACTCAGGTCAGCTGGACACCGAGAGGGAGGAACTGCGATTGAGTCCATTTCTTGTATTTCGTCACGGGAGCTGGAGGAGGTCGGATTCCCTCCTTTTCCAGCCCGACCTCCCCCGACGCTGCCTTTCTCCTCTTTAATCCACCCGCTGCTGTTCCCTGTGACCTGTGGAGACATCTTTCCCACTAACATGCATCCACTCTTGTCTCTAATAGCCCGCAGGACTCACAAAAAAAAAAAAAAAGAACCTGTCGAGATAATCAGTTTTTTTTTTCTATCCTCTCTAAAAGGCAGAGGTTCTTTTCCGCGGCATTTTGACCCAGAGAATCCCAGGCAGGATAAACCCGGGCGTGGAGTGGGGTTAAGAAGGCGGCTTCACCTTGAAAGGCCACACTTCAGAGCCCGGGAAACCACAAAAAGCAATTAAAAGTATTGATGGAACTTCAATAGCTCTTAAACAGTGCTGCCAGACACCTCGGGGCAAGTAGCACACTAATCTTTTCTTTCCCTCATCTCTCTATCGCTCCGTTCTCTCTCCCCTTCGCTCGCCCTCCTTCACTCACTCACTCTTCGCCGGAGACAAAGTTGGTCTCGATCATTTTCTTAACGGAAGAATAATAAATATTCAAGAGACATGCGACGCAGGTGGCTGAAGTGAAAAACAGAGCAGAGACACCGGGAAGCTGAGTGTGACAATGACGGTAATTAAAGTTTATCTAATCCAAACTAGCTTATTAGCCCGCTAATTGGTTGTGTATGTTCGAGCATGTAAATGTGTGTGGTGTGTGTGCGCGAGAGAGAGAAACAATTTCAACCGAGCCACTAATGTCACTGCTGCACGTGCGCACCATTTACTGTGCACAGCGCACTAATGGACACTCTCACAGAGACGCACTTTGCAGAAGATCGTCTTCCATACGACAAAAGAGGAAAAATCGAAGAGGAGCCAGGGAGGGAGGGGCTGACAGAGAGGGCGGCTGAACCTCTGAAGCACAAGCAGGATGTTTATCTGAAGCTCTCCTGCAGTGTTCACTTGCTAAATCGCTGATTTACAGCCCAAAGCTTCCATAGCCGTGTAAAAAGAACTTGTAGTGTTGTTCCTGTGATGAGACACGGTTTAAAGGGTGATGGCTGGAGCACTAAACACACGGGAGGTGTACAAGACAGACAGAGTCATTATTTACCTTTGCACTGGTTGGTGTTCTTATCCAGAATGGCCTTGGTTGACACTATTTTTCCGTACCTGTAAAGAAAAGAGAAATGGAATTCAGTGTTTATGACTCGTCTGGACCTTTAACACTCACTTTAACCCCCCCAGCTGGTTAAAGCAGATGTTTTAATTCCGCACTTTCTTCCATGTAGTTGCAGCTTCAATTTGCAAAAGCAGCACAAATGTCAAAAGCCATCGGGAGAGAGAAACCTCTCGAGGTTAATAACGTTACGTGTGCGGCTGACTTCTCAATGAATGTGCAGGCCCCTGACATTTGAGAGGGTCACCCAACATTTTCATAAGGTCTAATAGCACACATGAACAGTGGAGCGTCTGGAAAGTTCAGAGCAACATATTCAATTTTCATCCTAAAATGTATAAAATGAACAAATAAAAAAAACATAGCTTATAGAAATGCGTTTATCGTGTATGTAGTGATGAATAGTGAAAAGCTATATATGATGTATCTAGAATCTATATCTCTATGTATGGAAAGGTACATCCCTGCAGTAGATATAGAAACTAGTTCATAACAAACTGTGGTGGCAACTAACTAAACCTGCACAATAATGCTATAGTATAATAAAGCTGTTGCCAAGAAACATATCCAGCTGAGCCAGTTGTGCTGAAGCTGCGTCAAACAACAACACATATTGCGTACGGGATCCAAAAGGAAGAGCTGAGAAGGAAAAGGACTATTTTTTTGCCAATATCACTTTTTCCAATTTTTGTTTCACCTGCCAAGTGCTTAGAGACAAGTGCAAAAAACTTCTTGGTCAATATTTTATGAATTGGAATCAGTGAAGGTCGTCTTTAAAGGTCAGGTGAGGTTGGAAAAATAGTGACAACGAGTAGGTCGTGGTGGGTCCGACACAAGAAATCCATCCAGGAGATTGGATTTGAGAGATTTGGAATTTGAGAGGGTCACCCAACATTTTCATAAGGTCTAATAGCGCACATGAACAGTGGGGCATCTCGAAAGTTCAGAGCAACATATTCAATTTTCATCCTAAAATGTATAAAATGAGCAGAAAACAGAGCCGTAAAAATGTGACATAGTGAGTTGAGCTTTAGAGGTGCTGGTACTCTGTAACCCCCCCATACAGCCAAGTTAGTTGTAACACCTGCTTTCATTATTAATGCTGAGTGGGAAACATGTTGGAACCAGGAGTATGAGTATAAGTCTCGTCCCATTTCCTCTTCATTTACATTGTGCACACCTAGCTCTTACTCTTACTTTGACAAAGCCAGGTGAAATCAGATCGGAAGCCAACATTCCCAACAAGCTCTGGAATCATTCAACCAAGCACAAAGGAGTCAAACCCACGTGTTTCAGACAGAGGCTGAAAAGAGGAGCTGCAGCAGAGGGCAGTCTGAAGAAAGTTATGTATTTTCTGAACGTTAAATCGTGTTAACATTTCAACCGAAATAAAATAATGAGCACGAGTAGGAGCAAAATCTGTCTCTTTTATTGACCCACTATCTGCTTGTCTCAGCTAAAAGAGCACCATTTAGCATTGTGAGTACAGTAGGGATGTGTATGTGTGTGTGTGTGTGTGTGTGTGTGTGTGTGTGTGTGTGTGTGTGTGTGTGTGTGTGTGTGCGTCAATCTGCATGTGTGGATATAATTTAATGTATATATTTGTATATGTGTGTGTGTGCAACTGCATTTCTCCTTGTACAATTCCATTTGTGTAGGTGGTGTGTACAAGCTTGTATATAAATACATAAGTGAGAACAATTCCCTGTGTGTTTAACGCACTTTGCAATGACTGAGCAGAGAAGCATTTGGCGCGCACACACACTCACACACTCTCACACACACACACACATTCATTCTGTAGGGAAGAAGCAGTGGTGCATCCTGGCCCATATTTCACCAGCAGGGGATAATTGTGCCATTTCTCAACGAGTGGCAGAGCCTCTATTTACTGCATGCTGCGGTGGGGTGGGTGGTGGATATGAACTGATGAGATCCGAGAGGAAAACTACCAGCTCATGCACACAAACACATACTGAGTGAGTATATGCACACGCACACAACCACACACACGCACACTCACAGCATGTATATTCACACACATACGCCTAACCTAAAAAAAAAGGATATGAACACAAAGGCAGCACTCACCAATCAGTGGGTCGTCTCTCCTCTGCAGATAAACAGGCCATTTTAGCTAAAGAGATCCATCATCTAATGCAACAGAACAGGGCGGATGTGCAATGTTTGATCAGACTGAGACACTCCAGTGTATGTACACGAGACGAGCATGGAGCAGGGAGGTTCGTTTGATTAGGGAACATGCAGAGCGGGGGGGCAGAGACTGCAGCTTCTCACACTGTAGAGGACCAAGACCAGAATGTAAGATCTATTATGGTAGATGGGATTTCAACATCACTTTAAAAGGTTTATATAGAGAGTTCTTTAAATGCAACCGAGTATTGATTATATAAATGCTGGATGGGAATAAGCCCTTAGTGATATCGACTTAATCAAATTGTTATGGTTTGAAATAAATGCAAATATCAATATAAAAACAAGAAACACTTACAATCAATAGTTATTTGAATATTTGAGAAGGACACGTGAATTTCTTCTTTTAATTGACCTAAAACACTCAACAGGGAAAAATATAGGATTTATGCATACGATTCCTGCCAGTTTACTGAAGCTAAAATCCCAAATGAGGTGGAATCATGACTCAATATGATCTTTTATTGATAGAATACCGAGTAATAATGTATATGTACACTGTACTCCTCTAGGAGCATAGTCTGGGGGTCGGTTTTTTTCTCTCCTCTCTTCCCTCATGTTATGCTGTAATCTTTCTGTAACCTTTCTGGCATTTCATTGCCTCTGTACTTGTACTCTGTGCATATGACAATAAATTTGACTTTGACTTTGACTTTATATACAACCCACTGAGCTGGCTCCTGTGCTACTTGTCCATGTATCTGCACACAGGTTCCTGCCCTGCTTCAGAGCTTAACTGGGAAAAAAAACAAAAAAACCTCCATACTTTCAGTCTGGGAAGCAGTTAAGAAGCTCAGAGCTTTTGGCACAAAATTGGGGGAAAGTTCTCATTAAAAAAACTTTGTTTGGACTCGCGGGAGACAGTAGCTTCCCGATGCCAACTCATCACCGCTTGCCTGGTTACATGTTAAAGACGACTCATCAACGCGTCCCATCCGGCGTCCAAACACAAAGACGCCAGCAGCGAGATGGAAGGACGAGAGGAGAGGAGACGGCTTCTCGGGGCCGTAATGGAGACATATTGGAGCTGGATGGAGAATGTGATCGGAATCTTCATGTTTGTGGCGTGTGTGTGTGTGTCTGTTTCAGTGTGTGTGTGTGTGTGTGTGTGTGTGTGTGTGTGTGTGTGGACGACCCTGCTGGCGGCGGCTTCACCTCTCTTCCAGCCAGGCCTGGGGAGGCTTTGATGTGACAGAGGCAGTGCCTGTGAAGCGCAGGTTTAACACTGGGATGCTGTGGCCCTGGATGCAGAGCCTGTCTCCACTAATCCTATTTCAATCACTCTCGCTGCCTCTTATCTCTGACTGGCCCTCGGCCCTCTGCCCCCCCCCGCTCCCTCCCTCCTCACAAATCTTCTCCTCTGTCTCCCCCTCTTCCTCTCTTAATGTCTCCCTACCGTCCTTTACATTCCCTTCCCATTTCCCATACTGTATCCCTCTCTCCTCTCCTTCCGTCTCTGGCTTCCTCTCCTCTCCTAATAGGAATCCCGTGGCAATCAGGCTGATGCAACGTCGGATCAACCCCGCGGAAAATAAGACGCTAGGAATGAAACTGCCTATAAAAGATGGAGGCTTCATAAGCTATTTGAAGATGATGAAAATGTACAAATTGTGGTGATGTAAAACATGTCATTCATTTGACAGCTGTCCGGACTGTGAGAGGCAATGAAACTGAAGCTCAGCCTTTTCGGAGAGGGGGGGCCGGATGTGCACAGGCGACACCCCCGCACTGCGCTTCTCCTTTCCCCCCCCGCCCCCTTCCTTCACTGGATGAAATGATCCAGACGTATTCCCTTTCTGTCCTCAGAGGTGGGAAAGTGAAGTGGCCCCTTCAGCGTGAGAGAGAGGAAGAGCTGATCAGATCCACCACACGTCGCTGCACAGAAGGAGGATGGACGGACCACCCAAGTGTTGCTCTCAGACGCTGGGCTCCTCTAAAGGTCTGGGAGGGTGTGAATAGATTCAGAACGGTAATAACGGCTTGAATCAGAAGGTGAAACTTGAAATAATAAGACAAAGACCACCTTCTGTCACTGAGATGAGCCGAGAGGCAGTTGAACCTGTGACCCTGGACAAGGAGCAGAGATGAGGAATGGTCACTAATTCCTAGAGGTTTCATTCCCACCTCAGTATTCAAACAGTAATGTAAGTGTAGTGTTGCAATAAATTAAGTTAACATTAAGCTTTAAAATTACTATTCCACACATAGTATTTCTTTCTAACCTTTATAATCACTTGTAATTTAGGATAAAACTTATAATACTGTCAAGAAAAGCATTGGAGCTGGAAAAGTGCTTTTAAATAGGTTGGACAAAAAATGGGTTTAAAAAGGTTGAATAAGTCATGATATCTCATCAACGACTCAATAACCAAAGACCAAACTTTATGAAAGTCTTGATGACATTATTATGTAATTTGTCCGAACAGCATTTTTGGTAAATTATATCTAATAATCACTCATAACGATGCCATTTATATATTGAGGATAATATATATATATATATATATTACTGTCAAGATAAGCATAGAGTTCCCCCCAAACGAATTACATTTTCACAGGTTTGTCAAATGACCAATTCAGCTTGAACATGTCATTAATATCTGTGATGGTGTGACTCAAATGTGTGATGATTTGACACAAAACAACCCACTTGCAAATTGAGAAAGCTGGTGCTCTTTGATAGAAAGAAGAAGCAACAAGTGAAACAGATGCAGGAGGGCTGAGGCTTCCCTGAGCTGACTTGTGTAAAAGCAAAGAACTGTGGTTTCTCAGCACCTGTGCAGGGGGAGGGGGGGGGCAGGTGCAGGAGGCACACAATGGAGAACAATACCGTCAGTGTACAACCTCTTGTACGTCTTTACACGAGAAAAATAATTAGCAGAGTGTTGATACCGCAGCTGAAAAAAGAAAATGAGCTCTACTGAGATTTCTCCTCATGCAGGTGCAGAAGACTCCCGTCATCCAGCGTCACTTCCTGCTCTGTGCAGCAGCGTTTACCCAGAAGGCTTTGGGAAGCTCCTACACTGTTATATGAAAAAGGTTGAACAGTTATATTGGTGATTCTGTTGGCAGCACAGAGAAGGATGACTTATTTCTACAAATTAGTTTAGTGACCACTTTACAGCAATTTCCAGCCAACAAACAACTTTAACAAGCTTTTTCCAGTTTTTGGGATGAGTCACTCATATTTATTCGCCAATGATCGGCTCCTTAACATTTGTGAACTGAGAAAAGGCATTTTCTTTTTTATCCATGTTTACCCCATTAATCAGAAATTGCATACACAGTGAAAATACCACCAGGTGACCTTTAATTAAGGGAACATGATTCATTTAGTTCCTGATTTCACGTAAGACCTGGTTATTGCATTATTTCTATGATGTTTTTGCTCTGAACTGTTCAATTTCAAAAAATGTCTAATCTCCGGCTCAGGTCATTGTGAGGAATCTGTGCAACAATTTCACTGATTGTGATTTAGTTTTTCTCTGAAAGTCTCCTGTGATCAGATACAGCCCGCTGGTGCAGTTTGTATGGACGAAATTTAAAAAAGAAGTTGACGCTTTTAAAGAGAGAGATTCCCTGGGGAAAGAGCTTTGTGACAGAAGAAAGTGGAAAAGACAAAATGAAGAAAGGGAACCCGAGTTTCGTAAACAGGAATAATCTTTGCAGGATAAATTAAGAAGGCTGGTGGCTAAAAATCTAAGAAACCTGATGAAAAACTGTTCAAAAAGGAAAAGAAGAATCTTAAAAGACACAGAAATGACAGAGAAAGCGGGGGACATAAAAAAAATATGAATACAATAGTTTTTACATTTTTCATATCCTCTGAGCCTCTATAATGGTAGTTTGGTGTCAATGGTGACAATGACACATTTCACTCAAATAAATTGAATTGAGCTATTCCAGTATATTCTAGCCGTATGATAATAGAGTCGAAATTCTGAAAAGATTCCCTGTTTAAATATCAATGTGTTGGCGAAGGAAAGCAACAATGAATCAAAGGCCTTCATCAAATTGAATTTGGCTTCTGCACGTTATCTTTTTCTTGGCAGAATTGTGTTTTTGAAGGTGCTGGTATTCCCCTGTGTTTTGTGTTCTGTTGGCAGGTTTGTGGTGCGCTGGCAAATTTTACCTTCAAACCATTAATGTGTAAATGTGGGAAACATCTTGGAACAGAGACGCAATCTTGCCTAAAGTGTTTTTTTTACTTCTTCTGTCTGATGCAGATTTTGCTGTTTTTGTTCTTTACCTATTGACACGAATTGAATGTTGAGTCTTTTCTTGGAAACAACACTGATGCTTTAGTAACTAGCAGTGTATTTTACTGGAAAGATAATAATAAGAAATATGCTAATAGAAATTCCACAACACATACAGAATATACAACTGTGGACTCAAGCGCTGTCTTCCCAACAGTTAGTCATCAACCAAGGTGTGAGCGCAGTTCAAAATAAAAGAGGCGCATGCCAACGCTTGGTCTCTGGTATGAAGCCGACAGTAAACAGCGCTGGAAACAAAAGTAAACTTGGTGCGTTCTCAAAGGCTGTTGAACTGTTTTCAAATGCAGGAATGTGATGCTGTGCCAACATATCTACTGGAGCTGGAGGTCTGATCCTCCTCCTAAATAAACGTGAATTGACTGAGCCGCGGGAACCGAGGAAAAACTTCTTTAAAGATCAACAACTTTAGACTTGGGAAGTTTAGATAGATATGGATGCGTTGAAGTCTTTTATTTCCATTTTTAAAGGAGACAATGTGTTAACAAGGGTTAGAGGTGCTGGTATGTTCTTTGTTTTTATATCTCTGGACAAACTTAGAAAAGCTGCCTCCCAGTGTTTTCAGTCTTTATCCAATTCTAAGCCAAACAGTTGTTGAATAAACGTCCACCCAGTTTCTTGAGTGGAACTGACCCTCTCATCTATCTCTTGATCAGAAGACAAATACGTTTCTCTATCCCACAGTCGGCTCTTCGGGATCTAAGTGGGTGCTGCTGTGTCCTGGAGAAGATATGGAAGTCTGTATCTAGATTGGCCCTGACACCCATCTGGGCTCTAACCAGCAGACTGAGGATGTATTGGCTAGAGGACGAACAGGTAGAGAAAGACTGTTCTGTGACAGTTACAGGAAAGATGTTCAGACACCATGAACCAGAAGTGCTTCAGAGTGAGCATGGGGAGGCAAACTACACACTGGTTTACCAAGATTAGGGATCAAGAAGAGGTATGGTTTAACAGCCTGCGACAGTGGGAAGGCTGTTTACAGTCTCTTGCTTGGTCATCGTCAGAGGTCCGACTCGCACAACAGCCTCTGTTTGTTGGGAAGGGTCCAAGCTGTCATACCCACATGCCATCCACTGCTGTCTGACACGCACAAATGACCACATCTCGTCTGTGCCGCTGCTGCTGCTCTTCGCTGTCTGGATGCTGATCCAACTGAAAGGGAAAGTCAGTGGAGTGAAATGGTCGGGCAAGAGAAGATAGTCCAGAGATCTGAGGTTTTATGACTTGGGTCAATCAGAGACTCTGCTGCCTCTGCTGTTGGAGCTTAAAAACTTTCCTCCACTGTCCAGCTGAGGTCAGATGAAATGTGATCATTTGTGCCGACAACCGCAGTATTTGCTCTGATTATTTATATGCTATAAGCTAATGTCAAATGACGTAAATCACGTAAATATAACAGCTTTTAAAGGGATGTGTAATTTGTATTAATTAAATATTAAAAAGGTTAAGGTCAAGAAAATCATTACTAGAGCAATGACTGTTAACATCGCAGACTTTGGTGCAGAAGTGGAGGAGAAGCTCCTTCCAGACTCCAAAACGGCAAACTGTCTGTGTGTCATGTATACAGTAATTAGGGAGATAAATAATTAAAACGAACCAGCCTTGGGCGGAATCAGCTTCTCCGCTCGCCCTCTGCTCTGAAATCAATGTTTTGGGGAGTTGCGTTTTAGTTCGTTTGACCTGGCGGGTGAGACGCCAATGTCACCTCAGCAGGAGGGTGGGGGGGTTGACATCGTGTGAAGATGTGAGAGAAAAGACGAGCGGCACAAGACGATGCAGCGTGAGAAGGGAGAGGAGACCTGGAGAGACAGATGTGTTTACACATAGAAATGGTCGGTAAGGTGGGTTCTGCTTTAAGCAGATGTTTAAACTCAGAATGAGGTGGTAAGAGCGGTTGAGTTTGGACTTTCCTGCGGCTGCCTCATTACTTTTTGAAGACCCTAAGCACCACTATCTCTTTGTACCCAGAGTGACGCAGAACTGGACCTGTGTGATCAGTAATGCTGGTGAGGATACAGAAGGATTGTTGCAGAAATTGGAGAAACGGATGAAGCAAAAGAGACAAAGAGGACTGACGAAAAAAAGAAGGAACCCAAAGTGTGTATTAAAACTTGGTAGACACACCTTTGCTCACACTTCGTCTCCCTCACTCAAATGCCTCCTTGTGCATAATTAATATTAACATCTAATAGAGCTATTCCAGTATATTATAGCCGTATGATAATAGAGTTGAAATCTCGAAAAGATTCCCTGTTTAAATATCAATGTGTTGGCGAAGAAAAGCAACAATGAATCAAAGGCCTTTATCAAATTGGATTTGGCTTCTGCACGCTACTTTTTCTTGGCAGAATTGTGTTTTTGAAGGTGCTGGTGTTCCCCTGTGTTTTGGTGGCAGGTTTGTGGTGCGCTGGCAAATTTTACCATCAAACCTTTAATGTGTAAATGTGGGAAACATCTTGGAACAGAGACGTAATCCTGCCCAACTGGACCTGTGTGATGCAGTAATGTTGGTGAGGATAAAGAAGGATTGTTGCAGATTTTGGAGAGACGGATGAAGCAAAAGAGACAAAGAGGACTGAGGAAAAAAAGATGGACCCCAAAGTGTGTATTAGAACTTGGTAGACACACCTTTGCTCACACTGCGTCTCCCCTCTGTCAGCTCTCTGAAGCAGAGGGGATAGGCCGGCTTTGATAGCCAGACAGCTAATGTCAAGAGTGGACCTCGGTGAGTCATTAGGGATAATGTGCCACTGCTGAGTGCCCGGGCCTCTGCTTCATAAGAACAGGTGGTCCCAGGGTCACCCCTCCCTTCTCCTCCCCTCAATTTCTCTACTTAGCATACCTCATGGCTCCCTCTCTCCTTCCCATCCATCCTTTCCCCCCCTGCCTCCTCCTCCACCGTTCCCTCAGCACACACGGGAAAGGTTATTTGGACAATTGATGGTGATTAGCTCTTGATTTGGCTCGCTCTGTTCGTTTGATCAGGCTGTGGCACGGAGGCCAAAGCCAGTGCGAGCGAGGGTGCAGCTGTGACTCGGCCGCGGCTGAAATTGGGCGCGGAGAACCAAGAGGAGGAGGAGGGGGGAGGTGGGGAGGTGGATGAGAAGGAGGTAGGGTGGAAGAGGAAGGAGAGCCGGAGGTTTAGGGAGCTCTAGGGTCCTTTGCTTTCTTGGCGGTTTGAGTTATGGGTCCGGGGCTGCTGGCAGGGAAAACGTGAACTGTATGTTATTCCAGTTGTGGGCCCTCGTAAAAAAAAAAAAAAAGATCTCTCTCTCCCTTTAAACAGTTTGTCCAACAACCTGCTTCCATTCTCGCTATGCCTCTCCTGGGTGGTAGGTTGCTAACAAGAAAAATGTGGGTGCTGCCTAATACCTGGCTTGTAAAATGGGCTGTGAACTCTGCTTTGCCCTCAAGTGTTTGGGGCTGTATTGGTTTTGTCAGCATGGTTGGATGTTTTGGCTCTATGGATCTTTGGGTTGGAGGGGGTTTGGGGTTGGGTGTTGGGCTTGGGGTTGATACAGTGCCTCAACCTGCCTGGTTATGCCAAGGATTTTTTTTCTCACAGTAACGGCTGCTCCATCCACCGCTCCACCCGTTCCTTCATCCATCCTTCCCCTCGTACAGCCGGCCAGGCAAGTAGGAAGGCCTCTCGCTATCTGGGTGTTGAGCCAACAAATCCCCACTCCACTCCTTTGGCCTCTTCGCTACACCCATATATCAGGTTGACGGCTGCAGGGAACCCAACATCCAGCCAGCTGAACAAAACAGAGATTAAGCACCCACCCGAATCCATTTAATTACTCGTTCAACAGCTCTCGGCATGTCGCCCCAACTGCTGTGAGAACTTTGGTGTTCTCCAGTCTTTACTTTTGCTCCCAGCGACCACAGGGAGGTTGGTTGAAGGAGGTGATTGGTCTCAAAGAAATCTTGCCCTTGGTAACTCGCATGCTCTTTGTGTACCGCGTGTTTGTGTCCCCACGATTAAAGGCTTGGTTACCAGGGTGTGTGCGGCTGGGGGGGGAAGTCAGCTGAAATGTTAACATGACATCACATCTGCAGACATCTGCAAATACAGAGTTTCTTCACTGACGAGTAAAGCCAGCATCAACAAAGAGAACAAAAGCACCACAAAATAAAACAATGTCGTCATTGTCTATATCACACGTAATGTCCCACTCTCACGCGCTAACACAGGATTAATGCATTGTAGTCATTTTGCTATATTATTTAGCATTTGTTACGACTTTATCTTCAAAGGTAGGGTTGTCTCTTTCTCTTTTGAAATAACATTGAAGAATTTTTTTTTTTTTTAAATCCAGAAATTCAAACTTCTGCAAGATCTGTGATTGTTGAGATGTTGGAAGGCCGTGATGCAGGTAACTGAACCCATGAAGAGTTCACAAAGACAGGGGGGTTACAGCAAAAGTAGACGGCATTTCTTTCTTGGCATCGCTCGGACGATGTGCAGCAGCCTCCAATCAGCAGCTACAACATGGCCTGATGTCAAGAATGCATCAGTTTGGCGGCAGCATGTCCACTTTCGAGATATTAGGTGAACCAGGTTGGCCAGAGATGCCTTTCAAACCACACACACACACACACACACACACACACACACACACACACACACACACACACACACACACACACACACACACACACACACACACACACACACACACACACACACACACACACACACACACACACACACACACACACACACAAACTTATATAGTATCCTCGAGAGAGCCGATAGAGAGTGATGAGGAAATATTGCTAGGTCAGCTAATGTGACTGAAACTCCCCCAGTTCTCATTTTCCTAAAACTACAGTGCATTTAGTGGGCGTTTATGTTTAACAGAGAGTCTCCATGGGAGATCTGATGGGCTGAGGGCCAGGAGAGGGGGTGCTGGGTGCTGGAGGGGGGGCGGGCATCTGCAAAATATATATATATATATATATATATATATATATATATATATATATATATATATATATATATATATATATATATATATATAAAAAAAACTTGAAGGGAACCAAGGGTGCTGCAGACTGCAAAACAGTTGCATGACCTTTTCTTGAATGCTGCCACCCGCCAGCCACTGAAACACGGTCTGGCTAATTAAAGTTTCAGTGGCACTGGATTTTCACTGGCACACCTCAAGCAACCTTGGGGGCTATTGTGCGGGCGATACACACAGAGGGATGGATGGGAAATGTAAGAAAAAAGAGAGAGAGAGAGAGACAGAGGAAGCCGAGGAAAAAGCTGAGCCACTGGAGGACGGCACGACAGATCCAAGCAGTAACACACAGAGTCGGCGGGAGCAAGGCTATGTATTAGAATGCAAATCTAGACTCACAAACATGCAGACTCCCCGGGTGTTTTACATAAGCCCCGACTTGGTTTGCCCTTCTAAACAGAATTGCTCAAAACATTCAAGATCACATGGAATTAGAAATGAAATTGAAACTGTTCAACTCAGTGTAGCAGAGTGGAGGCTGGAGCAGAGCAAGAGATATGCAATGCCAAAACGCTGAGTGCTTTTCCAAATCTTATCGGACCCGCCTGTCAGGCTAATGGAATTCCGATGGGTCAGTATCAAGAATAAATGCATGACTTATGACATGGTAACCGGGAGCTGTACCAAACACACTGGACAGCATGTTCCTGTCTCCAAAGGATCATTGAATAATTGGCCGCGTTTGACCAAGACATTTCTGGAAATATGGCCAAGGAAAGGTTATGCAACTAGACAGACTCGCTCATGGCCTGTATTTCACAATCTGCTGGCCTTGTCTCCGTTAATGATCTTGACCCCCTTTTCGCCATTTTAGAAGTGAAAGGGCCTAATGGAGCCGAACAAAGCTGCTTGTGTGTGTGTGTGCGGTTGTATGTGATTGTGTGAGAGACAGAGACAAGGAGAGAGAGACAAGGAGAGTGAGAGAGTGCGAGAGAGAGAGGGAGAGTGAAAGCCCCCGTGACTGTGTGTTCCAGCTTGATGAGGTCTTGGTCTGTGATTCCTGGGGGAGGTGGTCCAATCTAAGCTTTATTCTGCCTTATTAAGCTGTGTGCAGGCAGGTGTGCATGTGTGTGTGTGTGCGTGTGTGTTTGCTCTATCAAGAGCACTTGGCAGATTTTTACGAGTGCCGTTGTGTGTGTCTCTAAAACACACACAGTTGGCAGCGGTTTAATGGGGTGTGGAAGGTGTAGTACATGGACCCTTTTTCATTCCTGCGAGCGCCGAGTGTGTTGGTTTGATCACTTTGTCATTTAAGACCTTTAATATATCATTTTGTGTGTATATACTGTACAGCCACCACAAGGACAAATGTGGAGTCTGTGCATGTCTTTTTTTTACTGCACCTTATGGGATGTTTTATTACAAATACACACAGAAACGCAGATGCATGAACATATCGATGTGGACTCTTGAGTACTCGCTTGTACTCTTGTCCAAAAACTTAAGTGAGAGCAGTTGTTTGGGTTAGTCAATCACGAGAATGATTTGTTAACGACAGACAGACTGAGCCGACAGCGACCGGGGTCCAGGTGGATCTGCTTATCTCGACATTTGACTTGGCTGTTCGCTCCGCGGTTTGACGCCCATGAGCTACAGCCACTGTAAATTTTTCGACTGCTTCGCAAACGCAAATTGGTTTTTCCATCCTCGTCTAAGTACAACATCATCTGCACAAAATGTCTCTCGTGTCTCCGGGCTGTCAGCTATTTGTTCAGCGACTTACTGAAATATGATCTTGTCGGGGGAATCTCCCCACCCCCCCATTCCACTTGTTTCGACTGCGAGATACAGAGAAGTTTTCCCTCTTCGCTAAACATCTTAATCATCTTTCAACTTGAAATGCTCTCTATTTCAAAGATGACAGCTCAAATTAGGACTTCCAGTGTATATGGATTAGATTTTTCTCTCATAACGATAACATCAAATATCCACTTTCCATCACTGACATGATCATAATAATTGACGAATGATCTTTTTTTGTCGTTCACACTAACGTTACTGTGGAATGTATGGAAAAACATTCAAGTTTCCAGAATAATATAAATCAGGGTGGACATTTATATTGGCTGCACTGAGCTGGGAGCTCCACGCACTGTTTAATACCTACAGTGACGAGAAGCATATCATGGCCACATAGACCACGTAAGAATGCAACTATTAAATCCCCTACTTAGGATGAGATTTACAAAGTGGCACTGACAGGAGTGACAGCACAAACCGCCGCATTTAACTGTAATGGTTCCCAGGACTTACGGTTGGCAGAGTTTGATGAGGTCCTGGTCGGTGGTCCCGGGTGGCAGGCCTCGGATATAAAGGTTGGTCTTGCTCAGCTGCTCCGCCCCTCCGTGGCTGCAGCTGTTGGTGCTGGGGCTGGGAGGAGCCATCGGATGAGGGGGTGGAGCATAGGGCTGCTGGGAGGAGAACAGAGAGGAAGGGGAAAGATTCAGCACAAATAACCAAATTACAGATTTCATTTTTAGGACATGGCGAGTGAAAGAGGTGAAGAAACAATAACGGGAAGCTGGAGGACAGAGATCAGGGATGAGGAGCCGGCGGCAAATCCACACAATGAGAATCCTCGGCTTCATTAACACCCAGCGATGCAGTAAAAAGCCACTGGTTCATTTTCAGGGTGTTCATTATTTAACTAACCTCGGGACTTCCTAATCTTAAGTAAACATTTTCCTCGGGGGGGAATCTGTGAAATTAGGGTTCATGAGGCTCCCGGCAGCTTATAAACAGTTTGAAGTGATGGCAACTTCCTGCTTACTATTCATACCCTCAAAACCAATTTCATCTCACTGTAAAACAATTTACACCTCCATGGGTGTGATATCTTGACACAGTAATCCTCTCCAGCCTATTTTATAAACATCTCAATATGTCTCCCCCCCCCCAGTATAATCTCTATCATAAATATATTCAAAATACATTAGTTATATGATTCTCCCCACACTTTCTTCTCCTCCCCCTCTTTTTCCCTCTCTCCTCTCATCTTCTCTGCTCATGTGCCTGTTGTGCTGTTAGTGTAGATTTATGGTATAGGAGTCAGGGCCTCCTGCTCACAGCCCATTTATATCTCTATTGCAGGGACACTGCACAAAGTGACAGGAAGAGAGAAGCCGGGCCCTGTGGGCATGAGCGGAAAGAGAGGGAGAGAGAGAGAGAGAGAGAGAGAGAGAGAGAGAGAGAGAGAGAGAGAGAGAGAGAGAGAGAGAGGGAGAGAAGGGGAGATATAGAAAGGGAGAGAAACACTTGGAGAGAGGAGTGAGCGATGAGGGAAAGAGAGAGAGAGAGGGAGAGAGGGAGAGAGAGAGAGAGAGAGAGAGAAGGGGAGATATAGAAAGGGAGAGAAACACTTGGAGAGAGGAGTGAGCGATGAGGGAAAGAGAGAAAGAGAGAGAGAGAGAGAGGGGGAGATGGAGAAATGGAGAGAAACACTTGGAGAGGAGTGAGAGAGAGAGAGAGAGAGAAAGAGAGAGAGAGAGAGAAAGAGAGAGATGGAGAAATGGAGAGAAACACTTGGAGAGAGGAGTGAGCGATGAGGGAAAGAGAGAGAGAGAGAGAGAGAGAGAGAGGGAGAGACGATGCACAGTGCAATAAAGTAAGTGAGTGATGGATGAAACGGAGAAAGAATAAATGGTCGGGGTGAGAGAGGGACATGAATAAATACCAGCACCAGCTCCAGTTAACCATGTTAACCCTTCACCCTCCCCAGAGAGAACCTGAAGACCTCATCCTTTGCCTTGAAAACACAGCAGCAGGGTTGCTCTCACACACGGACACACACAGGCACACACACCAGTAGCCCCCCCCCAATCCGCCCTACACGTTAGCAGCAGTAGCATGGCTGATTTGATGCGCTATTTTAAGCGTGTGTGTGCCGTGCCAGCGTGTGGCCGTCCCCTCCTCAGACAAAGAGCCGGGGTCCCTGGAGCGTGAAGAGGGAGCCACGTCCATCAATGGCCGGCTAATTACCACGCTGAGCTAAGTGGAACTGATGGGCAGCCGCTCGCTGTGCCGGACGCACCACACACTGTACACATCATCCGAGAGTGCACACACACACACACACACACACACACGCCGCATAACACCTATTTCACACAGTCGCTCATACAGTCAAGTACAGTGAACCATCCCCAGAGCGGCTGTTGGTCCGTAACTCGAGTATCAACTAAATCAAGACCAGGCCCGATCTGTGGAGGACGTCAGGTCAGAGGTCATCAGGACCAAAAGTCTCTCAGATCCCTGAAGCTGAAATATTAAAGTTCTTGTAGACCTTCTTACTGAAATATGGCTATAAAATACCTTTTATTATAGATATAAAAACTCTGTGGCTCAGGAGGTGGAACGGGTCAGCTCCTCCAGTCTGTACAACAAGTTGTGTTATTGGGTAAGATGCTGAACCCCAAACCCCCCCTAACGTCTGTGAGTCTTCTGGTTTCTTCCTGTGTTTGCTTATTGTGGGAATTGTTGAGTTTCTCTCTAATATTGTCAGGTCTTATTTGACCTTACTTTATAAAGTCCCTTCATATGACACATGCTTTGATTTGGCACACACACACAGGCCACATAACACCTTTATCACACAGTCGCTCATACAGTCAAGTACAGTGAACCATCCCCAGAGCGGCTGTTCGTCCTCTGAGGCAACTCGAGTATCAACCAAATCAAGACCAGTCCCAGTCTGTGGAGGACGTCAGGTAAGAGGTCATCAGGACAAAAGGTCTCTCAGATCCCTGAAGCTGAAATATTCAAGTTCTTGTAGACCTACTAACTGAAATATGGCTGTAAAATACCTTTTATTATAGATATAAAAACTCTGTGGCTCAGGAGGTGGAGCGGGTCAGCTCTTCCATTCTGTACAACTTGTTGTGTTATTGGGTAAGATGCCAAACCCCAAATCCCCCCTAACGTCCGTGAGTCTTCTGGTTTCTTCCTGTGTTTGCTCATTGTGGGAATTGTTGGGTTTCTCTATAATAATGTCAGGTCTTATTTGACCTTACTTTATAAAGTCCCTTCATATGACACATGCTTTGATTTGGGACACACACACAGGCCACATAACACCTTTATCACACAGTCGCTCATACAGTCAAGTACAGTGAAGCATCCCCAGAGCTGCTGTTGGTCCTCTGATGCAACTCGAGAATCAACCAAATCAAGACCAGTCCCAGTCTGTGGAGGACGTCAGGTCAGAGGACATCAGGACCAAAAGTCTCTCAGATCCCTGAAGCTGAAATATTAAAGTTCTTGTAGACCTACTAACTGAAATATGGCTATAAAAGACCTGTTATTATAGAATACAAAAACTCTGAGGCTCAGGAGGTGGAGTGGGTCATCCACTAACCAGTTGGTCGCTGGTTCAATCCCCAGCTTCTCCAGTCTGTACAACTTGTTGTGTTATTGGATAAGATGCTGAACCCCGTATTCCTCTTGAAAAGATTACATATAGTCTCAGAAAGAAATATAAGTTATTTTTGAAAATATGGCAGCCTTATTTGGAGTACATGGATACACCACCAACGGTACAATAGGACTGTAACTATTTGGAGCTCTGAATTACATTATTTACTGTGTCACTGCGGTGTTTCTCTGTGATGTGTCATCCTATGCACCAATTTTTTTTTGTTTTCTCTTTGGGTGGGGGGAATTATTTACTTTATTTATTTAATTAGTTTTATTTCATCTATGTGTGTATTTTTTTATTTTTTTTATTTTGTTATGTAATTTTCTGTAATGTTTAATGTAAAGTGTTCTGTATGCTCTGCATGTTCTCTTACATTGTGAAAAAACTTGGAAAAATAAAACACATTAAAAAATAAAAAAAAAGAAGCTAAACCCCAAATCACCCTTAACATCTGTGAGTCTTCTGTTGGAGGTTTCTTCCTGCGTTTGCTCATTGTGGGAATTGTTGTGTTTCTCTCTAATATTGTCAGGTCTCATTTGACCTTACTTTATAAAGTCCCTTCATACGACACATGCTTTGATTTGGCACCATACAAATAAAACTGTGTTTTGGATCTACTTCAAATGCTGCTCACCCACACATTCCACTTCACCTCCTCCACCAGCAGACGTCTTACACTGTTTTGGTAGCCCTGGTTTCATCGGCTTCAATGAAAGAAATGGAGATGCCGTCTCATGAGTCCATGTTGTGGCCGGAGAAGAGAAGAATCTTAATCTCCTGAGAGCTCCATTGAGTTATTTCCTCCCACTCACAGGAACATGCACAGCTGTAGTTCAAGCATCGACTTTGAGGCTTTCACCTTTTCTCCTCCTCCCTCACCTCTCTGTGTTATTCCTCCCTGGTCCACTTTAGCTTAAATTATACACACAGTACTTAACATACTGCATGACACATACAAATCCAGCAGTACAAACAGGAGACACTACACAGACTTACTGCTGGCGCTGAAGGTTAATTGAAAGCCTCTCTCTCATTTCAAAAGCTTTCCTTCTTTCTGTTTTTTTTTTTGTTTTAGCCCTTCAGTAATATTCACACAGCCCTCCTCCTCCTCCTTATCCTCCTCCTCCTCCTCCTCCCTGGGCTCCGGGCTTGGCTTGCATCCTGGGCTTTGGAATTCATGTGTCCCGCCCTATCGATTTGCTTTCATTTTTTAAGGTCAGATGCTCAAATCTTACACAATGAGGCATGGAGGGTCAGAAGCAGCTCATTACTTACAGTGTTAGGGGAGAGGGGAGAGGGGAGAGGGCAGGGTTATCCAAGGGGAAAGACCCCCCCGGCCCCATGGGGGAATGGGTGCCGACTGCTGGAAGGTGGGAAGGGCTGAGTGGGTTTTTTCTCACATTCCCGACGACTTAGTGGATTTAATGGTTAATTGGTTTTGTTTTAATACTGAAAAAATACCGGGACCACTCCTGAAAATTGTACATACCGGAAAAATGTACAAAATCTGCCATTTTATTGAGACCTGTCCTGTGTAATGTGTGTATAAACAGGCTTGAGCTAGAACATGTATGAGAGACATTACTAAGCACACACACACACACACAAACACACACACAGACACACAACCACAAAATGTTTTCCCCCCTCTTTATAGTTTTAAATCTCGTTTTCTCTCCCCTGCTTCCGCTGGCCGCCCCACTGGAGGTTAACAACTGAGCTTGTTTATCTTTCCGGACGGTTTTCGTGACTCTGTTTACCCTCAGCCTGTCGCCCTGTAATATCCGGCTTCTCAAATCTTATAACAAATACAGGCCTCATGTGTCAGAATGATGAGGATTGAATACAGCACTTGACAAAGCGCGTTTCCGAGCGACAGAGCTGAGGGAGACGGAGATTGAGAAGAAAGAAAAGAGGAACAAAGCAGAAAGAGGATAAAGAAGAGTTAGAAGGGGAGAAGTAGAGGAGGGGGTTGGGAGAAGAGCTGGTTATGACACCTGACTCCAGGTGGTAAATGAGAAAAAGCTCAATGCTCCCTCCTCCCCACCCAGCTGTGACACGCTGCTACAGAGGCTTACCGGGGATTTCAATTTGCCGCACTGTATTCGAGTCGAGCAGAATGGTTTACACAGGCCCAATTTGCCGAGCCAGTCGTGCAGCAGGGTTCACCGCCTCCGTGACATGCCAGGGAATGTTTATGAGTGTATTAAGTGAGGATGATAAATCTGGCGTACGTTGCATAGGCTGGGGGGGGGGGGCACGGCTCTGAGCTGCACATTCTAAGGACAACGTCTGTCACTGAGAATAATACTTACTTACCTGATCTGACTCTGTGTGTGTTGTGTTGTTGTTGTTGTTGTGCATTGTTCATGTACACTCTCCATACAGCACCTTGTATTAAATAGTTTTGCATTCTGTGAGTGACGTTGGCAGCTTTGTGAGAATGCAGTTTTCTGATAATCCCGAGGGATTTTGAAATTGTTTATTTAACTTTGGAAATAGGCCAATTTTCTTATAATTAATCCTCCAGTTTATCTAAAAGGGGGTGAAAAGGTGGCTTTTAGAAATGAGAGCTGAGAAAGAACAAAGTCTGGGAAAAGTCGAATTTAACTTTTCAATCACATAACGCATTCACATCCCAGGCAGGCAGCACCTGCTAAGTTGGGTTTCCCTTTTCTTTTTTTTTACCACGTTGATTATATCCCCAGATAAAGTGGTTTCCTGCTTGTATAAAAATTGCGAGAGACCATTCCAATGCGAGTAAACACAGAGAAGCTGAAGCAGTAATTGGAACGCAAGCAGGGTTGTGGCTTCCCTGCCTCTCTCCCTCCCTCCCTGCCCTCTGTGGGGCGAGCTGCGACTGAGGAGCGGCGGCTGTGCACCAGCGTGGTAATTGGCCCCTGATTTATAGGAGGCCGGAGCAGCCAGCGAGAACCAGCTCTACCCTGGCACGGGGCCAGACAAGGCCGAGCGGTCGATACCAGTAAACCAAACCCAACCCGACCCAACCACCCCCCCCCACTGCGGCCTGTGCACCACCACTCCACATCAGCTGTCACCATGCAGGAGGGTGCTTGTGCCATTTTGTTCTGTTTGTTTGTCTCTCACACACACACAGTGGGATAAAAAACTGCCCAAAAAAAAACAGAAATGACAAGCCGTCGCCTTAAATTGAAGAACAAAGCCTCTCAGTTTATCCTCCATTAATTCATGCTGGCAGAGACACTTAAAGACGAGTGCGGTCCCAGAGGCTTCGCTTCCCAAACCGCCAGAACGAACAGCGAGCTCGGCGGTCGGCTGCATTCACAACCGCCTTCCAGCACGAGGGGAACACAAATCCCCCCCCATCCATCCTGGAGAGCTGCTTCCAAACCTTTAGCCCTTAAACATGTGTTTCCAGAGCGGCGGCTGCATCTCAATGCCGAGGAGAGAAGAGTGGGAGGGACGCTGTGAGAGACGGGAGGAAGAGAGGGATTGCCCGTCCTCCGTCTCCACGCCTCGCTCTCTCACTCTTTGTCTGTGGAGGTAAACCCACAGCCTGAGGAGTGAATAGCAAATCATCCCCCCCGGCTCACCTGGGAATGCAACGCTACTTTTTTTGTTTATTTTACAGCCAAATGCATCTTAATAGAAGACAAAAGAACACTCTGGCTGCAAGGGGGGAGATAGTGCAGGAGGAACGGAGAAGAGGAGGGAAAGAAGCAGGGGAAAGAGGTGCAGGTATGAAGGAGGTGAAGCTACGTGAAGCCTGAGAGAGAAGCCAAACCCCAAAAAAACAAGAAGAGGCAAAAAGAAGGAGTGAGTAAAGGAATAAGACAGATTAAAGTATATAAAAGTAATTTCTAATTCTCGCTGTGGTTCCAACAGCCCGCTGGCCTTCTGCCTCTATGAAAACAAAAAGCCTTGTGAGATGCTGGTGAGCCAACACTGCTGTGGACAATGCAGGCGGCCGATTCTAAATATGCTGATTGTTCCATCTACTGTTTCTTTGAAAGCGGGAGATGGAGCTCTTTCTTTCCTCCTGGTTCTCTGCCCGGCGTTCTTATACTCGTCTTATTCCTTCCAGCTATTTCATTACCTCCACCAGGGAGGTCAGGTTCTCTCTGCCGTCTGTTTGTTCATTGGTTCAGTGAAATCAAGGTTAAGCAAAAAAGATTTGTGATGGAATAACCTCTTTAATTTTGGTGTCGATCAGTTTCAGAGCACAGATGCAGGAATCTTTTTGTCACTTTCTTTCCCTGCATGGATTTCCCTGGGAGTAATGAAGGGATCTTGAAGGCATATTTAAGGAGCCAGTTCCTATGAGCGTGTGCAATTTGGTTTGGCTTGATTGAATTTAAGGGGACTATTGGGCCTTGGTGGAGGTATGTACTCTTCTGAGCGCCGAACAAGTTTCTTGGCTGGTTTGTATGTTTGTTTGTCGGCAAGATTGCACAAAAAACAACTGAACGGTTTTCCAAGGAATTTGACGCAAGGATGGGACACGAGCTAAGAAAGAATCCAATACGTCTCTTTTTAAATCACATTCTTAGGGAATAATTGTGATGAAAAAAGAATCAGGCATGTTAAGCGGACTGATATATGAGTGTGTGCAATTTTGTGCGGATTCAAATAATAATGTAGATCTAGTAAATTTGAATGTGGTTTCATAAGGGGACAGTAAAGGTATACGCTCTACTGAGTCCCGTTCCAGTTCTCTCTGTCTCTCCCTCTCTCCTCCTCTTTGGGGCAAATAAGTGAGATGTTGTGTTCCCTGTCAGGACCCATGAGTCTGGATCCACAGCCCCCAGAGTTAAAATACAGAGCATATCTTTCCCACCAGGGAGAGAGATAGGATGCATATATGTTATCTGACAGTGAGGATAAGAGCTATGGAGGTAAACAAGAGATGCTTTATGTAGCCGCATCGCTTAGAACACAGAGTCATCTGTTTTATCTGCAAGGGGATGATATAATGGGGAAATAGTGGAGGGTCTGAGATGCATCATCTTTACTACAGTAGATCTGCACAAAATGGTGCATTTGTGTCAGAGGATAATGTAATTCATTGGAAAACTGCGGCGCCATTAGCTCTTGTGAATCTGGGGACTTAAGGTGCATTGCTTTTTAGCTGATTCATTGATTTACACTTCTTTTATCAGAATTAAATTCTCATCCAGAGAAGCACGGTGGGAGCGGTAATTAGTCTCGAATCACCACAGTTTAAAAGACTAAAAATAAGTATGCGCAAGGAACAACAATGCAAGTGTATGACCTAGAAAAAAACTTTTTCTTCAATGAGACTTTTATCTGCAGAGAAGGCATCATATCATAATACTGCTGTGATATTATTACAAATTGACACAGACATTGAAGTGCTCCCAAGCTTAACAAGTAAATGCAAATGGGAGATGTGGGACTGATCAAATTTAAGATTTAAATTTACTACTCAAGATTTTTTTATGATAGTGTTTCGTCGTCCTGTTTTAATCTGTGTCTACTTCTTAATGTATCTTCGGCTGCTACAGAGGTCTCTCAATCACAACAATAAGAAAATAACTAGTTGTGAAAGTTGTGAAGCAGCGTGGGATCATGGGAGTTGTGTCTTCACCACCATTTGATGAAAATCTTCTTCCTGTGCAAACCATGTTCATGGATGATGTAAAGTATTAATGTTTTATTGACATCAAAAAACAGTGAATGACGATGAGAAGTCGTTTGGTCCAAAGGTTCAGGACAAATTGAAATGTCCCAATACCCTGAATAAAACTTTTCGTGGTTTGAGCATTGTTGGAAATATGAGTTGGGTGATTGCTTCTTACTTTGCTGGTGATACTGACTCAAATAAATGGACGTGAAACAAATGTAGAAATTATTTCTCTGAAATGCACAGAGATATATTTTTAATCTTTCTTTCATCTCGGATTAAAAATGTAACAGTGCGATGCTTTACACTTTCAAAATCTTGAGTTTAATCACTCAAGAAATGCACATTAGACAAGGCTTCTTCAAATTAAAGCGTAGTTGTAACAAACTGTTTTTTCAGCTCAAACTGTTTAAAAATCCATTTCCTACACGTCACTTAAAGCAACTTACTCCCTCAGCGAGGTCCTTGAGTTCAGGTTCTGCAAAGTGACTCAGACCAGGGACAAACACACACTTCCTGCCAGGAGATGAAACGCACAACACGTTTACAGAGCAGGTCGGTCACTACGAGCCCACACAAAAAAATCTACATAAACACACCGTGAGCTGGCGTGTTTATATCAGTCCTCTAACGACCGTCAACTTGATATTCTCTGTGAACACTAACAGTCGGCCGGTGTTTAGGTGACAGAAACGGGACTGAAGTGTGTTTGTGGAGAGCGATTACGACGGTTTGGCTGCAAGTGAGGGGACCGACGCAGAGAGATCGGTAAAAAAACAGAAAGAAGCAGAGAGCGAGCCGTGGGCAGAGCCAAAGTGAAACTCGATGGACATAAATATTTGGGCTGATTTGTCATCATTACGGCCAGCTGGGTCTGTTTGCAAGCTCGCCAGTGTGGGAGTGGAGACCGCAGGCTGGATGGAGCGAGGGAAGGATAGAGGACGACAGAGAGAGTGAAAAGAGAGAGGAAGAAAAAAAAAAACTCAATGTCCAACTTCAGCCCAAACTGGTAACCGCCACCTCGGAATTGATCCACCGTCCCACTGTGGCTCCACAGATAATCATACTGGTTACAGATTGATCGGCCGGTCGCTAACCACACCACACAGTTCTGAGCTCTATTATTTCATCTATTCACGATTTGTGAACGTAGTGGAAAATTACCATCAACTTTCCAGAGCACAATCTTCAGATTATTTACCATCTCAGGCACAAAGTAACTAAAAACTGTTATTTACAATGGAACAGTACAGAAGGAAAGAGGCAAACCTTCACATCTGGGATGGATGAAGGGACGATAGCACGATGGCTAAATGGCTAGATGGACAGACAGAGAGACAGACGGATAGCTGGATAGATGGATGTATAGACAGACGGATTGCTGGAAAGCCTGAAGGATGGATGGATGGATAAATGGATGGATGGATGGATGGATAGATAGAACATGTCACATGAGAATAAATGTGTGTTCTTTCATTTCAAAGCCTCGTCACTGTATTTCACTGTATTTCAGGCCTTTGAACGCTACGCTGTATGGACACGCCTCCATCCGCAGACCACTGGACACAGAGGAGCCTTAGTATGAACCTCGATTTGTAAAACATCAGCAGATATCAGAGAGAGAAGGCACCTCCCCCCCCACTCTCTGTCTCTAATTGGGCACATTCTTCAGGAGTCAGTTATGTTTTTCACAGGAAGTGAACGCACAAACAGACGGCCGTGTGAAAAGGGAGTCGAGCGCAGGGGTTAGCTCTATTACAGCGATACCTGTTTCTCACTGAGACAAATGTCTTCTCATCCAGTCGAGCACACGGGGCTGGCATCACGCCCTGAAGTGTTCTCACAGGCTTCAGCGAGAGAAGATCCAGAAACACAGAGACCGAATAACACAGAACACAACTGTGAGGCTCCACTTCTACTATAAGATTAACCATTTCCTCACTGGCCGTTCTTCTCCGACAGCCCGGGAAGACTAACTGGTCCGACTCGCTGCTTCTTCTTAACGACTGACGAGATAACTGACCGTCTGACCAGTTGATGAGAGTTACTGCTGAGGTGTGGAGAATGCCAGAGGGAGAGGAGGAGAGAGCTGGAGAGACAGGGGACAGATTGATAGAGAGGAAGCTTGAGCTGTCCCAGGACGCCATTTGTTACACCACTGTGCAGACAAACAAATTTATGTCTCCTCTTTCCAGAAGGTCATCTGTGCTCAAATTCATAAATAAGGCTGTAATTGGTGCAGAAGCAGCGCATAGGCTCAAAGGTCCAGAGCAGGCGAGTTACATGAGTTACAGCCCGACGCTGACCTCAGTCTGCACGTTGGACTATGAGTCCACAGCCTCATGTTGAAGGGACGACATAAGGTTTGTGTAAGAAATCCCACGAAGGCCGTCACCTTCAGGGGGATGTGTGAACCCCTGAATTGGGACACAGCTAATAACAATCAAGATGATATGAGGACAATATTCATATGTTTTAATATTTTCATTTAAATCTAATGAAGACCATTTTCAATGTTTTTATATTTATATTTGTAATCTGTGGATTTGGATTTATACGATTTGATTTAAACGTGTGAGTTGTTGTCTCAGGTGTTTGAGACATGACGTCTTCTTGGTTTATTTATTATTAACTTGGTTTGTTTCATTTTGTGAAAATCTTGGCTATTAATGGTCGATGAAATTCTAATATTGGTGAAAAAGAAAAACTGCGTTAAGACAATTCAATCTATTTATTCACATTATTTAATTTCCATGATTTATGCAGGTGCATTGGGCAACATTTATTTTGATGTTTTCTGTATTATCGTCTCTATTCTACACTTTAATGTGTAAACATATATTAATGGCTTCTATCCGGTTGGGGAAATTCACTCCTGTGGGATTTGGCCCTTTAAATATGTGCTGCACACAGGGAAAGTACACACAGGTGGATTAACCAACACAAACAGAACAGAAACAAACAGATAAACTAAAGCAAACTGGCACAGACACACAAAATGTAGAGGTGTCATACCCACTGATAGCATAAATAAATGTAACCACACAAAGACAATGAGATAATATGCACACAAATGCAGATAGTACAGAAATATGCACAGGAGAGAACACACATCCTTCTGCCTTTGAATATTCAGTTTCTTTCACATGCAAAGTAGTTGCACGGGGTCTGGAATGTCACTTTTGGCCCACGAAGGAATTAACTCACTGAAGCGTCACTGACAATTGCCAGACTAAATACTGGCACTAAACACCAGCCGCTGTTGTGGCAGGCAGGCCTGAGACAGCCATAACAAATCAGCCGGGGAGCGGAGGAACGGTTTGGGCTGTGGTGCTTTATAGGGTTATTTTATTACGTGCATCTGAAAAACATATCCAGGGATTTCGCACAGGGATCCTAACCAAGCAAGACCGAGCTCCGTCTTTATCCGAGCCAGAGAAGTCAGGTGCACAAGCAGTAGCGGGGGGGGGGGGGGGGGCGGGAGGTGCTGATGCTGATGTTTAAACACTCGATAATGTACTGAACAGACTTGTATTACAGAATAATTCAGTGTCGATTTAGCTCATATTCTTACCGGTTATTGCTTCTACGTTCTGACTGCACAGACGTAAATTAATGTAAATGAGGCGCAAAGTAAATCAGGTAGCAAGTTCTTTCTTCTATGACAACAACAAAAAAAACATTATTGTGAGGAAACAAAATGGCCTTTAAATGGTACATCATCCATCCGTTCTGTAATCGCGAGGCGAGCTGTAAATGAGGTTTGGAGAAAAGGTCGTGCAGCAGCAGGCAATCAAACCAACAAGCATGTTTTCCTTTTTCAAATGAGGGGTAAAAGAGCAAGATATTACAATTATCTTCAGCGTGTTCCAAGACAAATACTGCATCCTAATATTTGCTGTTACATCTGGAAACACAATCTAGATGTAGTGTTAGATTACAGGACATGGAATAATCCATTTTAATGGCTGTTTTCACCCCAATAAAGTCGGGCCAACATTTGCTTTCTGCGAGTTAAGACGTTAAGTTCCAGTAAAGAAAGCAACAACACCAGAGATGTGCAGGGTTTGTCATACTTGGTTCTACAGCTGTACAGTTGTACTATTGGACGGGATAAGTTAATAAGCAGGTCAAGATATTAATATAGCAGGCCTGTGCATTTTTAACATAGACTTTATATAAACAAGAAGGGCATGAACGACTCCCTTAAAGTGAAGCGAAAGTGTTTTGATCGTCAGCTTGTGGTTGGCTGCTGTGTAGGTTATCAATCCGGCCTCTACCATTAGAGTGGATAGAACCAAATAGTACATAACTACACCGAGCCACATCATGTTGTATATCATGGAAGCAAATAATCAAGACACTATGTTAATAACACATTAAATATACATGGATCTTATAGCAAATGGAAATCCTCATCTTTGTTTGGATTATTTATTTTTTACATCACGTTTTGTGCACACGATATATCTCAAGATAACGAGAGGCATTGTCTTCAAATTGGGATGAACTGGTTAGATTTGAACATCTCAGGAAGACCTTGAGGAAATGGATTCATATTTGGTTCCAACATTCACTTGGACACAAAGATTAACCAATTAGATTTCACTTGTCAAAGGTCACAGTGATGTTTTTAGCTTGAAACTACCCTGGTAAACGTTTTCTTTGAGGCTAGACAGAATGAAACACCTAACTTTTTTAAACACGTCCTTCAGAGACCTCAACCTCGGATTAGACACACATTCAAAAATACGTTCAGTCACTTTGTTGTGGATAAAATCTAATTTGGACCATTTATTCTGCAAGTTTATTATTTCAGTAACTGAAAGTACTTGAAGCATCATCTATTCTGAGCTTGTGCGCTTTGTTTAAATATTAAATCTCAGTGTAAAACACACATTCGAGGGATCAGAGGTTCCTCACAGTTTACGTTACAACCTCCCATTGAACCTCTTTCCCTGCTGAACCACAGTGGAACCATCTCCCTCCTCTGTTTCCTCTAACCCTCCATAACCAAATCCATCCCCTGTTGGTCCTCCATCCATCCTCTCCTTACCTTTCCCAATCCCTCCAGTCGCCTCTCATCTGTCTTTAAATCCATCCCAATCCTCATCTGGCTGCTCGTCCTCCATTTCTCCTTCTCGCAACCCCCCCTCCCCTCCTCCCCTCCTCTCTCTCTCTCTTCCCTGTGTCTCTCCTCCTCGTCAAACAGCCATTGGGGAGTTTTTACATAGTGTTGAGCAGAGTTTAGTAGGCCAAAGACGACGGCGCGCCAGATTCGGAGCAGTGTGTTGAGCAACCATCCCCCCTTGAAGGAATATCAGCATTACTCAACACAAAAAATCCCTGTTTCCGTCTGCCTCCTCGGGCCTAAGCTCCCAAACTGCAAAGCTGCTGTCACTGGCAGACGGCTGTGGAGAGGATTGCTTTACTCGGGGTCAATGCAGAAACAACTCTGCATCTCCTGCCTCCGATTATCCACCTGAATATATGTCAAACTAAGAAAGACGAGTGGGAAAAAAATGAGTTTTCACATCAAAGAGGAAGCTCCAATCTACAGTTATTTGTCTGGTTCCCCTTGTCCGTCAATCTATTTTAGTTTGCACTTTCAAAGACGGTGCTTTTAGTGGGTCTGTGGGTTTGGCCCGATGGCATGAGCGCTGAGTGAGGGACTCTTCAGACTCGCTCCTCTGAGTGATTTGAAGGGAAGGAGACTCGGCCTCTTCTGGGCAGAGCATCCCCGGCTGTCAATCCCCTGACTTACTGGAAACCAAACGGGGGGGAATGAACTATGCTTCCCAGCTCTCACACGCAGGGTTCAATCAGTGCGGGTGTGGAGCTGGATCCAGAAGTGAAACCAACTGCGTGATAAATAAAGTGAGCACTGTTCGAGGCTGCCAGCTCGGGCGAGAGACGTGAGAAATAAGGGGGGAGGAGGAGGAAGGAGAGAGAGAGATGAGAGGTAACAGTGGCAGAAAGATATATAGGGGTTGCAGACGTCTGCCAAAAGAGAGGAGGTGCAGTGTTGGAGTTGTCCGGACCTTGGTAGTGTGATTTATTCATGAGATAAGTCACCGTGGCTGTGGAACAGGTGAGTGTAACGGTGTAATGTTTCCCTCTCGCCTCAGTGACTCTGGCTGCTGGGCTCTGGTCGGGCTGCTGGAGGAGTTTAATGCATGCAACACTTGGACACGGAGCAGGATCACAGCCAGTGTAGATAAACACGGGCCATCTGGGTTCAAGCAGGTTAGAACAAACTCGACAGTGATGCTATCGGGTTCGTCTGTATCTTCAAAGGTAGCTGAAGTCCTTCTCTTTTTTTTTCTCTTTCCACTTCACGGGAGGTTGACGAGAAGAAAGTCAAGGTCTGCAATCTATTGATGTGCTTTTTCAGTCTGGTTTCAACGGGTAAAGAACGAGTGTCTCTTGTGATTTCCACGCGTCCACTATCTATTCACAAAGCTTTTCAGCATCCACTGTTCATTTCGGGAGAAGTTGTGCAATTTTCTGTTCCAATATGCTTTGATGAGTCAAACAGGATGCTAATGGTTCCTCCCACTGATTATTGCTCAAGCGCTACTTTATTAGGAAGTACTGTATTTCCTTCCTCTTCATGATGTCACCCTCGAGTCTGATGCTCAAACTCTTTCAAACGGATTTAAAAACAGTGACTGGTCCATAGAGCCTTTTAGCTGGAGGCATTACCAGGGAATTTGGTGGAAGGACATGTATTGATTATGTAAAAACCAATTCAATTTACATACAGGATACAGGGTTTTTTTACCACATGTCCTTCAGCATTTTCATTGATTTCTCAGATGATGATTCATGGACTAGGGATGTTTAGGGGACAGATCCACATAAAGCATGGACATGGTGAATTTAAAGGTGGTTTCATAAGGACACTGTTCGGCCTTTGCAGAGGTTTGTCCTCTCCTCAGTGACATTCTTGTTTCAAATGCAAATCTCGCCTGATGAAAATGATCCCACATGTGTTTTCTTCACTAGCAAAAGACTCCTCTCCTTCAGAGAAAAAAGTACAATGAGCTTCTACATTCTGTTTCCAGCCTCACATTATATTTTCAAAAGCCAGGGCAAATTGTGAGGAGACATCAAAGATGACAATCAGCGGTGGTCTGGCCTATTGTGCTGGCTAAAAGCTTTCTAAACTATTTATTTACCCTCCATTGGAGACTTTTCACCAGATGATAGCAGCGCACTGTTATTGTTGTGGTGTGTGGCCCTTCCATTCTCTGGCTGAATGTGCCGGGCCGGGCTCCGAGAGAACGGCGCTCGCTCAATTGTACCGTCACACAGATTACCACATGAACAGGAAACTCCTTGGCTCGGTCGTCTGCCAGCAGCGGACCACCTCTCAAATACCAAGACAGGAGAGTCATTGTGGGGCTGAATATGAAGGGGTCCGGCCGCAGCCGTGGACGGAGCATTAGCATCACAATGAGCCTCACGCAGGGTTTTTTTAAATTAATTTCGGAGGCTTACCACACACGGAAAACTGTCCCCGAGCCAGGGCGGCATTCCTTCACTTTATGGTTGAGAAAGACAAAAAAGAGCTCGAAACGCATGATTAATTCGATGCAGTCTGATAATAAACACCACGACCATCCCATCAGATCAGATCATCGTCAAACGGCTCATCGATCTATTAATCTGTGCGAGTCTCCAAAGTGGAACTATAGTAAACTGTGGAGGGCTGACGCAATTAAAGTCAACACTAAGGAAAGCAGGCCGAGCGACAGACGGTCAACAGACACGTTTGATGTTTGGTTTGCGGTGAAGGTTACAGCTGGACGGCAGGTGGAGAGAGGACAGATAATGAGGCTGAGTCACAGTTTGGACGAGTAAACAACTCACGTCAGAAGGTGGAGGAAACGGTGCAGCGAGGAGTGGGTGGCGGCTTCAGGTCGAGTCTCGACCCCCCGGCTTCGTTCAACATTTATCTATTATAAACTTGACTCCTGATTGTGGATTCGGAAGCGGAAAAGAAAAACAAAAAATAGACAATGCGGACGCACGTAGAAGAGATAAAGAGCTGATAAAAACTTTGAGAGTCTGAATCTGTAAACTTCAGCACAAGGAGACTATTTTTACTTCCCACAACTAATTTTAGACGATGGATTTAGCCAAAACTTTGATAACTGACAACAGCTTTACTTGCTGGCAGACGACAGCGTCTTATTTAACTTTCTGTCCTTTCGGAAAACTGCAGACAGTTTAATATCTTTGAGTTCCCCTAGGACCAGGCTGTCTGCATCCTGCTGCATCACATCCACATCTCTTACAGGACAAACAGGCTTTCCTTATAAAGGATCACAGTTCTCTTCTTCTGTCAATTTCTACTGTTAAAGTAAAATAAATAAATAAATACACATCTTTTCTTCATTTTCATCTAGAAAAATCAATGTTTTCTGCATATTCATGTTTTTTTAATAATTTATATAATCTAGACTTGTTTTGAGTTGATACAAAAATATTGTCAATGTGATGCTGAATAATTAACGCCGCAAATCTGTTGTTTATTCGTGAGCTGTCGTATTGTTGTCCTGCTGCCACGACTGAGTCCAAACAAGCATCTTACATGCACGCAGCTTGTTGCATATTTGCTCCGAATGTGGAAATTGCTGCTTTCTCAAAACCCAAAGGGAGGAATAAAACATTGGAGGGGGGAAAAAGGAGAAGAGACAAGAAAAGGAAGACAGTAAACGACATCATCTTTTTTCCATATCTGTGTTCAAGCTTGAGCTCAGTATTAAAAGTCGTGGAATACGAGTTTGTTGGTTTGGTTTTCAGACGGGGGGGTGCACTGATAAACGAGCAAAGCCCTATTTCGGCCCACTGGTTTTTTTCCAGCAACGAGGGAGCGACAGAGCAGAAAACACTGGATCTAATGTCAGCTAAAGGGCACTTAGGCTATTCCGGTGACAAACGCCACCACGGCTAATGTATATTACCGAACGGAGATTGAACCGGCCATTTCTGCGTACGAGCAAGCCGGCGAGCAGGCAGTCGGGATCTCTATTTAAAGACATGTGAGGGAGCAGCGTTCGCTCCTCGCCTCGTTTCCCTGCAGCAAAACAATAAATAACTAAATCACAACACACTTAAAAGCCCCGTTGTGCCACAATATCCACATATATCCTTCTCTCCACAGTCCCACTCCTCTCCTAACTGCTCTAAATTATTTCAATTCTGCGAGAGAGAGAGAGAGAGAGAAATAAAAAAATCATTCACATAAAACAATCAGTCTTGGTCTCGCTGCTTTTTCTCTGCAACAGACTTATGTGACAATCCGGCGACATTAAACAGCCCACTGGTGAAAAGAGAGAGCGCGGAGAAGGAAGAACAAAATAATAACAAAAGGATGCATCCAATTATTCACGCACAATGATGGCTGTGTTATCCGGTGAGGCAGCGGCTGCCGCACAAAGCAGATCCCCGGCGCTGGCTAATACATCTTGAGTACTGACAATCGCCAGGAGTCACATTTGATGGGCACCTAATTTCGCAGCACTGCTGTCACTCCTCACGAGTTATGGCCCATTGGCAGCATCTCAAAGTCTTACAGTATTTATGACGAGTTGATGGTCCTGGGGACATTAACTCGTGGCCCCAACACCACACACACACGCACACACACACACACACACACACACACACACACACACACACACACACACACACGTGTATATCGTTTAAGGCGAGGACCTACTATATAGACATGAGCTCAAGGTTCATAGCACCTCATTGCCTTAGCTACTACCAGGCAATAAATTCTACAGCAGGAATGAATTGGTTGACCTTGAGGGGAGCCAGTGTTACACGTTGTAATCTAACAGCGTGCTTTAATCCTGTGTGTCTGTCTTACACCTTTTTTTTTCTCCCTCACAAATGCATGTTTAGGAAAGAAAATCACTGTCTGCAATTTATCCAATTTGTAGATTGCAAATAATTAAAATCACCTTCAAAATACGGGCAGGCGTAATACTCTCAGCATCGTATTTCTCTCTCTCTCTCTCTCTCACTGAGTAAGAATTGACTTGCCTCTCTTTGGTTTCAGGTTAAAAGGCCCCTCCTGAAATCCAAGAAGCACCTTGAAGCACAGAGTCTAAGCGTGCGAGAGCAAACAGTGTGAGGCGCTGGAGCCCGGCTGCCTTTCTACATGCTACGAGACTGCGGCCGCATATATTCACCCTTCAATCCCACCGCCGGCTCCTTTTCCTGCTCCTTACCAGAGCAGGAGAGTCACTGGGCCCCGAGGTAAGAAGGGACACCTCGAGTGTGTGTGTGTGTGTGTGTTTGTGTGTGTGTGCGTGCGTCGATGATGATGCCGCCACTGCATAATGCAATGACGTCTGTTCGGCAGTCAGAAATCACTGCCCGTGGGCTTTAGAGAATACGTTTTGCACTGTATGTATTATGCAAATGTGTTATACATATATTCACCGGTGCAACATGGAGTTTGCATCAGATGCTTCATAAAAGAGAAACTGAGTAACAGGTGTCCTCGTCCTTGACCAGTTCCTGCACCGAGGAAATTATTCTTTCAAAACTATTTGCTTGCACTGGGAGTTTTGGTTGATGATTATTTTGAGTTTAAAACACTTATGAATCAATGTGATGAAGAGTTGTAATGTTTCGGACATTTAATTTGATGGAATTAAATCTATTATATTCAACCAACCACCCGACTTAAGGGCTCAGAATAAAATCACACACTAACAGACACACACACATCTGAAACTTTTATGTCACTTCTGTCTGCTCTCTACACCTCCTTGTTTTTTGCTAATTAAAGCAATTACCCCTTAACCACCCTCATTTCCATTCGTTTCTCTCCACCATTTATTTTGAATCCTCAAGCCCTCGCAGAACAAGCTTCTACTCTCAGTGGAAATATACTGAAGACGCTCAGCAGGTCGCTGATGTCTGATTGTAATCTCCAACGCTCTTTGCCCCGAGATCCAAACTAGATTTCCACACTGAATTTCATTGTGCTCGTGCTAAAATATCCTGAATGCATCTGATTTTTAACGTATCAGTCAAACATATCCCACTGCCAATCATTCAACAAGTTAAATCTGTTCTATTCATCTCTGATTACGCCTTTCAATTTTTCTCATGAACAAAACATCTCATAACGAGCCCCTCTGTTCTTTCTGATGACTTTTTATTCATCCTAACAATTCTCCAGAGTTTCTCTGAAGAGCTTCAGGTTGAATTTGCTTTAAAAACCTCACGATAGATAAATGTCCAGCATCAGGCAGAGCAAGCTGTGGTCTCCCAGTGCTGGAGCAGCATGCAACACGGGTTTGTTTCTCATCTATGAAGACAGCATGTGACCACGTGCTGCAGATTTTTTCCGCCTTCCAAGAAACGTGTCTGTAATTTGGTGCTTTTCTGCAGAGAATACTCACAGGAAAACACTGTGGACCCTTCAAATGAGGGCAAGTTAGCTTTTAGCTCAATAATGCATATTGAGATTTGTTTGTTTAACCTTCTTGTCAATTATCTCAACTGAAGCATTGGGTGTTACCTACTCTCATAAAAACTACTCGTGTGTCTACTCACTCTATTAGCCTTTCCCACACGATAAAACATTACAGAGTTTAATCACCCAAACAACATGTTTTGTTTAGTTAAAATCTGACAGTCGCCTAATTGGTTGTAAAATTATTCCAGCAGGAGAAACACTAGAGAGTCTTTTATTGCGCTCCCCTGTATTTATGTGAATTGTTGGGCCGATTGCAATTAGTGTCACTTATTTGTATTTATGTAAGTTGAGCCAGCGAACGCAGCTTATACCCAAATCAGAGAGACTCTGTGGGAACGTGTGTGTAAGCAAGAGTGTAGTAATGATCATTATTATTTATGAATGTGTGTACTGATACTGAGAGCCATGATTATGTTGGTCACTATAGCTCTAATACAACATTTCACACAGTTTCCTCTCCACTGAGGCTCGAGTAAAGAGGTATTCACGGGAAACAGCTGAAAAGTGGGAGACAGGAAGTAGAAGTGACGGTGAGAAAGACAGAAGGAAGGAGGAGAGTAGAAGAGAGAGACCTTCCACTGATGCTTTCCACCTTGAGAGTCTGCTGACGATCCACTCTCCAGCGGTTTCGGGAGAGTCTGCTGCCCTCCGTCCCTCCTTGGCTTTGGCTTTTATCGAATTACAGCGGCACAGTCTCACCCTGGGCCGGCTCTGAAGCGGCACTCGGGCATCTCAGCGTGAGGCGGGGGGGCCGGTGCGTTCCAGACAATTACCACCGGAGGGGACGTGGCGGGAAAAAAAGCCTCAAACGGAGAGGAAACAAACAGGTGTGGAGAAGCGCTTCTTTGGATGACTCATTAAACAACTGGGCTATCGTGTCCTGTGTGATTTCAGCTTTAACGCTTTAACAATGTCACTTGTCTGTAGCCATCGATTGCTTCCCCCCCCCCGGCTTGTACTTGGAAGAAGAATAATCGTGATCCTAAACCGCAAGATGAGGGTGGGAAATATAAAGATGATAAAATCAACCCTCTTCAAAAGGTGCTAAATCTAAAATGGTAATTTAAATATAATGAGGTGTTATTGATTTAATTGTAATTCAGGGATTCAGAGTAGCACATTTTCCTATTGATTAACGACAGACTTTATGTTGTGACTAAACAAATGAGCCTCTGCTGCTCGTGAGCCGAAAAGAAACCTCCTAAGCCGGGTCATCACGGGTGGAAACAGACCAGGCTTTATTAGAGGAATGATGGACACTCTGGAGGAGGCAGCTGAGGGGTGGGGTGGGGGGGGGGGGCAAAGTTATCAAACCGGACCGCTAAAACATGCATCGTATCCCAGCCAGGAGATTGGATTCCAACTGCAGGTTCAGGGCAGCGCCACCGAGGTCACTCCACAATCTGCCCGGGTCAGAGCCGAGGCAGCGCTACAAGCTGGTTTGACGTTCTCCATTAACTCAGCTGCTCTGAGCCGCAACACAAACCTGAGCCGCTAAACACAACGAGGGGGATAAGACACAAACGAGAAAATAAAGGGGAAACGCACACAAACAGTCACACAGAAAATCTTGTTTGATAAATGGTGAGAGGAGAGAAATAAAACATTAGAATAAACACAGGGGCGGATCTAGGATTTTTCTAGATCAGGGGCCATTAAGGGGCCACAATTTACACAGAGGCAGAGGAGCCATTTACATCAATTTACAATTACTGATTGAATAAGATGCTCATTTAAGTCATTCCTTCTTTCAATTGGCTCTGTAGCTTTGAGCAAATCCAGAAATCATTAAGTATAATTTATAAAATTGTTCCTTGTGTTCAAAAAAGCTTAGAAAATTTAAATTCTTAACAAAATGTCATATTTATTGGTATTATTCCTAGTATAGTTTGGAAGTGCCTTTTTTTTTTTTTTTAAAGAGAACTGACAGGACAAGGGTACATCTAGGGCCAATCAGATTCTAGTTGGGACTAGTGCCCCCCCTGGGCCACCCCTGGATTTGCCCCTGACTATATGGGGTTGCACCAAAATCTTCAGAATACGTTTTCTAAAACAAAAATTAACGTCCTGAACACAGTGCGATTGAATGACTTTCAACAATGAAACCAAAGCTGTTGGACTGAATTTAACATAATAAGCCCAACATACTTCATGTTAGAATCATCTGCACTGCTTAAAGAGGCTCTTACTGAAAGTGAATGTACCGTACGCACATGTACATGCGACGCGAGCTAACATCTGCTGTTTTCCCTCACATTCTGTGGTTGACCTTCATTTTTAGCCTGCTTTAAACATCTATATGTAGGCACCGGATCCGATGGTGAAAGCCTCCAGCGTTTCTGTTTGGAAACACGATCGCAGAGGAGCTTGTTAGCCACACGCTGCGCCCCGGCTAACGTACACACACAGAGCATATAGAGGCCGCTAGCCACCACAAGCCACAGCTTTATTTATAAAACTTCACCCCACCTCAAATGACTTGTGGAAGTGAGTTCCTGGAGGAAGGTTACTCGAGGTAGTTGAGACGCTGGAAACGTTACGGCCCCCAGAGAAGTTTCATGCTTACAAGCAGGAAAATAAAGGCAGACACGAGCAAGCAGGTCGGGTATTGACTTGTTCTGCTTTGTGACTTGTGGGAAACAGAAAAAAATAGTGAATGTTAAATACTGGTGGCTGTGTTAACATTCCACTACAGAGTTGAAATGTCATTAGAGGTGTTTAGGTGTTAGAAAGACGGGTGAATTCTCACGTCAGTACGGGTGAAGCCGTCTGTCTGTGATTCATTTCACCACCAGAAGTGACAGGAGGAACGGTCACACTATAAAAACTACAATAAGCACAATAAAAAGTAATATTGTGCAAATAACTGCAAAACACATTTACCTTATGCCTCGGAGCTACTCATTTTGCAGTTTATCGCAAAACCATACGACCTGCACTTATTATACAATTACTCAAATTACATTTTATTCCTCTCTAAAAACCCAAACACTCCATCTCCACGATGGGACCGCACAGAAACAACATATTTTGCGAGCGCTGCGATGTAGATTTGCGGCGGCGGCAACAATGATCCCGTCTGTCGGAGGCATCATGGGGGCCGTCGACGAGCGCCAGCAAAAACAACAAACCACGCCAGGGCAATTATGCGTGTCCATTTGAACATAATATGGGGAGAACATGAGATGCGTGAGAGCCGGGGTTGACTGTTGTGTCGTGTGGGGGTGGGAGGCTGGTGTGTGTTTGTGTGTGTGTGTGGAATGCGTGTGTGGATTGGACTGATTGAATGCAGGTGTCCATGTTGCTCGTTGTGTGACAACAGAACAGGAGCCGGGATCTAAAGAACACATGTTTCGGGTCGTTTCGGGACCGGCGCTCTGACTTGACAGCATTGTTTGGGTTTGGGGGGGGGGGGGGTATTTCAAAGAGCTGCTCGGGGATAAAACACAAGTCTCTGGGGTTTACAGTTGCAACACATTTTTCCATTTTCAGATTACAATCGCTCATAGCCATCAAGTTTGAGGGATTGCAGAATGGATTGTTTCTCACACCAGACAACGGGCGAACGGCACCACAAACAATTTGCACCATTTCCAGACTCGCCAGTAAATCACAACGCTGCGGCGAAGTTCAAAATAAGTTTTTTAGGTTATTTCTCGATCTGCTTTGGACTTGTTCAACTTTCTTTTTTAAAATAAGATTGAAATAAAACCTTTTGGAATATGTTTCTTTATCGAGACAAAGTGCTGCTGTAGAATAAAAACCACCCAAAAGTTTTATTTACCAGAGGAACCGGTGCTGAGATCTGACGAGATTGGAAAAATTGCTACGTGGAAGTCGGACGTGGCAAGAAACACAAGCTGCCAGATGATGAGATTAAGTGTATATCAAAAACCTTATTAAAAAGGTGAACAAAATTCGTGCAATTTGTGCAATTTAATTTATTTTATTATTTAATTTAATTATTTAATTGTATTGTTTAGTTGTTCTACTACTTACTATTTATTTGCTTATTTACTGTTTACTTTTCTTTTTTTTTGCTCATTGTTGTTTTTGTTTCTTACTATGTTGTTTTGCTCTTTCTTTTGCTCCTGTGCCTGTGCTGCTGCTGTAAAACCCTCAAATTTCCCCACTGTGGGACTATTAAAGGATTCTGATTCTGATTCTGAAGATAATGTAAAAATATTGACTGTAATAAGTTTGGCTGATCTCAAGGTTTGTTTGAAATTTGTTTGGATGTTTCCATGATCCCACATCTCGACCACGAAGATGGACGACATGACGGCATGCCTCCTCTATGTTAGCGGATGGGACACGGACCAAACAAAAAAGTCAAAGTACACATCAAAAGAAGGTTTCTGTCATTTTCAGTTATTCTTCTCACATTGATAATTGGTCTTTTATTTTATCATTAATTGTTTGATGCTATAAAAATAGGGAGAAATCTTCGATTGACAGCTGAGCACTTTGATTACTTCAAGATTCAAGATTTTTTATTGTCAAATGAACAGAGATAACATGAAGTAGTCACTGTCAATGAAATGCTTGGGTCACACACTCTCTTTAAGCAATGCTCAGTCATTTCAACCCAAAAAAATAAAATAAAAATAGAAATAGTATAAAATAGAATAAAAAAGAATAAAATACTTCTTCTGACTCTGGGTCTAAATGACATAATCGCAGAAAGCGTTTGTATCAGAGATATTTTTGCTTCATTTCACGATTGTCGGAGGAAGTGGAGACACATTGTCCATCTTTATAAACTGTCTATGATCTCAACATCATAGACTGAGTGCAGCTACTGAGGAGAATGATGCCGGAACTGAGCTGTGGCATTACGCCATGAGTTGTAATAAAGCAGGTTGTTCTTTCAGTGTCTGCACGGTCATTTAGAAGAGCTTTATTATCGTAAAGGGCTCATAAAGAGGCATCCTGCCGTTCCTGGGATGCACGAGTCCCGCGGTTTGCTTGCTCAGTGATACGAGGTTTTAATCTGAGCTGCAGAGTGGAGCGATGGAGGCTGGCAGGCCGGGCCAGGCAGTCAGGGTGACCTCATGCGTTTGGCACAGGGGAAGCCGATCAGGTTTCCCTCTGTGCAGATTCCAGCTCGCTCACTCCACACCAGCCCCAGGACCCAGCCCCCTGAGGCATGTGTGTATGTGTGTGTGTTGGAGTGCTGAAGTAGATAATTGCATGTCTCTGTCTGTGTGTGTGCGTGTGTGTGTGTGTGTGTTTGTGTGAATGTGATAGAGAGGTAGAGATAAATTATAAGAGATAAATTATTCAGATCAGCTCTGGTTGAGAGGGAGGGAGATTGAGAGGCTGCAGGAGGGGAAGCTGTGTGTCATTCCCCTCCAGTGAACTCAGTGAACTCCAAAGGGCTCCCACCCTTCCTCACATACAACCCCCCCGCCCGCCTCCGCCGCCACTACCCGGCCTCCTTCCTCAACGATAAACGTCCTGCTCTCCTTCCTCTCAGGCTCATGCATGCTCATGATAATGTGGGTCAGTGAGTTTGAGGTTCAAAATGTGTGTGAACTTTCTCTCACATGCTGAATATGGAAGGAAACACAAACACTTACTCACTAAGTGTTGATGATATCTAGTAGCAAAAAATGCAAAGATAATAAAATGATAAAACATCCTTTGCAACACAAAAAGTTAAAAGATTAGGTTAACAGATTATAATTAAAGTCCATTATTGACATCCATATTAGTAGTTTGTACAATTATTTATTCGAGTTAAAAGATATGGAAATGTCTTCAAATTGCTTTGGATATTATGATTTAATAACAGCTACTTAGCTTGCATGTCAACACCACAGAGAAAACACTGTCTGCTAAATAAGAGCATGTGATAAACATGACAGTTCTGGTAAAAGAGAGTAAATTAACTTTGAGATTGGATCACTTTGTCAAACTAAATATTTTAAGGCTAAAATCCAAAACACTGTATAACATGGACCCCAGGAAGAAGAGCTGCACTGGATCCAAAAACACAAAGTCATAATACGCCCTCGTTTCTATTAGAAATGCAAACAGAGAAGAGATAGATAATTTCATAAGGGATGAGCAAACTAAATTAATCATGGTATTGAATCCACAGCAGCAGCCTATTGGAAGCCCACCTCACACAAGAGTTTTGATGGTTACCCTATTGTAACCAAGTGTGACCCGCTGTGAAACAAGGGGCTGCGTGAGCACGCTATTGGCAACTATCGCTATGGTAACAATACAGCACACGCTGCCAGCAATCCTCTTAATAAAGCCTCAACAGGCTCAGAGGCTTCCCATTTCGCAAATCACTGTGGCAACTGCCGTGCAGTCCCATCAGCGGAGAGCCGCACTACGCCAGACGCACACAAGCACACACAAGCACACACAAGCACACACAAGCACACACAGGGGTTAAACAGATGCGTGGTGCTAGTTAAGGCTGCCACACATCACCGGTGAGGAGCCGAGCGTCCTCTCAAACCATCGAGTGGGGAACGATGGATCTCCGCTTGGCTGTTCGACCGATATCCACAACCAGAAACCACCAGCAGAGCATCCCGGGGCTCTACGGGACGTCCACATAACTGGGGCAGAGAATTCCTAAACATTTGGGAGAGCGCGCGAGTGTCAACAGTTGTCTGAACGATTACATCGGGGTCTGTGGCCGGGAACGTTGTCTCGCTATTCCCAGAGTGTTTATCCAACGTTCGCAGGCAGGGTAACGTCGGCTTAATGATTAATTGCAGGCCCAAAGTGCTGAGGACACAGAATCTGCTCTGAATGGCGCCGACTGCAGCTCCTACAAGGGTTTATTGCTTTATCGGCTGAATCCTAATGTGACCCTTTCTCCGCTCACTCGGATGGTTCCACTGGTGCCGGAGAATCCGAAAACACTCGGCCACGCGGTGCTGCGGTTAATTGTACGACACAGTTTAAGTTTTCACTTTCGAGGTACGTTTTTTACAGCACATCCCATCGATACACGGACAACATTAGGATTGTGGAAACGATTCAAGCTCAGCATGTCTTCACGGGGCTGGAGACAGATCTCTACGGGTTGGCGTAAAGTTCCCTATACAGCATGATTCCCAGCAATATGTCGGATGAAGCCGAACATATGTCGGTTACACAAGCGTGCAGCTGTTGTTTTTGGGGGCTAGAAATAAATAATGGATACAAGTCTTCCACAGGGTACTCAAGACAGCTAATGAGAGAGAGAGAGAGAGAGAGAGCAGACAGGGAATTAGTAACTAACTGTTTTTCAAAGCCGTCTTTTTTTTTTTTTTTTCACCAACATTTTCATTAGGAGCCCAAGGACAAAGAAATACCGGAAGATGAAAACATCAGTATTCATCAAGTATAAAAGCGCTCAAACGCTAACATTTGCATTTATTCAAAACGTGTACCTGTGATGTTTTGCATAAAGACACAAAGTAAGATTTGTCGTACTTGAATGAGTTTCCTCTCCCACAGACACAGACACACACACACACACACACACACTTCCTGTTCCACTGCTTCTGGCTGGAATGTGGGTGACCTTAATAATTCAGGGTGGAAAAGGGGAGAGAGCCTCACCGTGGACTGAACAGGTAGAAACTCTTGTTCTGCATCAAACCCTCCAATAGGTTTGTCATTTCCAGGCACTCATCTGCACCAGCTGAGTCCTCCGCCTCTCCGTGAGCGCACTGGGGACGACTGTGAGGCAACATGATTAACTATTGAAAAGGGAAAGAACCGGCATCTTGTGCGGAGACCACATATCATAATGACACTTTTTAATTCTGTTGCCAACGGCTGTTTATGTGCTACTAATTACTGGTGAAGAATAATAATCTCTCCTCCAATTGGACTCCATCACGCCGAGGGCTTTTTCTGCACTCCTCTCTTTTCCATTCATCCTGGTTTTGTGAGTCCACGGGCTTGGCTCCCTCTCTGCGTCAGTGTCCTTGCCGTCTAATTGATGCCGCCTACCTGTCCCGCTCAGTGTTTTTCCACACACTGACTAATGCCCACAAGTCGGTGCCTCATCAGCGGCCGGAGCGGTGGAAGGCACTGCCAAAGAAACCATTCAGGCAAAATCTAAGAGGGTGGCTTGAGTCATTTAACTCAAATAAAGCTGGGAGAAAGGCCTGTTTGCTCTTGGTAATCCCCCACTTGCTCGACAAGGCTTCACAAGGTTCATCTGCTGTGCTGAATTGGTGCACGTATCCTTATTTGTATAGGAGCTCATTGTGGCTGTGGGTAAGAGGGGGAATCTGACAGGACTGGCAGCTATTCAAGCGCTCATGCCTATTTGCTTATCCTCATTCATGGCAGAATTGGCTTTTTTACTGAGCCATTTGTCAGGCTATGCGTGACACACTATTTTCATTGAGCCTGCCACTACTAATGCAACTGTGCAGACTCAATGTTGCAGGCAGCGGTATATGTTTTTAGAAGAGGGGCGACTGGGGCCTCCCACAGTAATCACAGTGGTAAGGTTACACTGCCATTTGCATGTCTGTGGCCGCTGTCTCCTCCGGTTTCCACGTCTGAGTATCTAGGTGAAGACACTAGGTCATTGGTTTGTGCAGCCACGATGGAAATGAAATGCAAATTCCTGAAGATGAGATGTACACATCAAAGGATTGTCTATGTCAGCCTACTTAGTTAAATTAACAGCCATTGTGAAAAAAGGATATTTCTATCTCTTCTCTTTTTCTCTATGCAGGTGATTTTCCAAGTTTCTTATTCTGAACCGGTATCCTTGGACAGACTAACTGTATGATCCAGTAATACTCTATTTACAGGACTATGAGAAAACAGCTTCATGGAAAACATAGTATCGCAGGTGATTTTCCAAGTTTCTTATTCCGAACTCGATTCCTTGGTCTGACGTTTTAACTGTATGATCCAGTTCTACTCGCAGTTACAAGACCAGCTTCATGGAAAACATAGTATCGCCTACACAGTTGATTATGACTTGTCAGTTTGCCAGACGTATCTGGTTATGGGGCAGAGCACAGACTTGGACTCTGCACCAATAATAAGCTGAAACCAGATGAGAAAGACAATCCTGTCTGTGCAGCCTCCCTTTTCGAAGGGCCCTCATGGGAAAATTGTCTTTTACTGCACCTCACACGTGCAAAGGGCTTCACTCGGTTAACATATTCAAATAGCAACACCATAACTGATGATAAAGAGACATTTAGGGTCTGATTAGGCAGGGATATATGAAGCCGGCTTTGCTCTTCCCTCGGTTGCCCTCAGCCGGGGAAGGTGAAGAGGCGATTCTGCTGCAGCAGGAGCCGTGCAGGAGATCCTCTGGTGTGCTGCTCCTCAAAGTGCACGCAGCAGCCACTCGTTAAAAATGCAGGAGCAATTACCTTGGCTGAGCCTGAGTCAGTGAACGCGAGTCAAGCTGCCATCTCCCCCCCACCCCCTTCCTCCTGCCTCCACTGCTGCTGCTGCTCCACCAGCAACCTGAGCATTCCTCACATGGACTGGCATGCCAGAGGTAGGGCAGCAGACACCGGCAGCTTCGGTTACACGGGAAAAAAACAAAAGCTCTTCTCTGCCGCGCCTGCCTGCCTGCCCGGCTGTCTGTCTCCCACAAGATGCAGTTACTCCCCCCCCCCCTCCCTCTCCCTCCACACCTCACCTCTCCACCACGTGACCTGCGGCCTAACATCCTTCTGTCTTGGCCTATTTAACCTTCAAAGCTATATCAATTGTTTGCATAAGTCAGGCAATGTTTGCCCTGTGCCGAGCAGTTTGATTCCCAGGCATAGAATATTGAACCGAGGAATCAGCCTCATTCAGACGCATTATTCAGTATCTGTTCGGCAGCAGCAGAAGTTTCAACAAAGTTTGTAATCCGTTTATCTCTTTTTCACCAAAGCTGATAATCCCCGACTGAACATATTCACTCACACGTATCCCTCACAGCTGGAAAACACTACCTATAGTGTTGCCAGATAGATGTTCGGTGAAGTTTACATATGGACTTAACAATGAGGTGTTTTTCTAATAGTCTCCATGCTCACAGAACCGACGGAAAAGGTGATTCGGAAAAGTGGCGTCCAGCACAGATGGCGGGAAACCACGGCCGGCAGCCAGCAGGGTCTCCCGGAAATTGAGAAGGAAGAGCGCATGAGCAATGGAGGAAGGGAACGAGGAATAACAAAAGAGGGATAACATGAAAGAGGATTTCAAACGGGTCGAGATTTGATCTCAGAAATAGTGACATAAACAGTGGAAGATGAAAAGGGGCCAAATTTCCGAGACTGTAACATCCTCAGAGGAAAATAAGAGATTGAAAATGCCACGACACAAGAGACCCGAGAGTGAAACAGCGGGTGAGAGCCGACAGCTCCGGGTAGGGACTGATGTTACAGAGAGAGAAACGCAAGTAAAAACAAGAAAGAGGGAGAGAAGCAGGTGTATTTGTAGAGTCCTGCCGAGTTGGTGGATTTTTGAAGAGCACATCACGCGTCTCTTTTCATCCGCCTCGCTTTATGTTGTCTGCACATTTCTATTTCTCTCACTTCAAAAAATGGGTTCCATTCCAGTTCCTCAAAAGGAAAAAGCGCTAAACCCTGGGACAAATAATTCTAATAGACACTTCACCAAAAAGAGAGAAAGTAACCCACCTCCCGGGGTTTGGAGTTAACATCCAGGATTTATTTGAGACATGCAGGATCACAGGAAGGGTTTTCAGGTGTGTCTCTCTTCACAGCGGTACGTTGAGGAAGCTGCTGGGGATTCATCTTTCTCCAGTGGAAGGAAACTCGCCCGGCTCCCTCCACCACCCACCTCCCCATATGCCCCATTTCCCAGCACAGGTAGAAGCTCCTGGCTCCCGCAGCACCGGCCTGGTGTCGCCTGTTATCTCCAGATGGTCGGGGGGGGGGGGGAGTTGGGAGACGAGGGTCCCTGGGGCAACGACTCCACCGCCGAGCACATCATTCTATATTTTTTGGGCATTTATCTCACAGGCTGCTTTTAACAGCGACCTCCAGTGAGTGAGCAGGTACTTTGTTCAGTGTCTCGCTCAAGGACACTTAGACACTATGACACCAGCCTGTAGTGGAGAAGCTGCCAGTGACCTGGTTTTCAGACCTTCACTTTAAGCACTTGACCAATTACCAAGAAAAATGTCTCGCACATATATCGTAATATTTAAGCGGCTGCAGCCCAGGAGGTGGAGCGGGTCATGCACTAAATGGAAGGTCGGTGGTTCGATCCCAAGCTCCTCCAGCTTTCATTCTGGAGTGTCCTTGGGCAAGATGCTGAACCCCAAATTGCTGCTGATGGCTTTGCTGGCAATGAATATGAATGGTGTCATAGAAAGCAGACTATAGAAGAGCTGTATAAATATTCCTAATTTCACAATGTGCAAATGCATTGATAGACTTATCTTGGTCGTAAAAGATTTTGTGTAATATAACAACAAATGCATTGTCATGGATAGGGTTGCAAAGGGGCGGAAAGTTTCTGGTAAATTTCCGGAAACTTTCCATGGGAAGTTTAGCTCGGGAATTTTGAAAAAAAAAAAAAAAATACGCAAATTAAACGCTGAGCAATAAAAACATCATTCAAAACTCTATTTTAAAGATGTATGGGATGCAGCACACGCTGCACGTTGCATTTCAACCTTCCACTGTGCATTCTTCAATCACATGCACAGATAATTCCCAGCATCCTTCACTCTAAGGATTGTTCATCTGTTCATCTAGCCTATTTCCATTCATGTATCCATCAATTGTTAAATATTTTAACAGACTATTCCAATTGTTTGGCTAACTATTTATATCTCTGGCATTGCATTAGTGGCTTTTTACAAACTTTTTTCTCATCTTATTCTACAGAACAATGCCACGTGCACTATCTCATGTGTGGAGGCATTTCACCCCATCCAATGTAGAAGGAAAGGCTGTGTACATTTGCAAATACTGTGCAAAGACCTATGTTAAGAATGACACAACGATGCAGAAGCATATAGTCAAGTGCCCAAAGTTTCCTCAGGGCTCAATAGGGGTCTGTATATAACAAGGGAAATACAGTTAGTATAAATTACCCACAACATTTCCAGTTTATTCCCGTTAATTCCCGTATATTCCCGTTAATTCCCGTTAATTCCCATTGAAAGTTTCCAACTTTGAATATTCCCGGAATTTTGCAACCCTGGTCATGGATAAAGACTCGGTTTCTCCTCCCATCTTTGCAAATATAAAAAGAAACAGTCTTTGCTTGTTTCTGTTCACCAATCCCCTTGTCACATATCTACTCTGGTCTTCTATCAAAATGGAAGTCGAGCGAGCAGCAGCCGTAATGAGATGTGGACGGCGGCCGCATGCGGAGGGCCACGTCGGAGCACTCTGCTCTGGTGGTGGAGGAGAGGCTGCGGTAAACAGTAATGCACATGCAACCTTAAAGCCTGGTGCACGGATAGGGGTGGGCTGCCGGCTGATAGATGAGAAGTGTTAAGAGTTCCCCCCCTTCTGCAGTGTGTGTCTTTGTGTGTTTGTGCACGCACGCACACCCCCCTGACTGACAGCTCCACATTAATGGATTGTACGGCTGCATGAAGCCATGGGCGAAGGCAGGTAAAGAAAAAACAAACAACAAGACCTATTAGTTGATTAACGATGAAAAAAGCCGCCCGGCCACACGAGGAATCGGCAAAACATGAAGAAAGAGCCAAACAGCAAGATGGAGCTCTCGCTAACAAGTCTGTCAATTTGATCTGCTGAAGACAGAGAGAGAGAGGGGGTGGGGTGGGGGGGTGATGGGTTAAGATTTACAGCAGAGCGGGGACAGTATTTTGTTGTGGCCAGTCAGTCGTGAAGCACGTATCAAGAATTACAAGAGAGGAAATGAGTTATGCTGCCCCTGTCTTAGTGCTAATGAGAGCATGTCGTCCCAGGCTCAGACCGGGGGACCGGGCTTTTGCTAAATGTAATGGGGGAGACGTGTATTTTTTTTTTTTTCCAGACCTAAAAGCCCTTGATAAACTCTTCAAAGCAGTTCCACATCGGCGGAGACAGAGAGGCACTAAGCTGCGAGCGGAGTTAAAACTGATAACTGATATAATGAAAGACTTTGCAAACGGCTCCTTTTGCTCTGCCTTTGATTTCGCCTGCCCTCCGTGTCTATGAATATCTGTCTCCCCCTTGTTGTCTCCATTTCTCTTTCTCCTCTATCCAAGCATTAAAGGAGGGTTTAGACGGCTCTGTTGTTATTTCTGGAACACAATGGGACCGGCCCGGCGTAATGTAACCAAACCCTTTTCCTTGCTTTTAACTGGCCCCTCCCTGCCTGCAACATCCATCCCTCTGCTCTCCGACCTTTCCTCCGCTCTCTCACACGCAGAGATACGCCCCGTTCCCTCCATCCTTCCCTCCATTTATTAAGAATTAGACAGGGTATAAATGGCCGGGGCAGATACAGGCACAGATCCTCTCAAAGGGCTCTATTGACTGGTGTTTATTTAAGGCCGGGGACATTAGCCGCTGCTAAATCTACTTCAGTCTGCTCCTCTGCAGCTTCTTGGGTTCTGTAGGTTCGAGCCGGAATTCCACTCTGGCGACAGTCCGTACCCAGATGACAACGCAAGTGCTTCTCCATTTACTTTAGTGCATCCTTCTTGTGTGTGTGTATGCTTGTGTGTGTGTGTGTGAGATTGCTGACATTAGGCTTGTAATGACCCGGCCTATCGACGGTGCAGCAGCACAAGGATAAAAGCGGCGTCCGCTACCTTCGAGTCCAGCAACGCTAAAAATCCACCATCACATCAGTAATTTGAGACTTCCTTTAGAGAGTTGTGTATGCAATAATGAAACGGAGAAGTGCAAATGCCTGTCATCGGGAGAAAATTAGATACAACGCACTCACTAACAGGCACTTAGTACGCACATTTAGTTGGAATTCATATTCCCTTCCAAACACTATCGTAAAATAACAATAATTGATCCGTGCGCTGTAATCGTCCTCATGGGGGGAGGGAGGGGCCGGGCTGGGGCCGGAGTCGGGCGTTTTACTGTAATTTTCCCATTTATGATGCACATCTATTACCTGCCGTTAAAAATGAATGCACGGCAAGCTGTGCACATCAAACCATACAGAGCAAAGAGCGATAGAGTCTGTGGACTGATCAGCTGGGGCCTGGACAGAAATAGGGTCTTTAAAGGATCCTCTCATCAAAGCAGACTCCTGCCTGCCAGCCCCCCCCTCCAACCACCCCCAGCCATAAGCTCAAATAAAACACACACACACACACACACGCACACAAATCCTCTTTCAGCAATCAATAATTCAGCTAAGGAGAAGCACATGCTACGCCCCACTGCATTAATCAATAGGAAGCCAAATGTTATTGTTTTATCTCATTCTCTGACTTTCACATTCTAATCTGGGCTGACGAGCACAAACCGGACAGCATCAGGGAACTGCATTCATTTGGAATATAACACACACACACACACATTTCCTCGTGCAGGAGGGGGTGAGAGGGACCCCTAAAGTCAGAAGGCGCCTCCAATTATTCTGCCGGGGCCATTGTGAAAATGTTTAGCCCCATTTCTTTACCATAAAGTCCTCCGTTATAACCAGGCACAGATGCTCTATAAATTTCCTATGCATAGAATCTCGAATATGTGTCATAAAATGGAGGCGAGAGAAGGAGAATGGCAATACTTTGGTATGAGTTACGCCACCCCCACCCCCCCCCGACTCCCCCTCCCTATCCCTACAAGATATTTACGCCCCTCACCCCCCAACCACCACCACCACCACCACCACCATCCGCCCACATCTCTGGGGAGAATGAGGCGATACCTTGAGAATGCAGCGGTGAAGATGAACAAAAATACCTGTGATTTGAGACTGATGGCTAAATCCGAGCTGGGGAATGTGTGCAAAAAGGGGGGGCGGGCGGGCTGTGTGAGTGTGTGTGTGTGTGTGTGTGTGGCTGTACACATAGAATCAAAGTGACTGCCATGTGATTTGGTCGACTGTGAAGTGAACCTGCCGGCCAAGGCCCTTCTCCTCTCGCTGTAATCGAGCCATCAATGATCATTAATGAGAGTGTGAGATCTCCTCAGCCTCTCGGCCTCATCGCCCGACACTCTGGCCTCTCTCTCTCTCTCCACGCCTCCCTCTCTCTCCTCTTCCCTCTCTCCCACTGACCCCGGCTCCGGCTCCATCATACCAACCCGGCGAGGCCACAGGCGATGCTAACTAACCATGAAAATGAATATGAACGCTGGCTGCTGATTTATAAACGGAAATGCTCGCCGCTCTCGCCCCCCCGCCGCTCTCGTTTGCATGACACCGGACCCGACCCGCTCGCTCGAGGATGCATCAATCGCTGACGGTGGCGAGATGGGATCTGCGCTGACCTTGGGAGTGAACTGCAGCATCGGCGGAGGAGGAGGAGGAGGAGGAGGCCGGGGCCCCTGTTGCTACAGAGCAGGGAGGCCGAGAGCAGGAGGGAGGGTGGAGAAGAGGAGGGAGGGAGGAAGGGGAACGGAGGGGCATACCCTGATTGAGAGGGCCCCAAGATGAGTAACTCTGCGATATGAGAAGGGGGAGGGATGATGGAAGGAGTGGAGGAAGGGGGTGAGGTGGAGGTGGGGGGGAGAGGGAAGCCATATGGCAGCAGCACAAATGTATTAAACTATAAATCAGGCGGAGCTTGTGGCCTGCAGGAAGGTTTCCCTGCTGGAGTCACAGAGGCTCAACACACAGCTATCGATACATCGATGCTTCTATTCATAGATTATTTATTGAACTTTTCCCCTTCTCGTAAATTCCTCATTCCATGTTTGAGCTTTTCTAACTTGCTATCGAGTTCTGTTTGTTAAGCTGCCGATACAAACAAGCTGAGTTTGTAAACCAATGCTTTTTTTCCCCCGATACCTTTCGTATGGGAAGATAGGTTTGTGTTTTCCTCCATGATTCTGAGTTAAACAAGACTTTTCCTGATTAAATATGAAGTAGAGTTTGAAATGTTTCCTAATCGTGATCAGGGGTTACAGAAATAAATAAAAATGTGGAATACGGCCAAAATGGCCACTAAATGCAAAATAGCAGGCTTCCTGTGGTGGTTTTCCAATTGCAACTGAAGACTTTTTTGTTTGTCTGGTCATGATACAACTGTGTATTGATTTTTGTGAAGATCGGTCAGTGTGAACACGTTCCGGGGGTCTCGGGGGGCACCACTTTCTAACTTTCTGCAAATTTTGGTAAGAATTTGAGCATGGTAAAGCCCTCAAAAAGCCAATTAATTTGCCTGAATAATAATAATAATAATAATAATCCTTACAATTTCAATAGGGCCTCACCTGACCTTTGATCAGTGCTCGGGCCCTAATTAAAAAAGCTAAAATGTTGCATTGAACAAAAGGACAGAAATAGAAAATTTTGATTAAAGAAAAGTGCAAATGAAGATGATTTGCAATATATGTGTGGTTAGGGTTTGACTACTATAAGTACTAATATTATACTGAGAGGCACTTAAGTGGCTGGTTGAGACCTGACTATTATATACTGAAATACACATACATATATATAGGCTTGTTCAGCCTTTGCCGTGCATCACCCCATCACAATGATGGGCAGAAATGAGTGATTCACATGTGGTAGAAAAAAACGGAGTAATCCACCAAAAGGCTTCCCTGTTAATCCCTTGATGATGTCTGGGTAAAGTGCCCAGCCAGTGTCCTGGCAGCCGCCCGGGTCCAGGCCTGAGCCTCCCTCCCACAGGCACTGATGCATGGTAGAGCTCCAGCAAACACAGGCAGCGTTCCTCCTGCCTGCTCTGCATCACACACCCACGGACATCGCAACAGAGAAGGAAGACTTCTCCTCTTTGTAAAACATAACAATATGTGCCTTTTAGTGAATCATCAACTTCATAGATGAATGTTTTATTTGCCTTCTCAGAGAAGTGCCACTCGAGCGTTGAAACACTGGCCTACATTCAGCCTGCAAACGCTTCACCAGTAAATTAAATCTCGCTCCTAATCATTTGTTTTATTGTGTGACTGCCGCACACAGAGCTGCCTGTCAGTTATTTTTTACAAAAGCCTCCAACATCCGCAAAAACATGTTTATTGACATGTGAGACAACACGGCATCCGCAGTGTGTAACATCAGGAGCTCAGGAGTTTACAGGTGAAGGATGGATTGGACGTGACTGGACAGCTCCCAGTAACGGTCCAGTGGGCTGGACCAACAGTGGTCCAATACCTCCGGCCTTGATCCCTGATCCCTCACTTCAGGGACACACACACACACACACACATGCACAACCACACACACACACACGCACACACACACTGACAGAGACATCTAAACTGCAACAAGGCACCTGCCATCTGAAACCATCACAGCCAAGGCCGGCTATCCATCAATTCCCATCTCCACTCAGGGATGAGAGGAGGATGAATGGAGTGCAGTGGAAGGGGAGAGAGGTGGGGGAGGGAGCGGTGGTGAGGGTGAGGTCGAGGGTTAGGGTGAGGGAGGGAGGGAAGGGTGGGAGGCAGGTGGTAAAGTAGTGTGGGAGTAGATGAGTGGGTGAAGAGAGAGAGAGAGAGAGAGCAGAGGAGCAGCGTACCTTGGTCTGGAGATAGTGGGGGTAGTAGTAGGTGTACTGAGGGTACATTGGCTGCTGCTCCAAGCGCTTGCCCATGTAGCTGGAATCCTTAGCACAGAGGCAGGGAATGGTGACACCGGGTTGGGGGGGGCTGCCAAACTGCGAGCAAACGGGATGGAGGCAGCGGAGGAGGGCGAGCGGTTCCTGTCTGCGCTGTCCGTACCACTGAGCCGCGAGCCGGTGGTCCTCCAGGGAGAAGGCAGGGTCTGCGTGGGCAGCCGGGGACAGCAGCGTGGCGGAGGGTCCGGGGGATCGGAGGGTCCTGGGGATCGGGTCCGGGGAAAGCCTGGGCTCACTCTGTCACTCTCTCACTGCTGGATCAATTGCAATATTTCCACAAGTGCTCTGTGAGCGGCCGGTGTCGGAGTGTGACCGGGTAGGCGATGGGTGAGGTGGAGGAAGAGGAAGGAAAGAGAAGCGGTGCAGGTGGCAGTGGCTCTGGCAGTCCTGTAAAATGTTGGAGAATGGGAGAGGAGGAAGAGGAGGAGGAGGAGAGAAGGAGGAGGAGAGGGATGGCAAGGAAAAACGGGAAGAGGACGAATAGGTTCACTTCTCTATTTAAGCTGCTTCACTCCAGTCTTTTTTGTGTGTTGTTGCCTGGGCTTTAATCTGCCTCTCTCTGAACCACACTGTGAATCTGACTCGCTCTCACTGCCCCTCTCTCTCTCTGTTTCCCTCTCTTGCATACACACACTCTCCCTCTCTCTCTCTCTCTCTCTCTCTGCTCTCTCTCTCTCTCCTCTGTAGTCTGATCCGGCAGTGGCTGCGTGCTGTCCTGTTTGACAGAGAGGGCAGATATCCTCAGCACCGGTTGCCGACAGATGCACGAGAGAGAATAGGAGCCGGGCCACGGGGAGAAGCAAATCTCAGTCTGTGGGAGAGATGTGGTCGGTCGAGCTAGAGCGAGAGCACAGAGCGAACACAGAGGAATGATCCTGGTTCCTGAAAGGATGTGGCAGACGCGTGTATTCAAAAAGAAATCCACCGGTCGGTTAGTCAATCCACTGGGTTCCAGTTAGAGGACGAGTGGGGAAAAAAAAGCCACAGTGACAGAGTCCCAGGTGTCCAGTGGAGAAGGAGTCCCTCGTCTGCGATCCTCCCTCTTCCTGCTCTTGTAAAATGTGTTCCTTATTTCTTCCTTGGCTCTCTCACTCCTCTAAGCAGCTTGCCTCATTCTCTTTCCCTCTGTCACACAGTTGCTCTCTCTCTCTCTCTCTCTCTCTCTCTCTCTCTCTCTCTCTCTCTCTCTCTCTCTCTCTCTCTCTCTCTCTCTCGCTTGCTCGCTCTTGTGCGTGTGCTTTCTCTATCACTCTCAGCCTCCCTCCCTCTCTTTCTCTCTCTCTCTTTCGCTCTCTCTTTCTCTCTCTCTCCTCCTCCAATACTGACAGGGTGGTAGAGGGGGCTCGTCCGAGGCGGCGAGCAGAGCAGCCGCCTCCTCCTTCCTTCTAGCCCCAGCCGGTAGGAGGGTCCTCTCAGGCAGCTCCGAGAGAGAGAGAGAGAGAGAGAGAGAGAGAGAGAGATCCAGACACAGACCAGCGGGCTGCAGTGTTTCCACAACCAGGGAGAACGTAGGGAAGAGGAGGCGAGGAGGAAAGGATGGCGGCAGCGCGAGGAATCGATTCCCCCTACTGGCTGCACATGGAGCTACCACTTGGAAAAGACTGTCCTAAAATAAAAACCTAACAAAATATAACCTGAATCGACCTTAAAACCAGTTAAGTTTCAAGGAGCAACTTTTCACAACCCATGAGTTTGTGTTACTTAAAAAAAAAAGGCAATTTATTGGTTATTTAAAGCTATTTTTATATTTTTATGAGGAGCTTATCGTAAAAGAGAAAATTAAAGCATAAAAGAGTCTTTAGGATTTGATGTGGATCTCGTCTTTCACTGCTCACTTGTAAAGAGCAATAGTAACACTGTAATAATATGAGAAGGGGATGAGCTGAAGTCTCCAGTGATGAGAAAACCACTTCCTGTGCAACACCAAACACTGGAGACACACAAACCTCTTCTGAAAGACCACAACTGTGACCGAAAACAAAACAGAAATGTGTGTTTGCTTGATCTCAAGTGACTTTACTCACGTTTCTGCAAACACAAGGATGTAAAAACATAATGCTCAGAAACGCATGATCCCTTTTTTTGTCTCACACTCTCACACAAACAAACACACACCCACGCACGTAAAGGAACTGACCTAAAGTCCTCACGGTTGACTCAGTGATGCTGAGGCCACAAGTTCAGGAGCCTCATTTTTCACTCAATTAGCATTTCAGCTTGGTTTTCATTTAAACGATCCGCCGTGAGTCCCGCAGGAAGCTGCAGCGGGAAGAAAAAAAGTACCTACACAATGAAATTACTGGACTGAACACGATTATATTTTGGCAATTTCCACGTCTGAAAATAGAGCCGTGACTTTGACGAGTTTAGGTTTCGTATTTCATCTGTTACACTTGACAGCGTTTCACAAAAAACCCGCCGAGGAGGCTGACGTCTCCTTCTGGAACAATAACAACCTAATTACACATCTCCAGTGCAATTCTCAATTTAAGTGAGTTCAGCTGTAGAAAAATACACTTTCTTTACCTCAAACTATGTTGATAATTCTGTGAATTATAGGAAGGGCTGTACGGGCTCCGTTAATCAATCACAAGGAAACTAATGAATAACATTTTTTTAAATATCGCAGGACACATTACTTTCAAACTGAAAATCCAATCCAGACTCACGACTCAGTATAAATGTCATATGCTTTTTATGAGAATTATGGGTCTAAAAGGCCCAGTGCATAATCAATACCAGCAGAAGAATCCAAGGGACTAAAAATATACAGCACGAAGGAAAAGGGCAGCCGACAGCTTTCGAAGAGGAAAATATAATTATCAAACAAGTTAGTTATCAGTAGAGAAGAAATCCGGCTGATATCTGTGGTGGATTTACCAGATTAACAACCTCAGGATCCACTACACACACAAAACCTCAGTGTGTGGGCAAAAGCAGGAAGTGAGAAAAAAGTCAAAGGGACAAAGGTCGAAGAAACAGAAGAAGAGATACAGAAAGAAAATGTAAGAAAGACACAAGGAGACAGAGAAGCAGGAAAGATCCATATGTCTTTATTATATGTATAAGGTTATATTATATAGATCTGCTTGGTTTCACCCAAATTGTGTCTACCTGCAAAGTTTATTGCAACAAATATATATATAAAAGGACGACAAATACAAGAATAGGGGAAATGAGCCACTAACAAGAATAATTACAACAACAAAAAAAACGTCTTTAAACAGTGTGTTTGCAAAGTGCTGTATTAATCAGATTGTATCTACTGATTTAAAACGTCTGATAATATCCAAATGGAGCTGCACTAGTTCATGTATTAGTCAGTGGACAGAAAACTATTTTGATAAACATCTAAGTAATTATTCAAGCAAAAATTTGTGGTAAGTTGTTCCTTGTCAAATGTGTTTTGATTTACGACGGCTGGTGAATACGAAAAATTGAATTCATATTATCTGTGGTGGTAGGAAAATATATTGGACAATCTTAGACCTATTGATTAATTAAATAATCTCCATAGTCAATTGTCTGTTAAATAATCATCAGTCAAAGTCCAAACCAATCTTTAATAGTTAAAATAAAACCAAAAGTTTCTTCCCTGATTATGGAATATTTTCTACTATGCATTACTTCTCATGTTTATTCAAATGAGTCGACACAGGATGGAAACACAGGAGAGTACCGTTACAGACACTGGTCAACTGAGCCATTAATATTCATAGATCCGACCATTAAGAATTAAAAGTCGGGAATTGAGACTTGACTCGGGGAAACTGAAGAACTTGACCTGTGGCTCCTCGGGCGACACCAGAAACTACCTGGAGGACGGGAGCTTTGAGTTCTCACCTGCCAGGTTACTTTAGAAAGGCAATTTCACAAAAGTAGCTGGAGAGCAGTAAAGCATATTGTATACACAGACCTTGAAGACGGTGGACGTGTGGGTTTTGGTGCTGGTGACGCTCTGGTCTGAATTAGTCAGAGTGTCACAGAGAGAAGTGAACTGCAGCCAGTTATATAACGAAAAGAGAGAAAGAGTCAGTGAGTTTTACCCACTTTTCTTCCATTACTTCTTTTACAAGGCTTTTGATTTTAGGACTACATCTGTATACATTTTTCTCAGTGGTAGAGAACCACTGTAAACCTGTGGGGTAATATATTCATTACCAAACACCTACGATACTAATTACACCCACAAACTGTATATAAAAATGGATGTAGATTCCAAGTCTGGAAAGTGAAGCCAATGTGGAAGTGTCAAATGACTAGCAGAGGGAGACTCCAGTAGTTCTTTATGGTCTCAATCACTAGATTCTTCAATAAAGCCAATAAAGTCAAATAGACTGATGAAAGCATTGTAGCACCGTCCAATGGGTGAAGGACCAAATACAGTCACTTCTTGTTTAAAAAACCAAGATGGCTCCAGACCAAATGCTTCAAAACAGCAGCTCAAGAACAAGAAAACATCAAGGGCTCAATATTTGTATATTACTTTGACCTTTAACTTGAAGGTATTCGTATAGATTGGATGTGTTACCTCCAGAAACAGTTTGCAGATTGGCTAGAAATGTTGTTACACCAAATCCTGAGTGAAGCCTGATCTTTCTTTCCAGTCGGTTCATCACCCTAAAGCTAAAAAACGGAGTCTCTTTGCTGTTTTAGAAATTCAAAGACCTGCACTGAGAACGGCTCACATGCACCATCTGTAGCCGGGCCCGTCAAATATTTTCAAAAAGCAAAGCTAGAGCCATCTGCTGCTCCTGTGTTCTCACGTCTCCCTCTGACGCCACCGTTCGTTCACGTTCTAAATTGAGAGCACGAGTGAGTCATTGACAGGACTTTAAAAAACGAGTACTATGAAGACAGCTGAGAGTGTATCATGCGCCTGAAGGTGTAAAGTAGTTATTCCTCTAAAGACTGCAAGCAACTCTACCAATAGAAAACTTCAGCATGATTACAGTGTTTAGGCTTTTTATTTAGAAAATTGCCTTTAGCTGATTTCTAACTGGAAATTTAGAATAGTAGTAAAACCTTTTTAGGTATTTCAGTTCTCAACGTCCATGGAGATAACAGGGATCCGCAACAGCTGCCCTTTTATTCATTGACTGCTCTGACAACAGCAGTTACTCTGTTAATGTCCTAAATCTCTATTTAAATGGGTGAATTAATTAGAGAGGACAGAAATATTACTGCACAAAAACACAACAAGCTTAGAAAGAGAACTCCAAGTTCTTGTAAACACAAAATCAAGTATTCCATCCAAAACAGAATTCCTAGAAAGTGTACAACCATGTCGCCCCACTGGCCGACTCCTCCTGAGGGCAAGTGCAACTCTACCAGTGGCTCCAGAAACCAAGAGGCTTTGTTTTCTGTGGTCTGCTGTCCTGTTCCGGGTGTTTCCCAGAAATGACCAGATGCTTGGAATTCGAGGGAAGTCTGGCGCAGCGCCAGCGGAGGGCTGGACGAATGAAGGAAGGAAGGGAAGGGAAGGAGGGAAGTGGAGTTAGGGAGCAGCAGGGCCTGGTGGATTCCTGGAAAAATACTTTTGCTTTTGGTTCTGACCAAGAGATCCAGAGGGTCGTCTGACAAGAGTAATGCAGAGGCAGTGGTGACCCTTGACCTACTGACCGGCCTCCCTGGGGCTTTGTTTTCATGATGAAGAGAAAGATGAATCGTCTCACCGGTCCAACTATGACGTGATAGAGACGCGTATGCTGTTGCAACACAGACACAACTATCGATCAAACATCTTTGTGTTTGTATTATTACAGCAAGTAGCTCAAGATCATCTGAGTTTCAACATTCTCTCCTGCAAAAATAACACATCTTCCCGGGCAACTGCCACATTTCCATTATGCCGTGGGGACACAGGCACAAGTGGATGAGGTGCAACAGGTTCAGAAAAAGACTTGCAGCCGTAGCGGCACTAAATAACACAAGGCTAACCCAGCTCTTTACTGTCCTTTAAGTGTTAGACATTTATGGGACGACCTTGTTTGGTATTGTTACAGTCTAATGATCTGTAGTGTTTGCCAGGTCTTGCTCTGTTGTTAGTGTCATGGGACCTTTTTCGTAGGGGTGAGTGTGAACCTGCAGGGTTGTGAATCTGAAAATCTACGGTGGCCCTGAAAAGAAAATGGCAACACAATTAAATTATAAAACACAAAATTACCTTCTAGCAGAAAAGGCTGAGTGGATGGAGGCACTGTCCATGTGTTTTGTGATTTGTTGTTGGCTTTTATTAATTGCTGTTGTGTTCTCTTATTGGCTGTTGCGTTTTTTTAATCTGCCTTTTTGTTTTTTTACTAGGCGTTGTTCTCATTTTTAGTTGTTGTTGTGTTTTCTAATTTGTTGTTGTCGTTTGTGATTTGTTCTTCAGGGTAATCACAAATATCCTCTAATGGGACAATTAACAAACTAACAAAAATCTTAGAAAACGTAACCACATTTTATGAGCATTGTGATTAGGAACTTAAAAACGTTGTAAACAGTTTTCCATACAACAGAGAGAAAAAGTGGAGAATGCGTCTTCATACTCTTTTCTTTTCCAAGTCCAATCCCATATACTGTAATAACTAATGTGATTATGTCTTTAACAAAGACGGAAATCAATGCAGCAGCTAAATCACCGTTGAACTCTGTATAGTCAGAATGACAAATTGCACGTGCTAAAAAAAAAACAGTCTTGAACTTAAACGATTATGCAGTCTCCAATCAGTCACATGCGCTTTAAGTAAAGATATATTATTGTGTTTGTAAATTGTGAAGCTGGGCCAAATTGCCCAGTAATGTAACTGGCTTCCATTCAAGCCTTCTCCCTAAAACGCTGTAACCGGAGACGCTGACCACACTGAGCGACACACAATGCACAAAAAAACTCCACCCACCTCCCCCAGTTTCTAAACACTGCGAGGATCCATCTTCACATTATGTGTGTGAGCTCAGCACATCTCTGACACACAGTTTCCTAATACATTCTTATCAGCGCACTAACGGATGACAGCCTGAGGTAATTCAACACTTTCCCCCTCTGAGAGTATAATTTTACACAGTGCAAAGAGCAGAGCGATACAGACGAGATATCGTTGCAGTGCACCTCTCCTTATTTTCGTTTCTTTACACATACAATGGTCTCATCACCTGGTTTTTCGGCCGTTAATCTTAGACTTTCGTAACAACGTGAAAAGGGCAAATTGAATCTGGACCACCAGCTCTGCGCCGAGACAGTTGATAAACACCAGGCAGATCTCCAGTGAGTCATTAGCTTCTATCACAACACAGAGGAGAGCAATGCAGGCGTAATGGGGAGGAAACATGAGAGCAGACGTGCATGAGTAAAAATGACTCACAGCACCCCCCCACTACACCCAACGAGGGACAGGCAGTAGACCTAAAAGAGTTTATTGACCACATTTCACTAGATCTCTGTACCAAATGTGAAATGTCTAAACAACAGGCCGACTCATTTCCTGATTCACGGGTTTCTGAGAAAAGACAGACGTCGCTGCAAATGATTTTGCAGAGGAAACAAGAGGCCCACGCCCAGGTCGGACTTTACATATGTGTGTGCATGCTAGTGGGAGGGTTTGCATTTTGCCTTTATGCATGTGCAAATGTGTGCGTCTGTTTGTTTTTGCTGTGAGACACTACATTTAAAATCACGTGGTGTATAACTGTCAAAGTTGTGTGTGTGTGAGTCTGTCTGTGTGTGTGTGTGTGTGTGTGTGTGTGTGTGTGTGTGTGTGTGTGTGTGTCTGTGTTCCTCTTAATGTGATTTTACCAAGAAAAGCAAAACATCTCAGAGGAAACTCAAGAGCTCACAGGAGGGTCAAGGATATTCTCACACAAAGGGTGGGGAAAAAACCTCAGTGGAGCACCGAGATCAGACTTCCTGTGTGACCTCATGTGAACCCCGACACAAAATACACCAAACTGCAACGGAAAAGGCGGCCATGTCCCTCCGTGAACCAGCTCCACTGCCACTGCCAAGGACAGCATAAAGGAGGATGAGATGATGCCAAGAAAATCTCTGCATAAAAAGGAATTACGCGCTGCACAGGCAGGAGAGCGAGAGTGTGAGTTTAAACAAAAGATATGTTCCTGTGCGGACCCGCTGAGCCAAAATATTCAGAATCCACATTCTTGTAGAATATGGGTAAGTCAGACCCCACAGAAAAATTGCAAAATGACACAGATTTGGAAAGAGGCCTATCAAAGCTTAATCACAGCACAGCGCTCTGAGTCTATGAATGTGCATTTTGTTTTATTTATTGAGGAAATGCCCCGAACGGATCCAAGTGCAAAGTCAGTCATTCTTATCAGCTACTTTTTTGAGTGTGCTTCTGCATTGGAAAATAAGAGGATCTCTGTGTGTGCGTGTGGAAGTTTTAAACAAAAATACATCTGCAACAGTCCCGAGCAGAAACTACATAAAGAGCACAAACCTCCGTGAAGCCACAAAAGTCCCTTTAAATTCAATCAGGCTGCACCATATTTCTCACAGATATCATTCCCAGACGTATTCTGCCCATATGCAGGTGGATCATTTTCATCCTTGTTATTACTTTTACATGTTTACATGGTGTAATGTTCAGGAAACAGATCAGTCCTCACACTGTCAACTGCTGCAGCTCCTCTTTTCAGCCTCCGTCTGAAACACTTTGTTTTGGCTCCTGTCTCTTTAAGGCCCCCCCTCCCGATAAAAACCGAGTCTACTCTGATTGGCCAACAGCATCAATCTGTTGTGATTGGTCACATGCTTCCAACGTGTTTGGTAAATATTAGCATCTATTCTCAATTTACTTGGCGTTTGTAAGGGGGCGTGTTAGACGCGCAGCTAGGATACATTACGCAAATGTGGGCCGTGTGACATCACGTGATGATGCAATAGTTTAGTATTCTGTGAGGAAGAGGAGCTCCCTTCACCACAGGCTTTGGCTCTTCAACTTTGCAAAGCTTTTAAATAAATTATAACCTATATAGCACATAAGAGCAAAGGTGAAAATTGGTTAAGCATCACTTGTCACCTTTGAAGTAAGTGAAAAATAAATTCCTGGACCCGCCCCTTTAAATCTGTGCCAGAATCTATTGGGCTCTTTCTTGGCCGATGTCCCATCCTTCTAAAAAGTTTTCTGGAAATCTGTAGTTTTTATGTAGAAAACAAACAGACAGGGTCGAAAAACATAACCTGCTCTGCTTGTGTGTGTTTGACTGTGTGGCAGTACTGGTGTTCATGGACGAGCCCGTCAGAGGCACACAGTTGGGGGAGTGAAATAGTGAAGCAATAAGACCGAGGTGCTGAAGGTTCTGCCCAGAGCCGATCGAGATTGGAGGCTGGACAAAGAGTTATAGCTACTAGGAAGTGATCCGTAAAGGCCTATGAAGCTCAATGCTGCCTGCAATTGAGGAGGATGGGATGGGAGGACAGCGGCGATGTTTTAAAGCACTGCTAAGCCAACCCGGAATGAAGTGAAATGACCACATGCCACACAGAGATGAGAAGTGAAAGGGAGGAGACGGGCAGAGTGAGAAACAGTGCAGAGAGGAGAGGAGGGAGAGAGAGAGAAAACAGAGTGTGTCGTTCTAAGAGGAATATTTCAGGGTGGTAAATGGAGCAGAACTCCATTCCAGCTCCTCTCTTAACCTCCCCCGGTGTCTCATCCTCTGCATGCAAAGCATGAAGCCCAGGAGACAAAGAAAACAGAGAGACCGAGCTGAGGAGACAAGCTTCAGGACAAAAAAACAAAAACAAACGCTGAATGAAAGACAAGACATTTCGCTCCTGCATTTCTCTTAAAATAACAGAAAACACACACATAGCTGCAGGTGTGAGAGTCTATTCCGTTCAGAATTGATAAAAGTGAGAAGGTCAGGGCTGTTGACCTCGACCACACAGTCGACCACCTGTCATGGCGCCCGCTGGGACGTGTTTCTGCTGCTTTACAGTTCACTCATTTAATTACACGTCTTCCTCGTGATAATTAACCTTTGAAGAGACAGTAATCAATGTTTTTATATCCACAGCAGAGCACATGACTCCTTTTATGTGAAAGCGGATACTCGTAGTGATGAGTTGACAGAGTTATCGCCCGACATTACAGTTCCGCTCGTTCTGCAGAGCTTTATATGGTTTCAGCTGCAGCCGGCGGCTCTGTTTTAAGGGCCCGGCACCACGTGGCAGACGGATAAAGTTTGTGACAAGCTGGTGGACACTTACAGATCCAGATAATTCCCTTAGGAGTTGGTGGAGAACAAAACCAGAGTTAAAAAAAAGGAGTGAATTACTCGAAAAAAGGTTCAATAACCAGAAGAAATGTCAAACAGCCTTTTAAAGTATAGAAGGTGGCCAATAAATTGCGTTTATATCTGCCGATATGCAACATTGTTTATTTTACAGAATAAACAATTCAGAAAAGATGTGCATTTATGTTTTTACGAATTCTTTTATTGTCTTTATTTACGTTCTACATAATCTTTTTTAAATATTTTTAGCTATTTATAATAAAGTTTATAGCTAAAAAAATAAAATATGAAACTATATTGAGTGATAAAAGTTTGATGACATCTTAGGAAGCCTTGACAAAGTATGTACACTTCAGCAGATAGTTTAGTGTGAGAAATGATTTCACTGCCTTATGTCTGTAACTGCATAAGCCTCAAACCTCCATGTCGGTCAGGCTCTGTTAGAGACTCCTGCACAGCTCGAGGAATAGAGTCATGCTTTCTGATTTGAGTCTGATAGGCCTTGATAAGCTCTTCAATTTCAGGATATGCAGTGTTTCCTCTTTAAGCACGCTCGCCATGTGCTACATACATTACACTGAAACTCAAACTTGGCAGCAAATCTCCGACATACAGTTCATTCTTTGGAACATTACCACGGGATTTGTATGGAGTAATACAGCCAGATGGCACGGAGATAGTAGAAACGAATACTTGACGATTAGGAACATTATGGTGCAACTCCACTGGGTAACATTTAGTTATCAGCGAGAGTCAGACTTTCAGGGCGATATACTTTGAGTCTGCCTCCTTGGTGTAATTAGTCGTACTGAATTCATCAAAGTGCAACAAATAAATGGAGCAAAGAAAACAGCTCCGGCAAACCCGGCGACTCTCACACAACAACGGCCGACTGCTGGGCCGGGATGAAAGGAGGAAGGAGGGAGGGTGTTGTACACAGGTTCTATCTTTCACACAACAAATAATTGTTTAGTGTTAGACGGAGGAGAGAACCAGCGTGACGCAGATAGAGGGAGAGAGCGATAGAACGGCCGCAGCAATATTAAACAACACTTTGAGCACAGGTGAAGAGACGGCTAACAAAATCTTTACACCTGTCAGCACTGAAGGTCAGATACTTTGTGATCCGCGGCCTATTAAACGACACTATTTTACAGCAGTAACAAAGTGTGCAATAACATGCGCCTTTACTTTATGTCCGTCAGTATAAGGCTTGACGGAGCCAACAGAGACGTGGACAATCAAACCCTCTCCTCAAACAAGGCTTGTTCAAGCACTACGCTGCCGCTGCCAACACCACGCACGGTGGAACCTTCAAAAACAACGATGCTGTCCAATAAATCAAACGCACCCTGACGGCTTAGCGCAGCCGCAAATCCACTTATAGCAACGGATTCAGAGACATAACATAAGATTTATAGCCGCACTGGCAAACTCATGATGATGTAATGCTCATTACGGACATTCAGTTCAGTTTATATCACACTTACTGTAATTTCTACTTTCCAACTTGTAAACAGAGTTCATATCATCATCCAAGACATCATGGGAAAGTCTGTTATCTACAATACATTTTATTTGGCTCTAAAAACATTGTTAGGAGTAATTAAATGCTGACATTTATTAGATATGGTGATATGTTGAGAAAGCACAAGATTACTAACCACTCACAAAGCCATCAACTTTTAACCTTTCTAGGCAGTGTGACAACCTCTGAAGAAAATACTGTTGTCTTATGCTTGTGTCTCTCGACGTTGTTTAGTTGTTGTGTATTTACTATGACAGCTGGACTATCCAGTATTTCAAGAGGTGCACTCACTGACTTCTGCCATCTTGTGTCGTCCAATGATGTAAATGCTCCCTGTCTCCCATCATTACCTTCACCCTCACATGATGTGGATGGAACACAAGGTCATGTTGTTACCTACACAAAGAAGGTTCATATTCACAGACAGTGGAATTCTTGTGGAAATGAGGAATGTTGATACTGGAAATAACTTTTTCTGGACATTAAGTTGGAAAAACAAGGAAGAAAAAAGCATGTGTAATTAATAACTCTACTTGCTGCTGCCTTGCACTGCTGCTACACATGCTTACTGGGATACTGGGACAATAGAAACCAGTGCTGATGCTCTTATCTCTACTTTTCCTGTTATGACAAGTGCAGCTCAAATGATCTATGGATGCTAATTGGTGAGAGAGGTGAGGAAGGCACAGCGATAAGCCACAGGTGTGTTTGAGAGGGGGGGGGAGAAACACCAGATGTAAAATGGCAGCTCAGTCTCAGTCTGCTCAGGGTTGATCGTGAATCGACACGGCTAAAGTGGAAACTACCGATGCTATGCTAAGTTCAAGTAAAGCATTTGATGGTCCACCAGGCATGACAGGATTTCTCCTGGCTGGTCCTTCTACGACAGTGCAATGACGCAACGCTGCAAAACACAAAGTAAGTGTTGTTTTAATGTTATTATATGAAGTGCGAAAGAATTCCAGATCCTCATGAGACTGTGACAGGACAAATTAGACTACGGCGATTCGCCACCGTCTAAGTTATTAATTGGAAACACTGCGCTAGGCAGGGAGTGGCCTTGAGAGACCCAGTGAAAAGAATGGCTGGCACCTGTCAGACGACGGGACACAGAACAGAGCTTAGTTTAAGTATCAAACAAAATGAAACAGCTTTGACAGGTCTGACGTGAGACAGAGCACCGGGCAACTGGGTCCACTGGTTGAAGGTAGAGTCAGAGCAACAATGTGCTGGACTCACTGGTGTTTATATCAAAATGTGGACTTTCTCCTGAGGTCATCGGTAGTTGTTTGTAGCGACAGCAAACAGAAAGATTCCATTTGGCTGCATCTGTGAAATCCTTATTTGTGTGGAGTCACAGTCGATTTTTAAAGTCTAACAATCTGGCAATTTTTAAGAGTTCAACTGTGTCATCAACAAGACATAAAATCAGCAAAATAGGATTTTAGAACACCCAGAAAAAGAACTGTGAGGCAACAAGTTTGGTGCATGAAGCTTTTCATCTGAGGACTTATATCCGGAATCTGTCTTGCACAACAACAACCTCAAGAAGAACAACGTGTGACCAATCTATTAATACACTTCTGACACACAAACAGACGGGGGAACAGCATATTAGAAACAGCTTTCAGTACAATACAAACCTAACACACAACAGCACACCCTGCCTCGTCTGAGGGGATCATGGTGCCGAGCTCGCACCCCCGACACACCCTCAACAGCTTCAGAGAATAACAAGATTGATAAAGGGAGGGTTTATTACAAAGCTCTTGGGCTGCATTGAATTTAATATTGTATTGTCTGGGATTTGTGGTCAGGTGTATTTTATCATACTATAACAGCTTGTCTATATTTATGTATTCATTGTTTTTCTAACTTCACACAGATTAATTTTTATTCATAGAAATAAAACAAATGCCGCATTTAAAAACAAATATAACCTGTTGCACAAACACACGTTTATTTTCCTAGAAAGGGCAAATGAATTAAATAGATCAATAAGTCGAGGGTGTGGCTGCACCATCGCCTCATGTCAAGTCGGGAGAAGCCGTGTCCACAGTCCAGACAACTGTAATAACAGAGAGGAACTTTCACGGTTGTGTTAAGCAACTCTGACGCAGCATTAATAAAATACCACGAATGATTCATTCGACAGGGGCTAAAATAGATAGTATTTCTCAGAAAAGTTCACAGCGTAAGTTTGCTTTACTTCTCCCATACTAGATAAGAATTTTAATAGGCACAAGCACTTAGACACAGTCTCCGGAGTGCATTGCAAGCTAAGTGGTCTGCAAAGATGCTGACATCGGTTGAAAGAATTGTGCGTTTTCTTTAACAGTGAGTTTGTGTGTGCGCTGCAACTAAGTAAAGATGCCTCAAAAGAAGCATTTCCTCTTTCGTTTGCATCAAAACCTGGTATTCAAATTAACATTTCTCAGGCGAAACTGTGATTCACTCCTGAGATTCATCTGCTTTGTGTGAACGGACTAAGAACATTGGGAATGTAATGTTCCAGCAAAGTGGTTGTGTTCAAGTGTTTCACGGAGAATGTTTGAGGCTGGAGTTTCGGAATGAGGAAATAAATGCAGGGTCATCCCAAGTATGCAAATAATAAAATAGGACTGTGTGAAATGATTGTGTGGGGGTGCGATCCCGTGTGGATGTAGGCATGGGCCTCACGGCTTTATTAGAATCGTCCAGGCCTCAACGTCTCCTCCGTTCCCATACGGTTCATGTTCACCCGTCGCTCATGCCCATATTGCATGATTACGCCGAGGAACAAGTATAATCAGGCGTAATGCTTTACAGATGTTATGGCTGTTTTTAAAGCCAATACTACAGCCCCAGGCCTCCATATAGGAAAACCCCATCTGTGCAAAGCTATCAATGTGTGTGTGTGCTAGTTGAGCACCAAGATATGATCAGAGCCAAACATTAGGAATTAAGGTCACATCCACGGCTCAGGATATGTGATTTATGTTCCCCTGCTCCACCCAGTCATTGACTAATCACCTGAAGAGAAAGAAACAGGTGCAAACTGATTCTCTGAAGAGCGACTTCACAGATGAGATGTTTCGAATTTGCCATTGAACGTGGCCAAGAAACAGCACTAAGCCCGCGATGACACCTAAACTATGACGGTGCACATAATCCCAACAAGAGAAGACACCCGTTTAAATCCCTCTTGGATCTGCCAGCACCCTTCCTAATCCACCCTCTAACATCTCCCATTGTGACCAACATCTCAACCACCAACTGCCGCTAAAGGAAGACTGGAGGCAAACCGCGGCCAGGAATCTGCATGGACCGCCCGCTCTTGTGAAATAGGAAATGAAACATGCAGAGGGCTTGGAAGCTTAGTCAGATTCTGGGTATTCCTGTGGTCTGGCACTCAGGCTTCTGTGGCCGAGGCCTTTAATTCCTAATGGTGGAGAACGCCAAGCTCTGGTCACGACAGGAAATGCCTGCTAGGTGAAACATCCGCCCAAGAACCGCTCATTCAAAAGTGTCAAAAACAAAGAGTTTCCTCACAAATGTTGTGCTTTCTGGTCATGAACTGTGTTTGTTGGTTAGAAACCAGTCATAGTATTGAAAGGGTAAACTCGTTTTGAAAACCTAGACTGAAGTTATTGTGTTTGTTTTGATTTACTCTGAAGTTTATGAGACAGTATTTATGGAAATAAAGATTCAAGACGGAATGTGTGTGTGTCAGCCAGGACTTAAGGGTTGTGTGTGTGTGTGTGTGTGTGTGTGTGTAATTGAGGTAAAAGTTTGAAATAATCATGATATCGATTTGAAGTCTTATCGCCCTAATTGACAACTTGTCATCTAGGACTGGGCGATATAAGACACATAAAACCTGTGTGTGTGAACGTTTGTGAACGTTTGGCCCAGTGACCATGCAGGATGGTCACTGGGCCGTGGGAGTTCACGACAGAGTGTCACAGGAAGTGACTGCATGTTCGTACACAGGAACTCAGCCCTCATTCACTCTGCCTCAATGTGCACTCTTAGAGCAAATTAGGGAAGCCTTGGCAGCCTTTTAATGGTCTGTCACAGTCTAACAGGTTTAGAGCGCTTACAATGGACCCAGGCACTAAGCCCGACAGCTCGCGCTTAATTGTTCAGATCCTGTGTGTGTGTGTGTGTGTGTGTGTGTCTGTGTGTGTGTGTGTGTGTGTGTGTGCACCGTTAAAATCATTCTACGCCTGTAACTAAAGTCATTGATTCTCATTTTGAGTCCAGATAAGATAGACACTCTCTGCCTGTCAATCTGTCGGCTGACTGGCTCACTCAAATAAACACCACGAGTGATATGTTGGGATGATTGTGGCGCCAAAATCTGTTTTTCCATCTGTGTTATTTTGGGGAAAGCTATATATTAAACCCAATGTATTAACGTATAGTTACTCTCTCACCCTCTTACACTGATTGTTGGAAATTAATTGTGTGGATACTTCTGCACAGAGACGAATCATGAGATTTCTTAGCAATTTCAAAAGAAACCACCTCCAGACAGAAACAAAGACGCACAAGGCCATAACTGGATTGTGTTATTGACTCGTGTAACCAATGATAAACAAAACATCAAGTGTCTCCATTTTCAAGTGGTGCCTCAAGAGATCAACACAGCAAATAAAGCCATTTGTTTTACTCTCTGTAACCCGCACTCCATCACCCGGCAAAATGGTCCATGAAGGACGAAGTGGCTGTGCCCGAAATCCCTCATAAACGGCTGGAGATTCTGAGCTGTGTGACCTAGAATATGTTTGACAATCTTCTATTAATTAGGCCTTGAAGACTCGACTCATTCCAACTGCTGTCCCGAGAGCTAAATTAATTACTGAGACAAAGCCCGTTCTAGCTCGTGGCAAAGATGAATCATTGCAGTATTTGGGGAGTGAGCAGTGCTCTTCAATCAAGGACTGATGAAAGAGACTCACAATTTAAAATGGGAGCTAATGTACTTCATCATAAAGCTCCTCCAGCCACACATGTATGGTACACATCGGCAGCTGCCCCTTCCGCTATCAGGAATTCATTTTAAATATTCTCTTCAGTATTTCGTTGGAGAATTCATCAGTTACAGCCAAATCTCGTTTAGCCACAACGTCCTTGCCCTCCCTTCATCCCCTGCTTTCCAACTTTTTTCACTCACTTGTCTGATCCTTTTGCTTTTCCTGGACAATTCGCAGACTACTTGCTTCAATTCATTTGTCTCGTCCAGGTCATCAGCCGGCAGACGAGCCCTCACTTGTTGCCAGCAGGCTAGCCGCTCATTCAGCTAAACGTCTGTGTCATCTGTCAGCAGGTGTGAATGGGTGTTTGTGATTTATGGCTAATTAAGCAAATCTCAACACCAAGGGTTGTGCCAGAGCCTGGGCCTCACAAAGAGAGACAGATAAGGAGGTCAGCCGGTTGAGTAAAGTGATGCGACACCTACACATAATGAATACGAGGAGATGCAAAGACGTGGAAAATTACATTTTCCAAGAGATGTTACGATACCAGCCTCGGGAATACTTCAGATACTGACGGAAATGCCGTCGGGCATCTGCAAGTACGCAAATATCTATTGGTCTGATATCATGTGTTTTGAGTACAACAGTTTTAAGATAAGATAATTTTGCAATTCTCTTTTCTGTGATATCACTTCTTCTTCTTTGCATTTGTGCTGCACTGCCACTGGCAAGGACTGTTTTTTAGGAATATTTGTCCATATTTCACATAATACATGCCCATTTTCCTCTTTCACTTTCTGACTGGCTTGCTATTTCTATCTCGTCTTCTCTCTGCGATTATCACCTATTTTCTCCGACTCGGGCAATGTCCCTTTGTGCCTCTTTGAGTTTTCCGACCTTGTGAATCTGGAGATGTACTGGGAATCCCTGCTAGCAGCTTGGTATTGACTGAATGATTGGCTGCGGTGTGCTTGGCAAGTCTAATGAGGTACAAACCGGAGTTTGCTTGCACCAACACTTCCCGATTGAATGGAAGGTTTCACTGGGATGTCCATGTCCTCCGACAAAAGAGGGATAGCTCAATCCGATTTTTTTATGAGGAGAAGAATATGTAATGTTATCAATTCACCCTGATGAGTCAGAGGTTAGGGAACAGACGGTCGATGGGAGCTAGTGGCTGATGGTTAAATATTCACACAAGTTCTTGAAAAGAAACACAAGCAAGTCAAGTTATCAATCTAGAACTCCTGAAGACATTTAGTGAAGACAATTTGTAGTAGTATGTAGTATGTAGTATGTAGTATGTAGTATGTAGTATGTAGTATGTAGTATGTAGTATGTAGTATGTAGTATGTAGTAGCAGTTAGCTTTGCATACTCACAGGGAAAAGCATAGTCTTTCTGTCTGACTCTTTTTGCTAGTCAAGTTTCTTGACTTCTACACGACTTTACTCACTGCTGTTCTGTCGCACCACCTTCCTCCCTGAGGGATCTTCATCCCACCATATTAAAGAGTGGAAATGGATCTGCTTCCATTGTAATTACAAACCCACTGGAGGCAAAGCTTCTTGATCTCTGCTGGATCCTCGCTCGCGTTGCTTTTTTTCCTCTATTTACTCACCTCCCTCTGCCGAGAGGACAGACACATGCTGAGCTATCAGTTGTGTTTTTCTTCCCTTTCTCTGGGCATTTCTGTATCTAATATGCCTGAAATTACACTTGCATTTAGGGAAGAAAAGAAACGGGGGGAAGTGGGGGGTGTTTGAGAGAAAGAGACTACAAGACAGAGGGGGGTTTTGCTTTGGTTTCTTTGTTAAGTGTGGGAAGTTCTATACAGTAAAAGTTGTATTTGAAAACTAGTAAAAAAGAAATGCAGGGTAGTACGATGCCTTTGTTTACTGAGTGCAACTGGATTATCCATTTCTAGGCGCTGTGAATCCTCCTTAAGGCCAAAGTGTTGACTCGTAACAGCCTGGGACCAAGACATGATAGTGGGGGAGAAATTGCTTTCTGCAGGGACGAAATGAAAATCGCTGAAAAGAAAACAGCCGCCCCTGCTGTCCCTTGAAAACGGGCCAGTTAAAGCCAGCCGGGTCTGCTACGCTTTGATTGTAGAGGGTCAAGATTAGGGCAATCGTTTGATAATCCTGCAGCGGCCTGCAACCGAGGGCTAGCTGGCCCGGGAACTGTGAGAAGCCCGGTGCATCAACATCCCACAAAACGAAAACACACCCATGACAACAGGGAGGAAGTGTCTGTTGTGAATTTGTGCTTGGTTTCCCCCCCGAGTGTGTCGTCTGTTTCGAATCCATTCAGGGACTTTTTTTGGGACTGACAACGTTGTGTCTGCTGGCTCTGTGTGCACGAGCTTCCTGGAATGTCTCAGACTCAGAACGGATACCATGCAAAGTGATGCAGTGGAAATCAGCCCATCAAATTGATTGACTGTTTTTGTTTTTTCATTAAACTTCAGCGTTGCTAAAATAAGATCAGTCTCTCATTTCTATGTTTTCATTTAACGAATGCATCTGTTCAGCTTGCATCACATCCGAAAAACATCAATCATACCTCGATGATTATTACTGTATGTGAATGAAGAATATGTTAGTCATTGATTCGCGGTTCTCGGCTCAGCAGGATGTGAAGAGTGATGATAATAACTTCCTTCATAAGTAAACAGTGAAGCTGCCGTCTTGCTTGACAGATTGATCATTGCGTTCGCCAACTGTGACATCGATGTCTTCTTCTCCTGACTTGATGAAGTCCTCTTCTATACGTTCGGTGTCACCACCACAAAAAGGAAAAGAAGAAGAAACACAAACGGAGCAGTATTGACACTGGCTTGTTTCCTCCAGGCCTGATCACATATCTCTGCCTTGACAAAGCGGTTGTGGAGGTTTTTCCATAGTTTCCAGCAGAGTGCCTTGTCTTTACCGATATCCCTCGAGGAGCCATTTGGGAATCTCTATGCTCCCTCATTAAGGACATTGATGAAGGGTCATAGAGTGTCTGTAGTGTCTGTAGAGCTGGTCCTTTTCCCAGACTCTTGCCTCCAGCTAAATTCAGTAGCGCTAGATTCGCCCAAGGTTGATATTACGTAATTTCTGGAGCACACCACTGTGTACAAGCATGACGACGTTGCACATTAAGTAATGTAGTAGCTTTTGAGTTAGGTGGAAAACTGCACACAAAATGTTTCACTGGATATTCAGCACATCACGGTAAGAAGAGTATCCCATGTGAGTGCATTGTCAGATTGGAGAACTAGCTTGTAGACTTTGCTACTTAAAGGAAATTACTCAAAATTTCTTCAGTGTTATTGTCATTACCCATGAGAATAATTGATATATATTTAAAACTGCAGATACAGTCTGTCTCATCAGAATAAAGCTGAGTATTATTTCTATATTTTTTTACCAAAACAGCCAAGCTTAGGCCGACAGCACCAAAACTGTTTCAGAAACTCCTGCGTCCCGTGTGTGGCTGTGGATGAAAGTTTGCGAGACAGACACATGAGCCCGACCACGACGAGAACCACAGCCACAGTGTTTATGTCTGTCTTGTGGAATGTTCTGTTTTTGTTTCCTGTTTATTTGTTTTTTACAACAGAGTTTAAAAGGGGCCTTGCTCCTCATTCCTTGGTGTTGGTGGAAACGGAAATGACAGCGGTAACAATGGTGTAACAGTGTGAAACAAGTGAAAAACATGGATGATGACAAAAGGATGCACTCACAACAGCTTGAACACACGCAGGTAATTTCTGTTTTACTTACTGAGAAGCACCTGTGAATGTGTACCATGATATCATAAAAGGAATGCTGTGGCTGACCTGCAGGAGCAAGCAGACAATGATGCTTATCACTGCTAAATCCAATCCAATTTCTTCACTTGTTGCATGTAAGTGCTTCAGAGTAATCTCAACATGTTGGCAAAGAGACCCCTGGAAATGCGTGTGGTGCATATGTAAGATTAGGGAACATCAGAGTTTTGTAATGGAAAAATAAGCAAACACATTTACAACAGGAAGAAAAACCTTTTCCTGCTTCCCGACTGTGACAGGAACAGGACCATAATGAAATTATCGTGTCTGATTTCCAGTCACACCCCAAACGTTACATTAGAAAACCAGATCGCACCAATAAAGTCAAATCAAATGGATTGCAGAGCAGCAATTAATTCCAGGGATAATGACAAGGGAAGCTGTCCAAAAGTGTCTCTACCTCAATTAGTCTCTCATTGCGCTGTCGATGCAGAGGATGGATGAAAGAAAACAAATTAAGTTGCAGAGGGGAGAGGGAGAGGGAGCGTGAAAGGAAAAGATAGCGAGAGGAAGCGATATATACACAATGAGGGCTTGAACGAGAGGAGTGTGGGAAAGAAGGGGAGATTAAAGGGAAGCGATAGAAAGGGGGAGGAGAGGGAGGCGAAGAAAGAGAATCTGCTGAGTGTATAAAAGCGTCCCTGGTATAGTAAAAGCCATTAATGGGCACCAGAAAGTGATTGATTAGAAATAATAAGAAGAGAGAGAGAGAATTCTTAGGGATGAGAGCGACACACAAGATAGAGGAGAGGGAAACGCCACAGAGAGAGAGGAACTGTGTTGTACTCACAGCTGTGTGGGCTGAGCAGTAGGCGTAGCTGGTGGACTGGTGGTGCTGGTGGTGGTGGTGGTGGTGCGGCTGTGGTTGGTGGGATAGGTAATGCTGCAGACTCGCGTGGGTGAAGGAGGGGCCACTCCAGGCGCCTTGACCAGCACTGCTACCAGTGTTCCAGTCGGAGGCGAGGTTTGAATTCATGGCAGCTGCCTTGCTGCTGTGGTAACCTCTCACCGCTGCACTGGGCTAAAGGAAGGACAGAAGTGGACAGAGGGGACAAGGGGGACGGAAGAGGTTAGCATGGAGCCGAGACAGAGGAGAAGACTGGGAGCGAGTGCAGTGACAAATGTTACCAACAAGAATATCATTAGCATAACTGTGAGCGGCCTGTGCTGCAGCGAGCAGGCACTGACAACTGACTGGCCGCTCACTGACCTGTATCGGAAGAGAAAGCAGGATGTGGGGTTGATCCCAAATCTCCATTCCAGCATCGAGACTGAGCTCACACTTTCTCTTCAGCGTCTCCCCACTCCTTCTCTCCCGGAACACCAGATGTTGTGAACACCCCCGTCTGTCACGGTCGACATGCGTCCTCGCTGGTGTGCTGATTGGTTTGATAAGATGCTCGGATTACAGGCAGGCGATGGGCGCCCTGGTGTGGCATTATATATTGGGTATCAACGGGGTCGGGGAAGCGCAGGACTGAGTCTGCTGACAGGCCGGCTTACGGCGCTCGCAGATGGGTTACCTGGGCTGTCATAGCCAGTGGAGTGCACAGGAAATAGAGCACAAACGGGCATACATGCCAATCTGTGGCACTCTAACAAGACCGAGGGTAAATACGGTGATATTATCTGACTCCATCTGCACTGACATTCAGAGCTTGTTTAAACCTGCGTTGGCTTAATAGGATTTTTACAATTGAATGATTAGTTATAGCTTGTGGTGCACCTATAGCAAAAGTAGTAGTATTAGTTTGTGACTGTATGTTTCAATTATAAAGGACAAATCAGAAAGTAAAAGAGCATTAAATCAGGAATAGACGAAATGTGAAAAGCCATGAACATTTTGGTTTTTACATCTTGGGAGCAACTCCTCTAATGGCGATGGTTTTAATGGGTTAACCCTGCGTAAACCTGCAAGATCTGGTGGAATAGAGGGAATAATAAACAGCCGCTACATTCTGCATCAGGTATAATGATAATTTAAGTCTTTTTTTCATACAAAACATCCCAAATTTCTCTCTCCAACCCAATTAATTATTTCATCTGATAACGAGATTTTACTGACATTACATCACGTTTCATTTAGCCAACGCTTTTATCCACTGCTTCTTAAAATAAGTGGATTCAACCATGAGGGTACAACACAGAACAGCAAGAATCATGAAGATTAATTGATAGTGTATTTTTTTGCATTTCTGATCCTTTAGCTCCAGTTTTCTCTCCCTCAAACCAAACTATGACGCAACCTAAAGACCACTCTGCACTCTGATTCAATTTACATGTGCGAATGGTGTGTGGAGCAAAGACAAACACCATGAATGAAGCACAGCTGTGCATCGCCAGTGAGTATTAACAGTCCCCTTTAGCCCCGTAGAATTCTCACCGAGGTCAGAGGTCATCCCGCACAGGGGAGACTGCAGCAGAGCGATAGCAGCGATACAGACTCACAGCTGCCAGAGGGCCAGCCCGTTTTATATTCTTCATCACGAAAAGAAGCAGATGAGGGGAGGGGGAGCAGTAAGACAAAGTTCAGCTGAATCTATGCAATATATATAACGACCGGTTTAGAGTTTGTGTTAATATAAAACAGAAGGAGGCAGTTTCCCCCGGAGTAGGCTCAGCTCATTTATACAGTAGAGTGAACAGTCCATAGAGGAGCATGAGAGAGGCCCACTGGTGGAATGAAACCACGGGATCTGGGGGAAAATGAGACAAATATGTGAAACACTGATTTTTTGAATCGGCTGGGTTTGAACAATATAAAAATCTGAAACTTTTAGCAAGAATCCAAAAAGTGAGCAACGCTGCATTTTTTTACTTCTGCTCTTGTGAAAGTACAACGAGTCGTTATTTTTCCCTCAGGCCTCGACTGAAACACTTAGTCATTGGGTAAAAATATGAGAACTGTGTGTGGGCAAAGGCACATTGTACTAAAAACACATGAGCATTTACAGCTTTGCCTCAGTGATGCAAGTGCTTCGCAAACAGCCTGAACTATTACACGGGCCATGTGAGAGCCAGAAGGGAACGAACGGGCCCAGGAACGGAACATTAAGCTGCACGGCCACAGCAGCAGCAGCTTAAACACAAGTATTCACCAGTTCATAGAGTTTAAATGCAGCTGGGAGCGATACAACAACCTCCATTGGTCTTATAAACAAGGACCATTCAGTCAATGATGAGGCACTTGGAGGAGATGCATCTGTGCAAAGGTGTTGTGTTTAAAGTCCCTTTACAAGTGTTTACTTTCACGCATATATATATTCTATGGGATAACATTTTCAGGTTGGATTTGTCTGCTGCATGACTGATAAGATATCCACTCCTTGTGTCACAGGTCCGAGCATGAGGCGGAGATCCAAGGGTCTCGGCATTCCTCGACTGGAATGCATGATTGGTCCCCAGACTGAGATCCATGTCACGGACTTTCAGCGGCTCGTCAGAGAGCTGCACTCGGCCCATATTTCTTCATTTTATATGAGGGCCAATCGGATCTGGTTACACGTGGCTCTGCCTCCTCCGAGGGGGAATGTTTTAAATGTAGGCAAACAGATGTATGTGTGTGTGTGTGTTGGCTCGTATCTATCATCAATCATTGTTTTGACTCTTGATATGGGCATCATTAACATTTTTCATATTATGATTTATGTGCTTTGAGTCTTTGTGTGAGGGCCAATTGAAGCTCTACAGTTTGGAAGAAAACATCTTCGGAAAGTGGAATTCTGTTGGCTGATGATGGCTGTTGAGGTTCAAGCCTTGGTTTTCACGATAGTACGGTTAATCTGAATAATATAAGAACACATATCAAAAACTATCTAACATTGGTCCATTTTATTGACATTTGGATAATGAATCGCTACATATTAAAGCTTTAAAACCAAAAACAAACATATATTTGCATTGTAGTGTAATTGCTTCAGAAGCAACCATTAAGATTATTCTAATGTATTCTGAAACCTTTAGAAACGGCAGCTTTGACCTGATCCACAGCTGCTTCACACATTAATATCTCCTCCAGCATGTTAACCTTTGAACATAATACAGGGGTGTGGGTTATTTTCTTCATACAGGAGAGTCCTTTTGCTCTCCATGAAAGAGAAATGTAAGAACTCCACACCAAGCCAGGGCATTATCAGCCCCATTTATTACTACACGTGCAAGTTGAAACGGAATCATGCTTCACTCTCAGCTATGACAAAGTGAGGTTGTGGCTCCATTAATACCTGGAGATGAACCAAAGCATATAGCGCCTCCCCTGAGTCCATTCTTCTCTGGTTAAGTGATTTCCTTCCCTCTCGCCCTGGTGGCACTGCATGGTTGAAAGTGTCGGGAGAAAGCCGCCGGTGAATTACAGAACTCTTGTGCGTCCCGCTCCTCGTATGGAATCGGTTTCTTCCCATACTGTGCGGCACTAGAGGGAATCGAACAGTGAGTCACGTCAAGCTCGGCTGAAATTAGAAGGTGCAGAAAGGTGGGTTTTCGAGTCCGCGGGTGAAATCTGGTTTCATTTACATAACTAATGCATATTTGTCATTATAATAAATTCAAGTGAATTTCCAGAGAAACTTTACCTCTCTTTCTGAACACGGATAATCAAATCTATTGGTTGTGGTAACAATGGAGGGGTCAAGTTCAAGTTCTTTCAGGAGGGAGCGAACAAAGTCAAACTGGTCCGATGTTTTCTGAGCTGCAGAGAAAGAGAAACACTGTTTCCTCCTTCACATTTCTTTGAGAACACTGTGTGACCCCAAAGCTATGATGAAACCTCCCCATGAGGTTCCATCCGAGGAATAATATGGTCACACTTAACACTTACTTGCTTTCCAGGAAATATTTCTACCATGAAATCTATAACATAATAGAACAAACACAAGCCCCGGTGTGAGATGTTGAGGAAGCAAACTGCGGTCTATTGCCGAGACATCAGATTGCTTTTGTATTACAGAATTTTTTCTAGCAGGAGTACACTTTTTTTATTGCTCTCTGTGAAATTCTACAGTTTTATGGTTTCCTCTAGGTATATTGACTTTCTCGGAGGATGAATCAAACACCCTGAGGCAACAGTTTGTTATTTTTTCCCTGACAAGTTATCTAATTTTATCTAAGGTCTAACCTTACTCTCAAGGTGTACGACTAAGCATCATGACTAATAGTCCCATGTCTCTGATCTTTTTTGCTCCTTTCTTCGTGCATTTAATAACTCGGTGCTCCTGTTCTGTTATCATCTGAATGTCCTCAAGGCATCATGCCCCCGCAGCTGTTGCTGGGTACACGAGTGCTGCAGGACATGAATGGTGATTTCCCACAACATGGATCCAAATCAATATGTCCTGGTTTCCTGTTGGCCGAGGTGTCCTTCATCTTCTTCTCCCTCATCCCCCTTTTCCCCCAAAGAGGCTGGTGTGCTTCCCAAAGGAGCCATTTTCCTCTCTGTGTCATCTTTATTTCCCCTTTTCATACGACACACATGCAGAATAACACGACAACCTCCTGTGCAGTGGCGCAAAACTGAACCTCCCTCAACAACCTATTAAATGATCCAAAATGAGGTCCTTACAACGTGGCAACCAAACCAGCGAATACCCAAGTGCCAATGCCTTTTTTGAATTGACGGTTGAAGTGAATGGTTAAAGGGAGAGAGGCTTTACCACGTGGACCAGGAGAGTCGTCCCAGATGGCATTAGTTAGGGGATATTGTCTTCTAGAGGGTCCTCCACGCCTGGTTGCTCTGTTTGGCCGGCTATGAAAGAGATGCAGCTTTTCCCTTTGGCATCTCTGATGACTGACTTCCTGGAGGCTGTGTTGCATGAAATGGCCTCCTCTGTGCCAGTCGCCCCTCTTCGCCAAACCTCATCCCCTCACACGAGTCACCTTTTCCACTGCCAAGCACGCAGGGTTCCACTGTCACTCCTGGCAAAATGCAGCAAACATAGGTGTGACAGTCCCTGGGGGAGGGGGGGGTTACCAGCAGTTCCACCTACATTCCCAGATGGCATCTCTGTTCACCCATCCTCATCCGCTCTCCAACGCTCACCGACCAAGATCAAGCATAACCAAGGCAACCCGGTCACGGAGCATGTCTGGATCTTGGCACGTGACAAGTCTGACAGGTTTCAGGCTGCTCTCATCTGAAAGAGGGAAGGGGGGAGTACAAGCCAGGAGCCCCCCCCCCCCCCCCCCCCCTCGGGGCCTCCACGCTCACTAGCACCAGGGCAAAGCCAACACCACACATTCTTTTGCTGCCTCTCTCTTTCTCTCTTGACTTCTTCTCGTAGCGCTCAAAGAAAACACCTCGACGATTTAGCGTCCAGAGGGACACCGAGTAAGTGGTAACCAAGGCAACTGGGTCAGAGGGTGACATTATACGCAGGTCGGCCGACAGCTTCTCATACCCGCGGTTCAGGAGTGTCCTTTGGGTCAGCGTTGCCAAGTTTGGAGTGTGGGGGGTGCACTGTTAAGGTTCTGTGAAATCTCTATTGACTGGAGTCCCTTTACAAACTGCCGTGACCAAACCTCCTCAGAGGAGTTGCTCTGGTCTCTGGAGATGAACACGATGTACTTAACCATAAGTCATGCTCTGTTTATGATTTCAAGGAACGAGATGGCACAATACTCTGGTGATATATTCCAGCTCATAGTAGACGGTGTTTGCTTTCTGTTTTTTGAGGTGTTGAAAAAAGGGTGTGAAGTGGAGGTGCGGAGGGGGTGACAAAGAGAGGATAAAGGACGAAAGGAAATAAATGTGACTGAGCCCGTCTTTGACCTCTGGGAATCTTCGCCGAACGATAATATGACCCTCCGACACCTGGAGTTGTAAGTAAACCTCAAAAGTTTCTGGGTCTGTTATCGTTCTCTCCAAATATTTCCCTTGGTCTGACACATGTTTATGGTCTGATGAACCGTGAGGCCGGGGGCTGCTGCTGCTGCGAAGACCCAAACTTGCATCTCGCTATCTATTGCAAATAAACGGAATAACATGAGCGGGTGGGAGTGGAGGGAGGGGGGATCAGACGAAAAGTCTTACTCACTTTATTTAAGCGTCCTGACTTTGATAACCAGGAAACCACCAAAGTGCTTGGTGCTCCCTTTCCCACTACCTTCCGTCCATCTCCCACTACGCTTGGACTAACAAGAAGAAGAGACATCCACCCCCTCGGTGGAGAGGGGACATAAACATTTACACAGGGGTAGTTCAGGGGGGGGTGAAGGCCTAATGCAGAGGGAGCTGATGGAAGAAGAGATTGGAAAGTGCTGAAATTCTGACTTCAACCAAGGGGATAGACAGAAGGTTTTTTTTGTAATCAATCTTAGAGTTTACTTCGATGAATGGACAGAACATTTCTTTCTATCACTTTCTTTTACATTGTGAGAAAAGGTATTTTTGACATTTGTACCGATTTCCAAGGGAATAATCCACTGACCTTGATATAAGATCAGGTACAAGTTAAGGCACAGGTCTAGTTTTTCCTTGTGGTATATTTTGGAAACTGCTGGTAACCATTGACTGCTTTTAAGATCAGGAAAATCAATGTATGTGCATCACAGTAGATCTTGCTAGTGTTCTGAAATGGACATAAAATGCACTTTTATACTGTTGAACACCACTGACACCAATGTGTTGTCGTCACTTATTTAAGGTATTTTACAGTGTGTGAGTTTGTATTTGTAAGTAATTACTAGACTTAAGTTTCAGTAATTTATCACTTAATCAAACTATGAGAAAACTGTAAAAATCTTCGATTTACTCAAATAAATATAAACACCTAATATCTGTGTGTATATATGTGTGAGTGTGTGTGTGTGTGTGTGTTTGTGTGTGTGTGTGTGTGTGTGTGTGTGTTTAAATGACAGTAATCTAGGATGTAATGCACAGTAGTTTGTGTGAGAAAGGTTGTTAATGTCCGCGGCTGAACGATGATTACAGCCATTTATCCACTGGGGCCGGAGAGCTGTGTCTGAGTGGCTCACACACCGGACCAATGTTTCCTCACTGACATTTCAGTCCTCTCCTTATGTATGCTTTTTATACACCCACCTCTGTGGCTGCATCACTTTGTCTGCTCACCTCACTCCATCACTGTCTCCCTCTGTCGCTCTCTCTCTTTGTCTTAGCATGTCTTTCCACCTCTCACTCTCTGCCTCACGCTCTCTCTCTCCTTCCATCGCCCTGTACACCTCGGGGATGATGGTTATCTCTGATTGCTCGAGGCCTCTGAGGCCCGCTCACTAAAATCCAAGTGTTATTTTGAGGTCTGCGCCATTAAAACAACACCTACATGATGCAGAAATAGCCAAACATGGTCACTTAAGTAACAACAGGTCTGTATGGATGGCGTCAGCAGTGGTAAAAGACTACAGGACATATGTAAAGTCTTCTTAATCAGCACTTCATCTATTATCAACACTTATTATACAATAATTTAGAGGTAATTTGTTGCTATCCAGGCTAATTAGTGTAAAGCTCTTGTAGCTGTGGGTGGCAAATTTGGTTAAGGTGCTTTTCCAGATCATATTACTCAGACTATTGTTCAATATTCATGCACATAAGCTACGTAGAATCACAAACTGCAGGGTGGTGGATCAGAAGGATAGAATCCACAGATGTAGTCCTGCAGCAGGACATGGCAGCGCTGAAACTTGGACTCGTTTCTGTCCCTGACGCATGTGTGTAGGGCTGGGCGATTTTTCGATCCCGATTCGGGATCGCGATAAAATTTTGATCGATTTCGATTATCTCCTCGTGACATGTATTCGATCTCACGTGGCAAAAGTAAGCGCAACAACAATGTCGGAGTCTGTCGGCTGCCGTCTGCATTTAGGACACGACACGCCCACTTCCCATCGTGAGAGCTGCTGCAGTTGCGAGAGAGAGAACAAGAGAGAACGAAGTTGAAAAAATGAGTGAAACTGAAGTCGGGGACAGCGAAAATAATGCCGAATGTGAGAGCGACATCCCTACATCACCCGGAACCGAAGACATTTTCGAAAAAAAGCGTAACGCGACGTCAGTTGTGTGGACGTGGTTTGGATACGGCTAAAAGGACGAGGGGCAGACGAAGCCGTTCTGCAAAATATGCCGGCGGTCGGTACCAGCCAGGACGGGAAACACCACAAACCTTTTCAATCACCTGAGACGGCACCATCCCAGTGACTACACAGAGAGTTTGACTCTGCGGGCTCAAGTTTGCACGACACCAAACAAAGAGACAGGCAAGACCACTACGTCTCCCGTTAGCATCGCAAACGTTAGCGATGCTATGTTAGCAAAACAACAGTCCATCCAGTCGTGTTTTGCAGCCATTGCCCCATATGAAAACAATCGAAGCGGGGAAAAAATATAACGAGCGCCATTACTTATTGCTTAGCTACAGATATGATGCCCCTGAGCTCAGTGGAGAGGGACGGCTTCAGGAAACTGATCAAAAACTACATATCGTGTTAAGAATCGAGATCGATCAATATGGAAAAACATATCGTGATAACATTTTTTCCCATTTCGCCCAGCCCTACATGTGTGTCCCTGCAGCTCCAAGTCGGAGGAAGGCAAGCGGAGAGGGGGAGTAAGATGAGAGGACATGGCTTGGAGGTGACGTAGAGTCTTCCATGGCAGCCTGTTTGTTTGTCAGAGGCTGTTTGAGCCGCTCCGTATCTGTGAGTGCTTAATGTCTGTTTGACAGAAAGAGGGAGAGAGAGAAAGAGAGAAAGAAAGAAAGAAATGTCTTTTGTTTTTCCAAACGTCCAATGACAAGGCCAATGCATAGTATCTTCCCCCCCACCCCCCACCCCCCTACTTCTGCAGTGTCCTTGGATCTGTGCTCTCTCTCCAGATGGGCTCGTGTTGCTGCAGCACCTCTCAGAATGACGTGGACCCCAGCTGCCTACTCCACTGCTGCTGCTGCTATTCTCTAGACCCGATTTCCCCTTTTTCATCTAAAATAAAAACCTGATACCACATTCAAACGTGCACATCTGTCCGGCATCTGGTGCTAAGGCTGTTATCTTTTATTCAAAATTTGAGCGTGGAGGATCTTCATATCAGATCTGTAACGACCTTTTCAGACCATGAGAAGCAGATTGTATCGTGATCCAGCAGAGGCCGCTAAACCAGTAGGGTCACGTTGTTTCGCCAAGAAAATCGCAACACCAAAGAATCTGAGAAGCAGCATGTGTTTTGTGTTCTTAACCGTAGACGCCAAAGTAACTAATGGCAGCCGGATCAAAAGAAGAGGAGAAAAGGCTGTTTCCTTCCTACAGCTACTTTCTCCTCCTCTCAGGCTTTAAAATCTCTCTTGTGCTTTGTCATTTCTGTCTGCTCCCCGCGGAGGCTGGAAATTAAGAATTAAGACAAGAGCCCAAGAAAACTAGGCAAGTTGCAACCAAGTCAGAGAACACTGCGGTGCTCCAATAACAACACTTCTTGATAAAAGTCTATTTTCTCTGCACACTGTCTCCACACAATGTTATCATTTTCTTTAAATTCAATAAAGTCTTCTCTCCCCGCTTCAATGAAAAATGTACGGTTCTGACACGAGCACAGTTGTGTTGGAGCCGCCTCCTGCAGGATGACTTGCTGAAAAGCTGAGACGCCGTTATGAACACCTTGATTAAACTTTGGAGTTTTGTTTTGAGTTCCAAAAAGGAAGAAAAAGACAATTACGCGCTAAGTAAAGAAGACTGATTTGTTTTTTTTGGGGTGTGTGTAAAGAGTTGGATTAAGTTTTAATAACTGTTTGCGTAGGTTTGTCCTCGGTGATCACGAGGGGAAAAAAATTCTAGGACACACGCAAAACATGTTTTTCATGCACCTCAAGTATTTGCAGCTTTGGGTAAAAACGCAGAAGTGACCGTGAGGCTCAAGCAGAGAAAACATCGGAGACACATTGACCTCAGAGGTTTGGGAAGAATGTGAGAAGGCCAGCTTTTCATATTAAACTACAATGGTTAGCACTGAATATAGTAAACCTGACAATGAGGAGAGCCACATAAGTGTTTACACTCTTTTTCGTGTTTGAAGATTTTCCAGTGAAAGCATCTCAACCTCCGAACACAACCAAAGAAAATGCTAATTTAATCTGAATCTATTTCAACACACCAGTTGCATTTACCTTTATACGAATATCCAACTTTTTTGGCATTTTCCTTCAGATTATTACGTGCAAATTGAAATGTGCATTTATACAGCTGAGGGACAACACACCTTTTGTAATATTATAAGTGCACATTGAGCTTCTATATATATATATATAGCATTGTCATGAACACGTTTGGAGTGGGAATTTATTTCACAATATGTCATATCTCATGTTCTGCCTCCTGCTCTGTTATCTGTCCATATCTCTCCTTCAACGCAGGAATGACAGGATGTAAGGGACTGCAGCGAGAAACAGAGTGATACCCCCCCCCCCCCCACTCTCCCTGCCACTGGAGCATGGCAGGGTACGCATGTGGAGTCATGACCACATTCCAACTCTTCTCCAGACCACTGACGCAGGGACATGTTAGAACAGTGGCTCCTGGCCCCCCCTGTGAAAACCAGACCGCCATACTCTCACTGTTGTGAAAGGAATGTGATAGTGATGGTGGCACAGGATAAGAAAGCACCGCCTTTTTTTTTTACAAATGCTCCATTTGTCTGAGGGAGGGAATTTGCTTTTTGTCAATCTGAACGGGAGAAAGAGCTCAGACATTTAGAAAAGCTGGTATAATAAAACAAAACGTAAGTAAAAGGAGCTAGAACCACACTAAGTAGAGCACAAACCTCCGCCAACAGCCACAGTCCCCTTTTAATTCTGCTGCTCACATTCATAGTTATCAGTCCTGTTAATAAGTCTGATTTTGTTCATGAAGATCCTCGATCATTAAACAGTTAAAAAGTGGAAAGGAAATGTTCCAGAATGTGTCCCTCTGTCTGGATCATCCCCAAAATGGAATGGGTCCTTCCTTGGCCCACGTCCCATCATTCCAACAAGTATCATGGAAACCAGTTCAGTATTTTGTGCGTAATCTTGCTGGACAACAAATGAATAAACAAACAAACAGACGGGAAGGAAAACATAACCTCCTTGGCAGAGGAAACAAAGTCTTGCGGCGAATATAAACTCAGATCTTTCGTCTTCTTTTCACACATTAAGCTTTAAAAGGCACAAATCCCACTAAACAGTTGTGGAAGATGCAGCTAAAAGCCTTAAAAGCACTAATGTCAGGGAGTAGCTGTGGCACTTGTGTGAATTCGGTAATTAATTAACTTAATTAATTGCAAAGCACTCGTGTGCCAGCCCTGCAGTGATGGAGTGCACGGTGAATATTTGCTGCTGGTGGCGTTGGTGATAGTGCTCGGTAGCAAGAGCGGGGGGGGCTTCCTGCCTGCTGCCACACTCATGAGAACGTGCTGCTCTGGAACTGCTAACGACACGGTGCCGTGCATAACACGCACAGTCGCTAACACAAAAATCACAGAGGTCGGGAGGATAAATGGGAGGAAAGTTGCCAGAGATGCACATTAACATCACAGCAGAGGAATAGGATGTATAGACTGCAGCTTGTGTGCAACATCCAGGCCACTGGCTGAGTAGCAGGTTTATGCAAAAGCTTTATCGAGATGTGTTTTAACGTCCATCACTGTAATAATTAGACCTCGACACGAGGGATTGGAATCGGCAGGGACCTCCCGATACGATACTATCACGATACTTAGGTGGCGATACGATATGTATTGCGATTTCTGTGGGTATTGCGATTCGATATTACGATTTCCTGGGATTTCAATTGGTTATTTTTTTTTTTAAATACTGGACCATGGAAAAATGTTGAATCATACCTTCAAATACAACAGTCAAATTCACTTAGAGCTTTAGAAGTTTTATTTCAAATATTAACATTAACTTAATGACTGCCGGGCAGCCAATAGAGAAAATAAATAAAAATGTGCCCTATTATTGTATAGCCCCTGTTAACTGCACACAAACTGACAGATTAAGAAATGTATGCCACTTAGGCTACTTTTAAACAATAAATAAAAGGTAAATTAAATAGAATGAATAAAAGTTACTTAAAATATAAACTTTGAAATAAACAAAAAGTAGGCTATTGTTGTTTGCATGTAGGCGATGCAAAGTTACTGCTTGGGTATGTTTAGATTCTTGTGCAAAAACAAGAGCTGGTCAACATGCTCTGGGGTGATGTTGCCCCCCCCATATATCCCCCCCCGAATAAACCAATAAATATGTTTAAAAAAAAAAAAAAGAATTTGGGAGGCAGCATGGCGATTTAAAATCTTCATTCACAAGAATTGTGATTTGTAACTGAATCGATTTTTTCCCACATCCCTACTCGACACACATTCTGAAAAGCAACGATGTTTAAACACATGAATAAATTGTTGGGAAAGATGATACAGTCAGATATTGCTTCTGTTGGCAAAGGTTGTATCTGATTCTGATTCTGATTCCTTACAAGACAAACACTTGTTCGACATCCATTTCTGTCCAGCACATTGTGTTCTGCATTATCAGCTGTTTGATAGATCATGTAAAGGGAGCATAATGTCATGCACAGTGAGGGAAAGGACTCACTTTCTGCTCCAGTCATCATTTCTCAGGGGCCAAGTCATTTGCCGCACACATCGCCAACATTCAGCCAATGGTCAAACCAACGATAAATCAGAAACCAGCAGGGAGGGCACGCTCAGGATCACAGAATCAGCTCCAGAAACTTTATGATTTATAATCGTCCGATGCATCAATCGCTGTAATTTAACCAGAGCACCAGTAAAAGCTTCCAAATGCAAACTGCAAGTCTTCCCAGAGTTTCAAGGGTCTCATGAAACTATCATTTGGGGTTTTTGGTTTATGTTTGGTGGTCAAAAAGTTTTCACTGGCGAGATGCATTTCACTGCACTGCACAACACAAATCCTCCAGCACACTGCAGCATGAGTCCTCTGGGGGCTGAGAGGAGGTTTGCAGGCAGCTGGAGATGAAGAATCACTACCTCCACGATTCACACCCGGCTTTTATATAGCCTCCCAAGCTGTGAAAGAGCAGAAGCCATGGCAGGGTAAGGAGTTGATGCTCAGGTGTGAATGAACGAAAGTGTGAAGAAAGTAACATGAAATACTCCTGTAAGGCGTTTGACTCGAAAACACTTGAGAGTTTTATCTTGTTTTCCCGTCTCCTCTCATCATGTCTCTGAACAGATCAATGAGGGTAACTTCATTAGACAGCTGTGGTATGGAAATGAAGTCACAAGGTGGGAGGTGACATGATATAGACAACACAGTCAAGTGAAGCGAAAACTAGAACCTTGTGTGCTATCTGTGAAATTACCATAAAAAACTGACACAAAAACACCAGGCAAAAAAATATCCTGTTTCCCATACATCGATATATTTTTGGCAGTCTACCACAATATCAACATCGACCGCTTCATATTGATTTTCTATATTTCAAATGGGTAAAATCCTATTTGGTTGTGGAGCTGCATGCAGCACATTGATTCTCTCGGCAGCTCCTTGCCCTCTCTTCTCGTCTTTCTCCATCCCTCACTCACACTCACACACACACACACATTAGAGCTGTCACTCTTCACCGAAAATCAAGTTTGAACGCATTTGACGTGACACGCAATTCGTTCAAATGTACTCCAACGCCCACACCCCACCCCCCACGCAGTCGGACGAGGCAAACACGTCAAGTCGCTCCACTCGTGCCTCCCACGCCGCCTGACTCCGGTGAAACGCTAACAGGCGAGTCCGCAGACTGGTTTTGTCGTTAAAGAGAGACACAGTTGCACGCTGCAAAGTCGACAAACAGCCTTGACTTTGTTCCTTGCTTCGCCGTCATCGATGAACAACACAACACACATTGACACTCCTCTTCACAGTTTCTTTGGTGTCGTGATTGTTTAGCGTGGTACTGTTCAACGATTTGTTTAAGCCACCGGGCCAACGTACAGTTTTTTTGTATTTCAATGATTTGAAATTGATTCCTCGGTATCTGGGTGAACAAACTCAGATTCTGTTTTGAGGGAATAACTCCTTGACAGGTCACAGGCTGCTATTTGACAAGGAAGTTCAGAGACGGGGCGAGAAACCCCATCCCAAAAAAAATCCAGCATGCCTTGAGCTCTGGAATGTGACCTTATGTGACCAAATCACTTAACAGAGCGAGGCCCGAGAGTGCATTCACTCGGACCGTGGAAGCACCAGTATGGTTTTTACTAAACATGTCCACTAGAAGGTCATTTCCCAGGGCCACAGAGCCTCTCAAGGCCGGCAACATGAGCTGGCCATCGCAGGAGGCGCTCCCCCTGAAGGGCAGAGGTCACACAGACCAGGACAGGCTACGGCGGCTTTAGGCATTCAAGCTAAAGGCTGAGGTCACGACATGAGGAAACCCAAGACTTCCATCTGATCTTCCCGAACATAAATGTTCATGGTCCCCAAGAAAGTGCTTCAGCAACAGAGAGAGCAGCATAAACATCATGAATCATTAAAGAGGATGATAGTTAACGGGGTCGGGTCGGGGAAGAGGGCGAGGAAAAGGGCAGCAGTTTATTTTTACCTCTGAAATTGGAGAGAAATCGATGATCAGGAGCAAATTAAAAAACAACCGATGAGGGAAGGTAACTACACATCCCCTGTGTTTTATAATATAAGGTTGAGGGTTGAGACTTACACAGCCGCAGAGGCACATTAGGCCTTGACAGACCCAGTGGCTATCCGACAGACAGAAGTGAAGTTAGAGGACAGCTGTATTGGACACAGCTCTGAACATTAGCCTCCCATACAGCTGTGAAGCCCATGACAGGTTGAGGGAGACGACTCAGGACGACAGGGACGCCTAATGTGACTTTCATTAACGATATGCTACAGGCCGGTGGCTGAGACAGGCCGAGCCCAAATTGAAAAGTGCTGAAGCATAACTGTGTCGGATGCCCAGTTTCCAAAACCCCCAGGCTGACTGAATTCCTGCCTCACCCAGTGGAAGAATCTCTGAGCTTTGCTTATTCCCGTATCAAGCAAGTGGGTCGTGGCCGCTCGGGTTTCTGATTGACCTGCTATGAACCGCCACTGTCATGTAAGTAAATCTAACTGTCAAAATAGCTCATTATCAATTGAGGTTGGTGCAAGTATAACAAAAAGAAATGCGACTTTTATCATCATTTTGAAAGATCAGCATCATCATATCACAATCTTTTAAACATACGACCTTGATCCAACATCTGGAGTGAGAGCTTTCTGTCAAATTTTGAAATGTACTGTTGCCTGGGATCCTTTCTGTTTATATTCAAACATTTATATATTATAAGCTTACTCTTTGAAGGTCATGGGGGCGTCAAGGTGGAGCCAATCCAAGCTAACATTGGACCATTGGTCACAGGGTCTAAATACAGTGACAAACAACTAGGGCTGGGCGATTCGGGATCGCGATAAAATTTAGATCGATTTCGATTATCTCCTAGTGACATGTATTCGATCTCACGTGGCAAAAGTAAGCGCAACAACAGTGTCGGAGTCTGCCGGCTGCAGTCTGCAGGCAGGACACGACACACCCACTTCCCATCGTGAGAGTAGCTGCAGTTGCGAGAACAAGAGAGAACAAAGTTGGAAAAAGGAGAAAAAATGAGTGAAACTGAAGTCGGGGACAGCGAAAATAATGCCGAATGTGAGAGCGACATCACTACATCACCCGGAACCGAAGACATTGTCGGAAAAAAGCGTAACGCGACGTCAGTTGTGTGGACGTGGTTTGGATACGGCTAAAAGGACGAGGGGCAGACGAAGCCGGTCTGCAAAATATGCCGGCGGTCGGTACCAGCCAGGACGGGAAACACCACAAACCTTTTCAATCACCTGAGACGGCACCATCCCAGTGATTACACAGAGAGTTTGACTCTGCGGGCTCAAGTTTGCACGACACCAAACAAAGAGACAGGCAAGACCACTACGTCTCCTGTTAGCATCGCTAACATTAGCATCGCTATATTAGCAAAACAACAGTCCATCCAGTCGTGTTTTGCAGCCATTGCCCCATATGAAAACAATCGAAGCGGGGGAAAAATATAACGAGCGCTATTACTTATTGCTTAGCTACAGATATGATGCCCCTGAGCACAGTGGAGAGGGACGGCTTCAGGAAACTGATCAAAAACTACATATCGTGATAAGAATCGAGATCGATCAATATGGAAAAACATATCGTGATAACATTTTTTCCCATATCGCCCAGCCCTACAAACAACCATTCACACTTGTACAATTACACCTATAGGAAATTCAAAGTCTCTACTTAATATAAACCTGCTCGTCTTTGGACTGTGGGAGGAAACCAGTAGATGCAGGAACAAGGTAGACGTGCAAACTCAGCCGACCAGCTCACTGTCCCACTGCACCACTGTATCGCCCCGGCTAACACTATTTTATATATCTGGGTTCTGGGCTAAAACCAATGTTCTAGGGATTAATTACACTCAGTAATATGTAGTTTATACGTTGGCAAGCTGTAATTGTATTGATAGGGTATAATCATGTTACCGTTTAAGAAAATGTTATATTTTTGATACTCTTAAGAGTTTTAAAGGGAAATATATTAAGTAATAATTGCTCTATTTTATATTTGCTCTATAGAAATATGTCCCTGCACCGTAATGCCACATACTGGAAAAAGTATGCCTCTTCACATATCAGTGAAATAAAAGGCTGGGTTGAGTAATGAAGGTGTAGAAGAATTCAAACTGAAAGAGCCGAAATAACTTGTTTGCATATATGCGATGATGGGATGACATGATGCGATGTCAGGCTGTTGGACTAGAGCTGCTAATTACAGCCCGACTCTAATACCCGGAGACTTCTCCTGCACGTTGTTCGCCGACAGTCGAACCTGAGTGCTCCGGCTGAGTGGGCTGGCTGGCTGCTGCAGACTTGTCTCCCTTCACTGACATCGATAGGGGCTCCACAGGAGGGTAAGGAAACAATGGTGTTGACAAGCAGTATCAGGCCTATAGCTGCATGAAGGTAGGGCCAAACGATTCCATTTCCCAGCCAATTCCATTATCAGGACACACAGACTTTACTAATGCCTGAAAACAAACAATACACGAGCATCCTTCTAATTAAGCCCTTGAGTAGCGCTGCTTAGTGCACCGGCATATCTGTGTTGGATGCCTGCGAACAGGCTGATTGGATTCATCAGCACTTTTAATGTGCTCCTGTTTCCTCCCACAGGCCTCCAGAAGACTCCTGGCTGAATTCAATGGTCCGTCCGATATTCGACACGTTTAAAGCCCTGAGAGGCAGATTGGGGAAAACAAGATCTGACATCAAACCCTGTTGCTGATAATGCAGACTAGGACTGAGTGAGTACGTGAAAATTGGATATCTCTATGTATCGCAAAGCTTTATGTTGTATTCAAGACCTGTTGCACAATTATTAATCAGCTTGAGGAAACAAAAACACTGTATTTATATCTTTGTGTGTAAACACAGATGAACAACATGACAGCTCCTAAAGCCTTTCAATAACCCCCTGGTGGCTATCTGCAGTATAGGTCATAATCCCCGCCTACTCCATGTCAACAGATGGGACATGGACCAAATTTAAAGGTCATAATAGACTACAAATACAATATTTTGATAGACAGAATCTGTCATTTCAAGAAGTTCTTATCACAATCATGTCTGTTTGAGTCCTCACTTTCCTGAGGATTGAAAGCTCAGACTGACTCACAATCATCCCTTGATCTCTAATGTGCACACTCGTATCCAAAATATTTTGGCTTCATTCCTAGATAGTGGAAGGAGGTCGAGGCGCGTTGTTCTTCTATAATTAATATACTTATCCTCAGTTTATTCAATATCTGAGCTCATATTAGCCGAATTTTTTTTTTCTGTTGTAATTCTCCATCCCTTGAACCAACGAGCAGTCTGGTAAGAAAAAGAAAGAAGATTTCCAGGCAAGAGGTCTTTTCTGACCTGAGAGAGATGTGGATTCAGCCGAGTCCTTCTTTAATTACATTCTGAAGAGGATGGAAATGAGAGCAACAGGTTGTCATTCTGGAGAGGCTCTCAGTGTTTTCACAAAGATAAAGATGTTAATGACCACAGACCGAGACCGAGTGAGGGGGCAGGAAGGGAACATAAACAGAGCGAGACACGTGGACCATAAATGGTCATTTAACAGAAGAGAAGAGGACTCACGATACCCTGCGGTGATCACAATTAATTACATGTTGGATGGCGACGCACATTCCTACTTTCCAGACCTTTTTGGAATGAGGCAAATTAATGAGGTGATAACCTATGCCCCGTCTTTGCTTTTATTTTGAAGATGACAGTTCATGTTAATGCTTTAATTAATGAGACATGGAATGATAATAACAGTGAGGATGCAGCTTCTAAAATAATTTGGTGCAGCTCTTTCTGAAGGAGGAAATACGGGCACTGTGCTACAAACTGAAATTCATAATTTAGATACATATATTTTTAAAAAAGGAATCTAAAGCTACTAATGCAGCAGGGACTTATGATAATAGAGGACGGCCCTGAAGACAATTCTATAGAGTTTCTATGATGCCTTTTGGTGAACGGTAAATGGATTTGTATTTATATAGCGCTTTTCTAGTCTGATGATGGCCACTCAAAGCGCTTTACAGTACAGTTTCACATTGACCCATTCATACACACATTCATACAGTGCATCTATTCGCAGCACTTTGTTATTCTATGGGGGGACCTTCAGGGTTCAGCATCTTGCCCAAGGACACTTCGGGATGCAGATGGCCGACCTTCAGGTTGGAGGACGACCACTCTACCCCTCAGCCACAGCCGCCCTTTTGTCTTAAGAAAATGCAAACCCGTTTATCATTTATCATTCATTTGTTGAATCTAATTGGATATCGTCAAGCAAATATTTAGCCAAACCCAGCCTGGCTTGTTGGGTCCTAACGGGACAAAAAACAGGAAGAAATCCTCAAAAATGGTTCCTATTCAGTTGCAGACCTATTGGACCAAACTCTTAAGTCTATTTGTCTATTGCTAACATTTATTAATAAGAGGTACTCAAGCAGTCCAGCGTTTTGAGGATGTACTTCATATGAAAAAGACCTTCATCCTCCATTTACAGCTGTGTTGACACAAGTACTGTTGACCCACACACTGAGTAGTGGTGACTCAAGGTTCGTCCTTAAGTTCAAAACCACTCTTCAGTGCATCTTCACAGACCGAGCAGTGGAGTGGATAGTGTGATTCATCTGGAAAAAGAAAGAATAATACACACATGTGTTTAAACTGCAAAATGCATTCCGCACCACAGTCACTCACACAGATCCATACTAAGAAAATTCATGACCGTGGCCTATGGAAACCACGCAGGGCAATCGAAGGGAAATACAGTGTGTGGGGAGAATGAATGTCCGGTATGCAGCAGCATGTTTCTGATCTGGGGAAGCCTCTCTGCACCATCCACTGATTGTTTCTGTCCGTCTCGTTGACAAATGCACCACCAGAGGAGCCCTAAATATACCAATAACATCTATAGGCTGGTAACCGCACATACATAGTGAGTGTGAGGTGGATGTATAATGAGAAAAATGTGTCAGAGTCCCCCTCCCCTACCTTTCCCTCTCCATACACACACACACACTGACACGCATGTATAACGGCCTTTCACCCAGGAATGTGAGGTCGGAACCAGAGCGCGTCCCCGTCAAGGATTCTGGGTAAATTAGAGTTCAGCGTTTCAAGGGGTATCTGAACTGCTTCCCTTTGAATATTCTCAGATGGACTGAGGAAAAAACTGCAGATTGGAAAAGTGGAGCTGGATTCTGCACACTGAATAAAACTCAGGGTTGGATCCAGGTTCCACGAAGGCGAACCCAACTCCGCTGCACCTCAGGTGAAACGCACACATTCAATCTAGCAGCCCTAATATGTTTTATTACGTCTATTGGCTTTCCCAAGGTGCCTGTAAACTGCAGGCGGAGGAGAATATGGATACACTTGTGCTGTGTCAGATAGTGTGTGGGTTAGAGTGATTACGTTAAAGGTCAGGGTCTCTCTGCACCTCGCTGAAGGAGGAATGTGATAACAATACTAATCCCAGGCAAGTCCGCACTGACCATACCGATGATGTGTGTTCCTCCTACGGACAAAGGATGAAAAAGAAGGGAAACAAGAGGAGGAACAAAGAGGCCGTTCTGCACTCATGGTCAAGCATGCAAAGCTGGAAAAGACACAAATACATCCAACACATTGGATCGATTCGATCGCTGTTCACAAGGTAAACAACCCTATAGTGACAGCGGAGTGCGCTGTGTGCTGTCAGTGGGTGTCGGCCTCCTCCTCCACACAAACATCACACACACATCTGAGTGCAGCTAGAAGGGATCTGGCCGGTCCTCCCTCCCTCCCCCTGCTCCTCCTTCACTTCACTGGGGGAGAGATAGTGTAGATAAAAGAGGGCGTTTAAGCTCTGCCACTTGTGGAGAGGTCTCATCTCCAGCCTCAGGTGGTGTTCCAGCGCAACAGCTGAGATTGAAGGCGAATCACAGACACCGCTCGAGGCCAGGCTGCTTTCTACAGCGGTACTGGTGTTATACACTCCCATGCACCGAGGCGCACAGGGAGAAGGGGAAGGGATGGAAGGGAGGAGAGGAGGAGTAGGAGTTTAGGGAGGGAGGGAGGGGTGAACAATATCTTTATCCATCATAACAAAGGCAGAGAAAAGGCTGAGGCTCGGTGGGATGCCTCCTCGCGGGGTGAGATGTGACACGCCGCCTGCGAGCAGCAGACAGCCGAGTGTCAAAGGGAAACAAGGCTGATACAAAGCACACGGGCGAAAGGCTGACTCCCGAACATTCATCAAGAGGTTCAGATTTGATTTCAAGCCAAACACGAGTCTCGGTTCCTTCCTCCCTCGCCCGTTTCCTTGCAGACAGACACACAGATACACACGGCCTATCTCTCTATTCCCAGACTCACACATCCTGCCGGCATCTGTGCTCTCCACAAATCTCCCACCAAAAAAAATGTATAATTGCCAGCAGTAATTCTTTTGCTCATTATTCTTCATTACAGAAGAGAGAAGCACCCGGGGCGAGATCATATTTGCCGTTAACTAAAGTTTCTGCGACAATTAGCTCAGGTTGTTAAAATTAATCTTTGTTACAGCCGTAATCTCGGAGGCCAGCAGAGGCCCCGGCGTTTATGGTTTGTTTATTCGAGCGCCTCCTGTGGATATCGACCCGGCCCTGTTGTAAACAGTAGGATAAGGCCTTCAACGATCGTCGGGTGGATTTACTTTCTGCTCGGGGGATGAGCCATCCAATTGTGACCTAGATTAGACGCACAGAGGGGGAAACACAGGCCCGGCGCATTTAATGATTACAGAAGGTTTATCTGAACAAACTGGAATCACATGACTGTTTCCAGGGGAAAAAAGAATTCCCAGGAATTATGAGAGATAACTCCTACGGCTCGGTTCTGCTTCCTCACGCTACATGGGTGGATATGACCTGGAATGTCAGTCATTTCCTCGTCCTTGCAGCAGCAGCAGCAGCAGAATTCCCAGATCCTTGCAGCTTGTTGTCATTCCATCGATGAGTGACTGTAAACATCAGAGACTCCAGGAATCTGATAGGGAAGCTTCATTATGCTAATCTAAGCAGCCTCTTTTTCACAATCTTGCTGATACACGCTGAATAAAACATGCTTCAATCTACCGAAAAATGAAGACATGCTTTCTATGCATTTCTTTCTCACTTTATTCTTCCTATGCATTTTCTTTCTTCTTTTCTGCAGAGCTGCGTGTGCAACTGGATCCTATATCCGCCTTAAATTAATAGGCCCTGTGGTCTGCCTCTTAGCAGCAACCAGAAACTCAGCCAGGGCCGTGCTGCATAAAAAACGTACAAATATTGCTGGCCCGTTTCACAGGAACATACACAAAGCATTGCACCCCTTTGTTTTATAGCTCCTACTCCACATCCTCCAGTCACGTGACGTGTGCTCTATCTTTAAAAAGGTGCGGCACCACAGTTGAGATGACGATACATATTTATGCCGTCACGCTTGGCTGTTCACGGATGGTGATTTGCATTAAACCTTTACCTGATGTGTTGTGAGACAGAGGACACCGGAGAGACATGTGGTGGGGAGCTCTGCGGATACAAGCATGAATATCCCAAAGCTACTGTACCACTCATGAACACCCCCATCCACACACATAGACACAGACACACACACAGTCTTCTGGGACCCGGGTGAGGCCTCTGGGGGACCTTGGTAATACCTCACATCACTTACCGAGAGCACCTCCGACGAGCAGACTCATTTAGAATGGATGTGCTTCAGGCTGCTATAAGGAATTCTATTATTCCTCTAAATAAAACAAGTATCTATATGGAAATTTGTCTCCGCCAAATATACGGGTCTGCTGGATTGTTACATGATAATCCCGGTGTAATTAATGGTTACTCTGGCAAGGGGCTGATTAATGCAAAAGCAGGCATTGTGCACATATGGATTCTAAGTGCCAGCTATTGGAATATTTAACAGACATGATGGCAGACACCTGATCTCCCACAGGCGTCACCGAGGCCAAGGATTTCATTTTTTTGCTGATGCCTTAAGTTTTTACGTACATAATTAAATTTGATTCGGATTTTAACGATCTTTTCCCTTTGTTATTATAAAAGATGTACACAACTTTAAATACTGGCAAAAAGGACATAAATGTTGATTATCTAATATTTAAAGAAGAGGAAAATGGGATAAAATGAGAAAGTAAGACAGGAACACATTAAATGCACAATATGTATATTTAAATATATGTATATAATATACTCTATTGATGCAGATGCTATTAAAGGTAGTCAAATTAAATGTGGTCCCCCAAAAAACACAGAAGGATCCCAATGGGAATAAAACAAATGTATGTTTGGGTCAAAGGAAGGAAATGTCAATTAAGAATAAGTTGCTGAAGCTTTAACGAGCAATATTTAACCGTATGGTTTTTACTTAAGAAACAAGGGCTGTTCCAGTATTCCAGTGTCCTCCCTCTGCTTGAAACCCTGACAAAGCTTTCCACGTATAGCTGCACAGTAAAGGTGCTGCAATGCAGTACGGTATGTTTATGCATATTTACGAACAAAAGAGCCTCTGCATCTTTGTTTCTCGCCGGAAATAGCACTCCCCCCCCCCACACACACACCCACACTCTCACCGAACCCCCCCACCCCCTCTCCATCACTCCCCTTTTCCCGTCTGTTATTAGCAGTTTCTTTAATAATGAACCCAACAGGCGTCCTCTTCATTAGGCAGGCAGGGGGAGAGAGGCCAGCGAGCCCGGCTGACCCTGCTACTCTCTCCTCATTGGGGATCTGGCACAGGAATTTTAATAGGAGAGCAACACAGGCGCGCAGGTCAGTGCAGGAGACACACTGTGCATGCCAATCCGAAGCTGACCGGCCGGCGTGAACACAGCGAGTGTGCCGGCGCCGCCATACCCTGACAGTCTGTAACGAGCGTGGAGGAAGGGAGGCGAAGACGGGGGGAAGGGATGAAGGTGAGTGGGAAAGCGGTGGCGAAGGGATCAAGAGGGACAACGCGGAGGTGTAGAGCAGCTATTCAGGTGAGAGGAGAGGAGGAGGAGAAAGGGCCAGGGTGACAAGGACCTGCTGGCAAACTGAGACAATCCCTGTCGTGCTTCCCATACTAATCAAGCAGGTAGGCTTCGCGGTAATTGCCTTTTATTTATGCTTAACCCAAGACTTTCCGTGAGAGGAGAATATGCCGTGCGGATGCAACATGGGAGCTGCGATGACGCCTGTGAATCGTAGACTCACAGTGGAAATGCTAGCGGTGGATATCTCCCTGAGGAAGCAGAATGAGCTGTAATTCATGTCCCCTAAACAAGCCTCGTGAGTGTAAGCTACATAAAAGGTGTGAGCTTGCATCGGGCTTTTAGAGCTACTCTGCTGGGCGAGGTAATAAACCATTCACTCTCTTCCTCCCATGCAAAGCAGTCTGCCTTTGAGCTACACTTTATATCACCCGCTTTAAAAATTTCCTCGCCCCGAACAGCACAGGTGATTTGTTGTATATTCACCGCTGGGCTGGTGGATTTTCTTTTTTAGCCTCTCCCCGCCGTGGTAATTGCCACGTCGACCTTGATGCAGATGGGATAAATGAAACATATCCACTGTCAAGACTCCGCCATTAGTAGCGCCATGGAATTACCTTATTTCCTCTGTGATCTGTGTAAACATTTCTGATTCTGGGCATGCCCACCCATTCCGCAATATACTTTCCCCAGACTATCTGAGAGAGAGAGTCAGAGAGAGAGAGAGAGAGAGCTAACAACGGTGCCAAGAGATACTGAATGTGTCCCCAGCCGAATAGCTCGGTCCACTTTCACTATAAATTGTGCACAAACAGCTTTCAGCCAAAGGGAAAACAGCTTCTTAGGGAAAAGAGCTCAGACTGTTTGATAAACTCAAATACATTCTGGAGAGATTCTATAGCTCAGGCTCTGGGAGGGAGAAAAATGAATGAATGATTGAGAAAACATCAAAACCCAATATTTATTGTGTTATAAAATATCTTATATAACAACCTTATAGTGACACACTTCATTTTAAACAAATTAAATGCAAAAAATATTCTGACTACTGATACAAGTGATAATTCACTAAGCTTCGTCTCAGGCCATCAATCATATTGTATGTTTCTTGGCATTAGAAGTAATAATAAATTTCACTCCTGTTATGTAATATTAACCACATGTCGGAATGACAACGTGTTGATGAATGTCTTAATTGGTTCATAGACTGTGTTTAAAAATTTAGACAAACTCATGGGCCAGAAAGTGAAGCCAAAAAGGAAGCGCCTGAATCATGCATTCTCTCAAATGACCAGCAGGGGGCGAATAAACTGATTGCAAAAATAAGTAAATGAGAAAATGACTCTCACTCCAAATATGGTTCACTAAGATGGCGCCATCCCATCAAAAATATATGTTATATGTAGTCAACAAAGGGACACCTTCCTCCAAACTTAAATTAAGTGTATCGCTCTTTCTCAAGCTACGTGCAGAACCCCAGACTTGTTACGGTTGCTAAGCTGTGATTGGACTATCGCTGATCAGAGTTTTTCCGTTTCCATGACAGAAACATGTTACAGTCGCTGGCTTGTCAATTTTTCTCTTTCCAATTTCCTTCCCTCCGGCGTAAACAATCCACAAAGAAACCGCACAGTCACACAGCGCCTCGAGGGCCAACGTTTTTCTCTTTAAGAATATTCCGAATATGTCAATAAATCTGCAGCAGGAACAATAACAGCTCACAAAACCAGAAAGGGCAAATAAAAATAAATCACCCCTCCATAAGCAAATTCTCTTTGACTCTGTTCCATTACTGAGCATCGATTGTGGTTCCCATATCAGAATATGGACTAAGCAGAGTTCTGGTAATGCAGGTCTACACGCTGCATTTTTTTTTTTTAGCACTGACAGCAGCTATATTTCAGATTGGATCACACACTGAAAATCCATAAATACGTCACTTATAATTGTCCACAGCCTGTCGGTGGCACAATCAGGATCTGCTTTGTCATGTGTGGAGGACAGAGACTTTAATGAAGAGCACGGCACTGGGCCCTGGCATTGTTCTCATTTCTTCCCCTGTCAGCTTTCCAAATTAAGAATGATGTTCCTATTTGCGCCGCAGTTTATTTGTTGCAAAATGGTTGATTTATCTCGAACTAACACAGCTCTGCAGCTCCTCCCTGAAGTCCCAAGGCTCTAAATACTGTAGAGAGAGCTGCTTTTGAAAGCCATGAATGGGAAAGTGGGTGGGAAGAAATGAAAACATTTTATTCTGCATGAGATATTTGACTTTAGATAAAAAATGACATCTTCCCTTTGAGCGTGACGAAAAGTAAAAAAACAATTCTAGTACTTTTAAAAAGAATAACAGAGATATATACCAGCCCGGTATTTTAAAATGAATGAGGTAGGATTTTACTTTGGACTCCCGTAATGGGCCTTGCACAGGTGCTGCTGAAATACCCCCCCGCCCCTCTCCCCCCCAACATATGAATCATCCAATCGACAGTGTCTGAGTGCAATCAGCAGCACGTCCCCGGTGACAGACTGCGGCGGCGGTGGCTCATCGGAGGCTTTGAAATTCTATTCCAGAAACAAACGTTGATAGCGCCGGGCCTGTTGATGTAACTGCAAATTATCCCTGACCAAATGACGGTGACATCACTCCAGAGTGAGCTCATGGATTCACCATCAGGACACGGAGCACATTGTGTCTTCGAATCCCAGCTGTGGTCTGATGGGGATGTTGGAAGAGAAAAATATACTTGTTAGTGTCTACCATGAATAACAGTGAAGCCAAAGTGCCTTAATTGCCTCCTGGTGGCTGGCTGCAGTACAGGTCATACACCCTGCCTCCTCCATGTTAGTGGATGGGACATGGGTTGAACTAAAAAGTGAAAGGAAAGATGGTTTCTGCCATTTTAACCAATTTTCAAAAATTTTCTAAGTTTATAAGCGAATTGATCAAATAAAAATGGGTTAAACATCATGATTGACAGCTGAGACTGACTTGCAGTTGGTTGAGTATATGTAATGGGAGGATCTCGCTAGGTGGCTCCATCGCCCAATCCAAAGATGGCGGCGTTCATATCTGGGATAAGTTAACCTAGTTTCTGGCTAATGGGAGGATAAGGAGACCCGTCGTCCATCTTTATTTATAAAGCATAAACCACATCTAAATAAGCTATCATCATTATTTACATTATTGGGTCATGATGTAGGACTGTACAACCATGGCAGTCTTCACTTTAAGCAGACTGCAAATGTAAGTTATGATTAACGTTTAAATGCGAGCAGGGAATCTGGAGTTATTTCTAAATGCAAATATGAACAGCTTTGGTACATTTATGCAGATACTTTACTTCAACTCAGCCATTGATTTCGGATGTATGCTGCAGTTTCAGGATAAACGATTCATATCTTTTAGTAGCATTATGAAGTCAAGCTCATTTCATTGATAACAGTCTTTCACCCAAAGAGACAGAGGAAGTGAAGTCTCTCATCGTCTCTTTGTGTGGGAGAGAATCTGCGTTTGAACCATGTGTGTGTGTGTTCATGCATGTGTGGGTGCATTTAAACGTTTGGGTGGGTCTGTATTTTCTCCATGTGTCTCATCCCGGCTTCATATTGGTTCCGATGCGTCCGATTACCCCAACTGAGCTTTTTCGTCATGTGAGGCCCTCGGTCTAACACTAATCCTCCTTTGATAAGTCTAGCTTCACAGGAGAAGCACTGACATTTCGCACTAAGGCCTTCTCCCTTTCCGTCTGCCACGCACGGCTGGACCTCGGCTCCGGTGAGATGCTCTTTCATCCCGACCTTGGTGAGATGAGGGTTTGGATTCAGAGGACTGCTGGATTAGATGGCAGCTCACAGGAGGCTAAAAAGAGACTGATGTCTGAGAGGAATGCTCGGGAGACACGGCCTCGCGAGCAGAGTAAGACACAGCCGAGATCTGATCCTGGGCCGGTGTTAGTCAACTCAGAATAGCTCGGGGTAAAAGGCAACTGCTTAAGGAAACTGTTTAGTCCTCAAACCTTGCGACTAAAGGCTTTGACGTTTAGCTCCATCATTTAGTTCCATCGCTACATATGAACTTGTTTGAGTACAAACTTCAGCAGCTTTCAAAATAAATGATATGATCAGTGTGTTTCTAATGCTCTAACATGACAGATGTGCTGCTACTAACCCAAAACATACACAAATATGTACAAAAGACAGTTATACTTAATCAAATAACATCAATTAAAGAATATTACTTAATAATATGTAATTAGAATGTGATTCCAATGGAAAAGCACTGAAATGATTCAGAAAACACAATCATATTTATTTAGTGACCACTGTTTGAACTGCATTAGAAAGTGATGCATGCATAACACATTACATGACAATCAAATACTCCATCAACGCAGTGTTGACCCACAATCAAAGCTGTGTTATGGCCTCTCTGTGACATGGCTTCTCGTAGATATTCTCCTGGAAAGAAATCAGCTGTCAATGTGAAATGAAATAAATCTATGAAACGTCACGTTGAAGGCTCAATATTGCTCAGAGTACAATTTGATTTTCCAATATATAACACAAGAGCAGCTCGCAGTGCTTCAACATCCAACCTTGAATATTAACTTAGGAGAGAGAAACAGAGAATTGACAACATGCTAGGATGTAGCAGGACTCCCACACCACTGCTTTAACAGTTCCCTCGTGAGGATCTGTTCACTTTGTCACTTTTTATTGCTGCAGCCTTATCTTGTCATTTATTTTACCTTCCTCAAATCTACACTCAGTGTCCCATAATGACAAAGCGAAAACAAAAAGGTTTTGTTTTTATATCTCACTCCATGTGAGGTTCTACACCTGATAAATAATGAAGATTAGTATATGTGTGTTGACTTAACTTACTTAGTGTGTTTCCTACAGTAGTGAGAGAATTACACGAGTAAACAAGAGAATTATAATTAAATAAAGTGTGATGGCGATACTTTAACATCCAGAACAAGAAAATAAAACATAACTAGAAAAAAAACCAACTGCTGCATTTTGTGAGGCAGCCGCACAATTTCAGACTCAAACCGACACACAAACATCTCCTGCTGGATTCCCAAGTATAACCTTGTGGCCCCACACTGTTCTAACCACATTACACAACAGCATCACTGCTGTGGACACTGCCATAAAAAGTGAAAACCCCCTATTTTTTTGCTTTCACGGCACAAGATCAATATCTTCATATACAGGTTTCAGAGACGTGTTGGTTTTATGAACTAAAAGCTCCACTGTTGCTTCTGCCTCCACTCGGGCAACTTTGCGCCGCGGCCCCGACTGATTTAAGAAATAATAAAAACCAAACAGCTGGCCCGCTGGACGGGTATTGATTCCCCTCAGCAGAGGCAGATCAAGAGGAACATTTATGATCAGACAGGGTGCAAGAAATTATACCATCGCACAAACCCACTATTGATTGGACGGAGCGGCGTTAAAAAGTAAACCGCCCGTACAGAGTTTGCGTTGGTGGTGAGAGGAGAGGTAGAGGAGGAGGGAGAGGGAGAGGAGAGAGAGGTAGAGGTAGAAGAAGAGGAGAGGAAAGGAGAGGTAGAGGTAGAGGAAGAGGAAGAGGAAGAGGAAGAGGAGGGGGGAGAGGTAGAGGGAGAGGAAGAGGAAAGGAGAGGAAGAGGAAGAGGGAGAGGAAGAGGAGAGAGATGTAGAGGAAGAGGGAGAGGAGAGAGGGAGAGGAGGGGAAGAAGAGGGAGAGGAAGAGGAGAGAGAGGTAGAGGAAGAGTAGATCAGAGAGAGGTAGAGGAAGAGGGAGAGGAGAGAGGGAGAGGAGGGGGAGAGGAAGAGGAGAGAGAGGTAGAGGAAGAGGAGAGGAAAGGAGAGGGAGAGGGAGATGAGGGGGGAAGAAAGGAGAGGAGAGGCGTGAGAGAGAGGAAGAGGGAGAGGAGAGGAAAAAGAAGAGAAAGGGGGAGGGGAGAGGACAGGAGAAGGGAGGAGAGGAAGGTAAAGAGGAGAGGAGAGGAAGAGAAAGGGGGAGAGCTGAGAAAGAGGAAGAAAAGGGGGAGGGGAGAGGAGAGGAGAAGGCAGGTGAGGAAGATGAATAGAAAGAGAAAGGGGGAGAGGAGAGGACGAGGAAAAAGAAGACAAAGAAGTAGCAGGAGAGCTTTGTTCCCGGCAAAATTAACCAAAACTCAGAACTCAATCATTCTGTTTATGTGAACGACAGCTCATCACTCACTCATTTATCGGTTGTACACGTCCGTCACCAGGTGTCAAAATATGTATTCAAGCTATTCTTGATATTTTCTACTACTGCTGAAAGATATTTAAATTAAAATGAGCAAACAAAGTATGTTGTCATCGTCAAACACATTAAATATAAACGATTTCACTGTACATGAGTCGCTCCATGCATCCTGCTGCACATTGAATCCGTAGTGGACTTCTCTCAAATATTGGTGAGCATGAATTTCTACATGTATTTCTAATAATAACAATAACAGTTTAATATTTCCGTCTTGTCTACTGCAGAGCTTTTATTTTTAATCCCAATTCCTGGGAAAGTAATATTTCAGTCAATAAGACGAGCTCTGAAACTTTTCATGAATAAATTCAGAGATCAAAATGCCATCATTGATTCGATGTTCTCTTCCCATCAAGTTAAACAGTCTCTCTCTCTGCAATAATTTCAAGATGTTTCTCTCCCAACTTCCTGTAAAAAAGACATTAAACTACAGATGTTCGCAAACTGTCTTTTCATTGAGGCTTTAATATTTGATGAGGCCCAGGCAGCAGCAGCAGGACAACGAGTACAAAACAGAATAGTTCTTCTGTTTTTCTTCCACCAGCATGTGAAAGATCCAACGTGATGTAAAAAAAAACAAAGTGATATTTCGCACAAAACAAGATTGACTTGTTTGGTTCATTAACCACATGAACAGATGAATAAGTGATTAATTGAATGAACAAATGAGTGTGTGTTTGTGTGTGTGTGTAGAGGGCAAACCTCCAACACCTCCTCCTGCCACATCAAGGTATGTCACTGCCTCCCTCTGGTGCTGCAGGGAAGCACACACCTCACGGAGGAGCAGATTGTCTCCAACACTGTCCCCGGCTCTTTATGGATCTTTATCAAAACCTAACTGCTCTCAATCGTCACTTCAGCTGCGATTAAACACATTGAACAATTCCCTCTTTTTGTCTCTGCGGCCGCACTGATTCACCAACGGAGGCCGGGGGAAGGATAGCGACTCTCCTGCAGAAGGTGAACTACGAGTCACGCCGAGACTTTATTTATCCAAAACACAGATTACAGAACCGAGGCGTGGTGACGTAAACTGGATATCAAATTCACGAGGGGAGGCAAAGGAAGGTTACATCAGCAGAGGGATAATCATGTTTGACTGCCAGCGTCACTCTGGCTTTGACGCCATAAATATGATGTTACTCAGAACTGATCTCATAGAAAAGATTAATTAAGACTTTAAATGAGATTCACCAGCAACTGGAGTGAGGATGTGATGCGGTAGGGATTCGACCAACGCCGTTTCTCATCATCTGAAACAATGGGCGTGTTCGGTTCACGGTATCCTGACAAAGGATTCTTCTTCTTTCCCTTCCTGCGTCATCTTCTTCACTCCTTCCTCTCCCTCAACCCGTCGTCCGTCCCCTGCTCTCCAGCCTCTCCATCGTCTCCATGATGACATTCGGTCACTGGGAAGAGCTGCGACTGTGCCGCTAACTGCGAGGAGGGAGGTGGTTGTCACGGTTACCTGATGCAGCATGGTGCTGGACCATCTGCCATGCAAAAAAAGACAGCTCCCTGCTGTAATTACAGAAAAACCCCAAGCAGCCTGGAAGCCGTGGTGGACAATATTCGGACAAGAGGTGTGTGTGTGTGTGAGAAGAAATACAGAGAGAAATAACTGTGTGTGTGTGTGTGTGTGTGTGTGTGTGTGTGTGTGTGTGTGTGTGTGTGAGACAGCAAAAAAGATAAACAGCTGAAAGTGGATGAAGCTATTAGCCACATAACTCTAACTTGTGGCTTTAATGTTCAACAACAGGATGTCCTCGAGTCCTCGACCGATCAGGGAAGATCAAAGCTTCTTTTTTTCTCAGATCCATCCGCTCCAGCTCCAACATATGAAACCAGTTCCTCTGTTTTGTTTTTTAACCTATTGTGCTCCACAGACCAGCAGCTGTCAAAACCTCCACATATTGTGCTCCTTTAAAAACACTGAAACTTCCTCCACCCACACACACACACACATACACACACACTCACACACACACACACACACAAACACACAGAGTGTAGTGAGCAAAGCTACCACAAAGTGCACAAACTTTAGACGCAAGTTTCAAATAATTATATCCATACATATCGCAACATTTTTAAGCAAAGTACTTAAAAGCGAAAATCTGTCAATTTCTTTCACGCTCAGTGACGAAAACTTGACCTTCACTGTTATGTTATGGAAAAGGTATTATAGAGAAGATCAATGCAGGGCTATTCAACAAAATAACACAACTTTAATACAGCCACACTTTGGGCTAAGTGTGGATTATAATGTGGATTGTTTGGGGCAGATGCTGATCCTAAAAATTAGCGAGTAAAACATTTCTGATACCAATAAATCTGGTCAATTTTACTTGGATGAAGAACAACATGGTATTTTTATCATTATTAGTAGTAGTAGTACAATATTACTGTACATGTGCAAGTTTCCCGTACAGCAGAGACAGAGGAACGCGTCTCTTAACCATTTAATTTGTTTGAAATGTATTACTTTTAATTCCTTTGTAAATAAACCATTATGTCATTCAGCTCCAGCACCATTCCCAGAATTGACTGTGTTTTATTACTGGTAGTTATGACAGATGCAGAGGGACTGAACACCGTCTCTTTCATCACTTCATTAGACCTCCTGTTGAGCTCGGCTACAGAAGAATCCAGCTTTCACATGTTTACTCCGTTTCCTTTGTGCTAATATGAGACCAGGGTGTGTCTTTGAAACGCAGCCGCTGCATTCACAAAAGAATGAGTTTGCCATCATTTCTATTTACGACAAATCCGGGTTTGTTTGAATAATTCAGAGAAATAAAAGCTGTGTTTGAATTAAGGTGACGTTGTTTAGTTTCAGAGGTTTTTATGATTCATCTGTTATTTATCCAGTGAGCTTATCGAGCCTCATTCAGCACCACACCTTTTTTTTTCCCATACGTACATAAAGAACAGAATATAATACAGTGTTGGTATGAATTCCTTCTACTGATATTTCATAGTTTTGTTTTATCTACAGTTTTGAAGTCCAATACAGGAAATAAAACCTACAAAAGTAGGACTATAAATGTAATAATTGTGGCCTGAGGTCCAGATGTGGTCCAGAAACACAGTATCATTAAGCCCTTAAGATTTAAGATCCATCTAGTTATTGCCAACACAACACACTTGTCAATAGGTCTAACTGATTCCTGCAGCGAGCCATGACAAATGGCAATAAAAATACAGATGCTGCCGTAACAATACAAACCTAATACACTCTAGTTTCAGTCTGGGGACGACATGTGTCTGCAAACAGCCTGGCTCTTGCAGTGAGTCTAGTTTTTTCCTCCCACATCCCGATGAGACTGACAGACGAAACCATTTACTTCTATTTTGTCCAAATTGTAAAAGCACATGGTTGTTATTTTTTCCCCTAAACATCGTGATCCCTGTTTTGAAAAGTTACTCAGACTTTCCGCAGGGTCTGAAAATAGTCTTAATTTGGATCATCTCCATTTCAGGCCTCAAATGATAAATGATTTAGCAGCGTGCATAGTTTGGAATGTCTCTGTGTGTTCTAGTTCTTTCTCAATTATACAGATATTAGCACGCTGGAATAAAACTACAAAGAGCAACATGGAGCTAACAACTAACAACAAACGCTCCAGTCACAGAGGGGAACGATTCCAGATACCTCTCGTCTCTGCCTGTAGTTTGAGAGATAACGTGGTGTATCAAGGCTTTTTCTCTACTTCACCTTATCTTCAATTATAGGGAACTGGAAGTAATTGTAGGACTCTGATTTTTCCTTCATATCTGCTGCACTTGACCTGGGTCTCAAATTCCCTTCATTGCAGAAACCCCCTTTATTGCCAATTGAACATCACACTCAGATGACTGATACTAGATGAAGGCTTATGAGGCCTCAGTCATGTGGTCGGGACTTTCTCCGCAGGTTGATGGAATCAGCCCGTGAGGCGTAAGCTCTCCGACAGGTCACAGTGTTGTTAATATCCTGATGAGCCGGTGGATCTCACCTGCTCATCCCAGCTGCTTTTAAGTCAAGAAGCTGCTTCAGTCCACATTCCTGTGCGGTGACCTTAATGAAGCAAGTAGCAGGAGAATGGGATTTCAGCTGATGCTCGGCCCCTTGCCTCCTCGTCTGTAATCCCCCCCCCGGCACCAGCGCCCGGTGAGGGTGAGTGGACCGGACACTTCGGAGCAAGGATCACAAACAGTCCCCGTGGGGATGGTTACCAAGGGCAACAGCGTAGGTCGCACGTGGGCATCGCTGCACGGCATTGACCGGGGCAAAGAATTTGATGAATAGCAAACTCCTGCTGCTGTACTTTTTTATAATAAAGTGCAGAAAAAGCAATTAACAACCAAATGTGGTTTAAATTGCCTGGTGATCCAATTAAAAGCGAAGCCCCGCAGATAGCAGTCTGCTTCTAATGAGGTAAAATTAACAGCATTGGCGTTGCCTCTTCCTGATTGTCGTCCCCCCCCCCCCATTCAAGAACTTCCTTCTTTCTGCCTTTTCATATTTCTCTTCCTGTGGGCATGTCCTGTTCTGAGTGTCTGCGGAAAATAAATATGTGTATTTGGAGTTATTATCGCTCTCTAATTTACCGTAATGAAAGTGCTAGCCTGCGCTGGCGGATGAGCCATTTTAATTTAAGCATCGAATCCAGGCATGCATATTAATGACCTTATTTGCATAAATCATGTCACTCCACTCGGGATTCCAATTAAACCCTTGATTAATTGCTAGGCTGACCCGTTAAATAGAATCCTTTAAGTGGTTCAACAGGGCACTGCCGCCTGTTGACATACACAACACACACACAAGCGCACCCACACACACACACACACACACTGACACACACACTGACACATCCACACACTCACCAATGTAAACCCGGACATGATTCACTCGGAGTGAAATTAATCAGAGGAAAAAGATCTACTTATTTTGAAAGGTGAACAGTTGAAAACCTGCAGGATGAAATGAAGAGTCAACAACCAAACTCGCTGAGTCACTGATAAAGACTTTGTTTTAATTCCCTTTTCTTCTGGTTCTCTAGGCCTTTGGTCTGCATTGAGTAAGAGAAAAACTATATTTTATGCAAGAAAAAGCACAAAAAAACTGAGATTTTTAAAGAGCTTCCACCGTCAGTTAAACCCTTATTATCTTGAACAAATTAAAGATAATATGAAATATGAGATAAAGAAAAAACAATGACTTGTTGCACGCATGCATTTATCTTTTTACTTCTCTCAGTTTGGACAACTGTGAACTTTTTTCGTGTTCTTCTGAATTTAGTTTATTTCACTCTCTCCGTCATCGAAGTCTGTGCATCTTCCAACAACTGTGTATTTCTCTCAGTTGCAGAATGAAGTTTACATCCAATCAAATACTCTTAACATAGTTAAAGACCTGGAGTCTTCATGTGGTGAAAAACAGGCAAGTCCAGATGCTTAACTGTACAACTCCGGCTGTTCCATCATCCTGCATACACCCCTATAGGGAAAACTTTTTAAAGATACAGGGGTGAAACAGTGTCATATGATCTTATCTGTGCTGGAAATCGAGCCTTTACCATTTCACAAAACTTAGTACCAGTGGCAGATAGGATTGCATAGTCAAAGCGATTCAAAACACAGATGGAGGTATTGTTTGTTATCATTTACTTTAAATTCTCAGTTAAAGCATCAGTTTATGATGGAAAAATGTGAAACATCGTGATAGTGGCCCTGACTCGCCGATCAAATGCACAACAACAGCTTCCAGAGCAGTAACAGAGATTGCAATGATGTGATATTCTTGGATGGCACCATCAGCTTCCTGCTGTGCACAAAATGACTGTTTACTGTCTTTACCATAACAATAACAAGTATATGGGAGTGTTGTAAACCAGCCCTCTGTCGGGTGGTGTAATCTCGCTGTCGCTTGGGAAAACGATAACGCTCCACTCTGGTTGCAATTCAACAGCATTTCTACACGCGAAGTATAAACGTTGAAGAGTTCTGTGACCTACACGGCACAATAATAAACATGTTTCGGATTATCTGCATGTGGAGGATTAATCTGGAGTTCAGGGTTTGATACTGACCGACACAGACCAGCAGTGGCAGAGCTCAGGACTGTCGGCTCTGCACGCCGGCTGTCAGTCACACACTCAGGTCACAGAGCTGGTGTCTGGCAGCCTGACTGACACAGAGTGAGAGAGAGAGTGTGTGTGTGTGTGTGTGTGTGTGTGTGTGTGTGTGTGTGTGTGTGTGTGTGTGTGTGTGTGTGTGTGTGTGTGTGTGTGTGTGTGTGTGTGTGTGTGTGTGTGTGTGTATGCGTGTGCGTGTGTGTGTCCGACCCAGTTGGCTGTATACAGTCACATGATATTGGCTAATCCCACATACAGTATATCAATAACAGTTTATCTGGTACACAGCACATTAAGTCAATTTTTTTGAAGGATTCAATTTGATGTATAGTTGAGTAGGAATTCCAGATAGAATATTGAAATGTCATTAATATTTATTTAGTTTTTATGTATCATATATTATATTTCCGCATTTGTTGCAAGAAAAGTATATTTTTAAGGACAAGATCTAAAGATTTGTTGGTTCCAACATTTTCAAATATATATCTTCTTTTAATGGGAGCTATTTCAAGACATTGCCTTTGATTTTTTTTTACTTTTACCGACATATTCATCAATTTGCTGCAGCCCCTATATTTGTATAGTCATTTAAAGGTACTCAATACTTTGTCTTGAATAATTGATGTTGTAAAAAGAGCTATATATTATGTGCTTGTCACAAAAAAAAAATACTGGCAGATCAAACCCTCTCAGGTTTCAATATCAGTGCTCACACACATTTTGTGTGTGTCATGATAGGAGTGAGGAGAGGAAGCTCCGTGTGCCCGGCTCCATGCTGGACCTGTCAGACTTGGCAAACGCACGCTGTCATCTGACCCGATCCTCGGTCCCACTGGCCGGACGCCAACCTGCTCAGGCACAGTGGATTAATACGTGCTGGTCTGTTTTGTGTCTCTGTCCTGACGTCACCGTCTTCTGCTGCCGATCCGCTGCACAGTGAAGCTGCAGCAACGGACAAGACGCACGTTTGACTTCACACAAACACGCCGTTGTTCCCTCCGAGGCACGTCACTGTCGCCACACTTGGAAATAAATGCATGAGAAGTAATGCATGTGCAAGTTTTCCTGTGTCTGCACAGTTAATTATCAGAGACAGGATCAGGGAGAAGGAGGCTTGTGTGTGTGGAAGCTGCAGAATGAAGGCTGAAATCTAATTTACATTTTCTGTGCATTAGTAGAATATGTCTGTGCTGTTCTCTCGGCATCTGTGCTTCCATAATATGTTCTCAAGAAAAACTCTAATCTCTGTTTTTGTTTTGTTTGACTCTTTCCATTTTTTCTTACACATTTGCAGGATAGAATGATTTCTTTCATAGAAGATACAGACGATTTCCCCCAAGAAAAAACTGTATTATTTTGGAATTGTCTCTGAATTTGTTTTGCTTGGTCTCGATGTATCTTCAGGATCAAAAACTCCACAAAAAAAATTGCCCACTCGGCAGTATTAGAGGGTTTCTGAGTTATCAGTCTACACACAGGAGCCTATAGCTCGCCAGTTTTTCTCTGGGAATTTTATCATGACAATAGCGGAGCCGCCTCTGGGCCCTCTTAAGCTTCCCTCATTTCATTTCCATCTCTATTGCTCTCCAAGTTCAGTTACATTTGGCCGTGCGTCACCATGGCAGCGGACACTGGCCCTTGTGCCCGACTCAGACATCATCCGGAGCGCTTCAGCTCTGAGTGAGTCATAAATGAGTCCCACTCGCCGCTGCTGCAGCGCTGGAAATAGGTTCACTTTGCTCCTTAAGATGTCTCTGGAGAGAACGTCTGTGATCGTCCCTCAAAGTGCTTATTTCATTCTGCAACAAACATCTCCCAAAATAAAGAAGGGAGCGAGGAATGTTGGGATCCAGTCGAGAGGATAAAGACGGTTTAAGGGATATGAGCACACAGACAGAGGGATACAACATAAGCGCACACACACAAAAACACACACACACACACACACACACACACACACACACACAAGAAAGCTGAGCGTACAAGCTCAGACAGGCTACTTTAATATATGCAAATGTAACCTATAGTAGGCAATATCTTCCATGTTACAATATGCAGTGTACGACTTGCTCGCCCATGTGCCTGTGTAACCCATTACTCTACAAATATATGTACACAGGGTCGTTAAGTGTGTGTGTGTGTGGCGGGGGGGGACAAGGACCCGTTACCTCCTTCCTGCCCCCCTCCTTCCCGTGGCCTTGCTCAGAACCACTTCCACTATGAAACGTGTCCTTCACTTTTAAATCAAATCCACAAAATACTCATAACCAACATGGTGTCACTAGCTCCTGCTGCTGTAGCTGCATCCACCACCTCATTCTGCCGTGATGGTGCACACACAGACACACACAGGGAGATTCACAAGGTGCAAACTACACCAGCCCTGCTACTGCAACGGGTAAACAAGATAGAGTTCTGTGCAGAAGGACTGAAATTCATTTGGTTTGTATGCTGTGTGTGCGTGTCTATGAGCGTCTGTGTGTGTGTGTGTGTGTGTGTGTGTTTAAGTGCCTCCAGGCCCCTAGTTCCTCTAAATGAGAAGCTTCCTCCTTTTTTTTTTTCATTGTGATGGGAGAGGAAGACAAGGGGGACGACGAGGGGGGACGAATATTTCCCCGCCTGAAATTTGTAAATGAGATTTGCTAACCCTGGGCACGACATCCATTCTAAGTCCCCCATCTAGGGAAAACAGTCATTTCTGTATCTCCATTCCCACTATCTCGGAAAATCTGTACACTCCAACGAGGGCGGATAATGCGCTGGCCTGTCACTCATCTAAAGCTGTGTTTCATTTGCCCTTTACACACCTGCTGGAGCACTGCCACCAAAATACGTTTTGTGGCCAATTCTAGGAATCGGGAGGCTTAACTGTTCTACACTGGAAAAAGGATAGATATCAATTAAAATACTACCACATTAAATTTGAAATGTTTTCAAGTGACACATCCGAAAAGCATGTGTTTTTTTATTCCATGCAGCAAAACGTTATCTAACCTAATCTAGTACAATTAAACAAAGAGGGAAGCGGGAGGAGCTGAATCCATTATAGTGAAAGTAAGTGTGGTCATGTTTTAAAGGAAGTTACATTTGTGACTATAAACGTTAAGTGATTACGTCTCATACCAAAAACAGAAAATACTTTTTAAAAAAATCTGTTTTTAATTTATTTAACTGCTAATCTAACGTCTTATTAAAAGACCTGCTAATTGAATGAGTCTTTATTATTGACCTTTATGTCCTTGTACTCTGCGTGAACACTTTAAATGGATCAACATGCTTGGAGCTATTGTCAATCTGATTCAAAGGTCAATGTGAGTCTTTAAACTTATACTTAAAACTGTATCATTCAACATCTCCACTTAATTTGTAGTAACTCACTTAGTTTGTCCATGATTTAATGCCACATTCCTTTATTTAATAATTCATCTTCAATTATCTCCGATAAACTCTCTGGAGATTTATGCATTATACCTTGCTGATGTTTCTTTAAGTTTGCCCCTTTTGACAAAGCTTCACATTACTGTCCTTTCCCCCTGTGGCGATCCAGCTCTGTAGAATAATGGTTTCGTAATACATCAGTTCAATACGGTCCAGGAGCCAGGGTCTCAGGGAGGTTCCACCTAGAATGGATGTGTGTAGCCACAGTCATTTAGCAAAGAGTTATCTATCTGTCCAATAAAACCTGCCTGTACGCTAAAAATAGGCCCATTCAGAGCGGAGTAGAAAGAGGATCTGCTCCAGCTCTCCTGGCACAACAGTCCGTGCTCTCAATCCACCGCCGCCACCCTTTCTATGGGATTTGCAAACCCTGTGAAAACGTGCCAGTGACCCAGTCTCCCAGCTTTCTCCTCCAAGGCCGTTTGAGGTCGCATCAGTCAGTGTTAACGTCATTACGGTTGTTACTTAAATCTGCTGGTGGCCACACAAAGGAGAGAGGAGGCAAAGAAATGCAAAAATTGGAAAGCACATGGGTCGTGAGCACAAATTTCCTTGAAGGTTTGTTTGTGTCAGAGAAACGTTACCTGAGGTCACTTAACTCATGTATTTACTCGAGTGGCACGGAGTCGAGCGGATACCTCTGCCAAGGCTCAGCAGTCCCTTTAAATCCAATCAACCCAAACCAAATTGTATACACTCATAGATATCAGTCCCCTAAATGTGCCTGTCCCATCTTGACACATTAATTATTCATTCATGGAAATGGTGAAAATGTATTAAAATAAGAAAAACGTATCTGGCAAAAACACTCCTGGACCCACGTCCACTTTGTCCAGATCAAAGTCTATTGGGTTCTTTCTTGGCCTGAGTCCCATCTTCCAACCAAATCTTGTGTGATTCTAGTCATTTTTCTGTGAACCTGCTTATAAACAAACCAATGAACCCAGAAGACTACAGAATATATAAGATAACATGTAAGTGCAATGGACAGAGGGATATATTAATAAAGCACACCTGAACCAAAATAAGTGAAAATAGTGGATCATGGCTGTACACAGGGCCATTATATGAATTCTGTTGTTTCCTTTAACCAAGTAAATACAATACAACAGCAATTTCAACAAACAGAAAGGGACACTGCATGGAATGTGTAGAGAATGGTGAAGTAAATGGCAGAGTGAGGAGAGTGAGATCTGGATTAGGACTAGGAGCCAATCTGGATTACTCCGAGGATCTGGAGCCTTCGCTGAAGCAACTGCAGGCGTCGCATGAGGTGAAAAAAAAAAAATCGAGAAATGTGTGTGTGTGCGTGTGCGTGAGCGTTTTCATTTGACGACATCAGGCCTTCACGAGGCTTCTGCAATTCCGCAGGATGAAATCGTCCATTGTAATATTTTAATTCTATCATGGAGAAATCCCTTGAGTAGACAGCTATGAGATACATTGTCATACACTAATCACGCCGTGTGTAATAGCTCTTCGCTTTAATATCTATGAAGTGAACAAAGCACAGGCATTAAGTCAAATATGTATTCTATCCTTTTCAGTACAATTGGCTCGTGTAACAAGCGAACTAATAATACTTGAGAAATAACTTAATTACCGCTCGATCTCTGCAGCGCTCTAATTATAGCCTCGGTAAAAGAGCAGCAGTAATGCACTTTTAAGTGTAATGGGAGTTTACCTAATTAGGCCTATCACACATAGACACACGTACACACTGACGCACTGGTGAGAAAACTGTCATTCGGTAATTAGCAGTGGTGATGAAACCCTCTATTACCGTTTCATTTACACGCCATCGCGGGGCGCAGTCAGCTGACCCGCACGCCGCCCGGCTTCGCTAACAGCTTTTAAAACAGTCGTATCTTTACGACACAAGCTCGGCTCGGCGCAGCGTGATGCATGAGCTGCTTTACCTTTTTATTTCCTCAATCTGCTCAAAGCCGGGGCGGCGTTTTTTCACCGTTATCTACTCACCGTAACGACCTCTTATATCTCCACTGGTGGTGTTAACGAGTGGGCAGGCGGCTGCAGCTAATAGGACCGGTCACACAGCCTACCAAGGTGTGAATCTACACCGGGGCTCTTAAGTCTGAGACCGCGTTCCCGTTTGTTGTAATGGTTGGGCGGTCTCAGACTTTTGGACCTGGCGCTGTGTGTGTTTTACAGGCCCCAGGGAGCATGATGGAGGCGTTTGCTCTAATTATCACAGAGCTGGTGGGGGGGGGGGCGCTGAAGATGCCCCAGTGAGCTGCACAGCTCTTTGTTTTAAACTCACAAAGATGTGAAGATAATATCTCACATGGCACTGGACTAGTTTTTCTCCAAAGTATAATGGGCTGTTAAACCGGGTGAATGGCATGTTCTGCTTTTGCCAAATCTCCAAACTGGAAACATGAACTTCCTGATTTCCACACGTGGCCGAAGCTATCACGGGAAACATCCTGAAGCAGTTTTCTGATTTTCAACACTTATTCCGTGGCCGAGTCGCAGGGATGGCACATGTTCACTGTGGGTGGGGGGGGGGGGGGGGGGGAACCACAAGAGTCATGCTTTTATTAATGTGGAGGAGGCTGTGATCTGAATCTCACTGAATGAATAGTTCATCAGATAACAGTTAGATTTCTGTTTTATCCCACTGATCACATATGTGGATCACTCTCCCTCCCTCCCCTCTCTTCCTCCCTCTCTCTCTCTCTCTTTCTCTCTTCCTCTCTGTGTGTCAGTGGGTTGGATAAATGACATTTAAATGTCACTTTCATTTAATTAATTTCCCTTCCTGGCAGCAAGGTCAGATCAACAAAGACAGGCAGCGTCTGATCCGTGTTAGATCCCGGTCGAGAGCAGGGTCCTGGGGGGGGGGGGTCAGCTGACATGGGGTGTGTGAGGTCACTGTGTCGGTCTGAATGGGTTAAAGAATATATACAGATGAATCCCAGAAGGCAGCGTCATGTCTCACTTCAGACAGGGCCGTCAGGAACCAGATGTTAGAGCCAACTGGTTTTATTAATAAACCCACTAAATACCAATAGACCAATATTAACACAAGACTAAGTCTGAATAAGACACGATCATGTAACAGCATCATAACCGGAATAAGGTCACACTTGGAATAAGCTGAAATCAATTTAAGACATGAGGAATAGAATGTATATAATATATAAACAACTGTCTAGATTCCATTATCACGTCCATAGCATTTTTTCTAAAGCATTGACAGTATGTTGTGTTTACGAATAAATCAAAGACAAAATAATGTGATAATGTTTTATCTCTCATTATGTGGTGTTTAAAATTAGCTTTTTTTAAATATGAGAATAACCGTTACGTTAATTAAATTTTTTTACCATTCAACAATAACAATTTTATATTTCTTACACGTGTTGGGTCGTTTCGGGTCATTAAATAAAATCTACATCTGAATTGCAGATTTTCTTTTCCAAGAGCATTTCTGCAACACCCAATTATGGTCAATGGGAAATAAAAATACAAATATTTTTGCTTACAGGACCATTTCCAGCATCGCTGTTTGAACTGATCAAAAAATAAATCCGACTAAGATTTATGAGGTACAATTGTCACAGCTCTATTTGTTTTTATATTCATGCACATGTGTTTGCTCTCCAATCTTTGTCATATTAAGAGAAACCACTTTTCTGACCAATATTTCACCAACACTTCTCAGTACAGTCGCACTCATGTGTTTCTCATCATTACACCCAGTTAAACTGTTGAAAATGTTGCTTATAAGACGATAGACATGCAATCATCCGGCACAATTAATATCATAGGACAGATTTAATAAGTCGTCATTTTTGTGTGTGGTTTCTCTTTTTCATTTGCTTGGGTTCAACTAAAAAAATATTGTAAAATCTCCAATTAAAAAAGACTCAAGCAGTGACAAGAAAATCTCATATTGCTCTTTTGCTTCCTCAAGATGTTATAACAACTACGAGCCAAGGCTTCGTCTAAATATTGGAAAATATTGATGCTAAGGGCTTGATTATAATTAATCAAACAACATTTCAGAGTGGAAACAGATTGTCCAAGTGGAAATATTTGAGCGCATGTGTCGGCACTCGACAGTGGAGCATCTGTCACCGCAGACAGAGCCGAGCTGAGGTCATCTCCATGTGACCGCTCTCATCGAGACGACGTCCTGAGAGACACTTTTATTCCATGTTAGGACATTTAATGGAATAAAAACTGTGGCAAGACATTATCATTTGAGGTTTGGGATTTTCTTGCTCAGATTAGTGGCCGTTTTATGCAGATTTATACTCGTAAAGACACTAATTGTATGAGAAATTTGTTTAAATGTGAAATGGAAGCACACGAGATATGGTGGCATACAAACCATTTCCATACCCTGGAAAATAAAACATGAAATGCTCATATAGTCTTCAATTCTGAATCTGATTCACTCTATATTTCCACACTTGGGCTTGATTCAAGAACCCAGGATCCACTTGAAGGAAACAACGGTTTGATAGCATGACGAATATATAGAAGAGCCAAGAAATCTTTTTCCTACTTTCTACAATTTGCTCCACGACCTAGTTGTTCATTAAGTACTGACATTTTTTTTTTGTTCTTTAAAAACTGGAAGACAAAGGCGTCTAGTTGGAAAATTAAAAACTAGCATCGGCAATGTTGTCATTCAAAACGACATTATGAATTATGGCAAAACACATAAAGACCAAAAGTCATAAAAACGAGACACAATATAGAACGGTTACACTTTATGTGATTAAGTTACCTCACAAACCAAATTTCTAGCTCTTCTGATTCGTTCAGTTTGTTGAAGGCAAAATACAAGAAGACACATTTTACTCTTGAAAAAAGAAACGTGACAAAGAAAAGAGTTTGGAAGTCTGAAAAAACTGGGAAACTTGTAAAACCAATAACTGTGGGGCCCCTTTTTGTGTTCCCACTCCCTAACACGATCCCCCTCTCTGATGCTGAATGGCCACGGGCCACATACCATCAGTGCTGGACGAACATGTAATCCACTAACATTCCCTTTGAGGCAGCGAATGCCAGGCTGCATATTTTGCCTTCTATAAATCCACCACAAACAATGGGCTATAAAACATGTCGTTCAATGTACATAATAGTTTTATAACTTCGAGAGCCATTATAATGAGCAGTTTATCACCAGAAATGAGAACATTAAATATAGGCTGTATGTTTCCTGGCAGCAGGAGAGCTCGGCTGCGTGAGAGCCGTGCGAGCTGGAGAATTGCTAATCTTGCACATTTGGCAATTCTGCACGAGTCTTCCTTGACCTTTGCTTTCGCTGCCAAGTCATCGCAAACGCAGAGAGTGAACAGTTCCCAGCTTTGACACTGAGTCAGACACAAACCCCCAACAACAGACATGCCTCCGCTTAAGCTCCACAAACACACACACACAAACACACACACAAACACACAGCAAACATCCACAGGGTGCACAATTCATTAAAAAATAAAAATGCAAGGGGCTGATTTTTTTTTCTTTCCTTTTTTTAATCACAGCTAAGGATTTTCCAGATGGCCTCCTAAACGGGGTGTTCTCATGCTTATGTTCTCGTGCCAAATTGCAGGCCAACAAATATTTTAGCATGAACCGACTAAATGCACAACAGCAGCAGTATTTGTTGTTTTATGTTGTTTATGGCTTTAACTTTTCTCTGCAGAAAACCGAATATACACTGTATTGTTGGTTTTTTTATCACATGTAATACAACCTCCACCGCGGATCCCACATGTGACTCTCTTCTCCACACAGCGACCCCTGGACACCTGTCGACCACAAATAAATGCTGGTTATTTGCCGTTTGAGAGCGCCGAGGCCGGAGGTCAACGGGATAGGATGTTGAAGTCGGGCCGAGCCGGAGTCACGACTGGTGACTCTGCCGGGTCCAATGAGCCTCTTAGGTCATCTGTGTCGAGGGGGGATTAGGAGCGGTCAGTGATCCCATCAAAGCAACGTGTCACCAGCACTGTGTCTTACCGCCGAGCCGCACACTCCAGCGAGCACTGATCCCCTTAACTGACTCTCAGCGGGCCCGGCAACTAAGGCGAGCTGACAGCCGGGCTATTTTCGGGCAGAAATCACCCCGGTTTCGACAGAGCTACGGAGGGAGAGACGGCCCGGGCCCGTGCAATCGCTCTCCATTAGAGAGACTGAAAAACACAGAGCAGGAGCGCAATTTGCCACTTTGCAGCAGAGAGCAACCTTTAGCTCGCGACAGCTCCCAGAAACAGATGAGGGATAAATGTGTTGTGACAGCAGCTAATAAGGTCCCTGTCATCTGCTGGTAGTGTGTCATTGAGTGTGTATGTGTGTGTGTGTGTGTGCACATATGAGTGCACATGTGTCATCTATGTTTACGCCTAGAGTGTGCTTTAAAACAGAGACGTAAAATGCACTGATGAGAGCAGCAGACGGAGTTTGTGTCTTGATATATGACCACATGATAAACTCGCTTGATCTTCCTTCTGCTTTTTATGACAGAATAAAGAAGCAATGGATTAAAATAGAAAGTAGGAACAAAGAAATCGTCCCTACAAATAGCCAGAGTCGTAAAAAATGCAGCACAAATCCCACTGGTAAGCATTTCCTACCATCTACACTGCTGTTTTTACTAAAGAATATTACGTTTTCTGAGCTCGAATACCCCACAAGCTATAGTAAACAGTGTGTATCCATGCAGATCTCACAAATAGAGCAAAGGAGTCAAAAAATCAATGTGTAATGCTCTTTCACCTTCTCACTAATGATCATCAGTTCCTAATACGAGATCACGGGCTGGGGCTTGACCTTGGTCACCGCACAGGGAGTTAAACCAATGACCTCCTGCTCTGTTTTCAGTGAGAGAGAGGCACATTGTAAAAGTCTCAAAAGTCCAATTTAAGTCAAATCCCATTTGTCGTTGTATTCATCAGACGTGAGGTTGTTATCTGTAACTTTTCCCGAGCTCAGTCACGGCCGACCAGTATCTGTCAGTTGTTCCAAAAATGAGTTGCTGTTAAAACGCTGCATCACCTCGACTCCCGGCCGGATCCTTCAGGTGTTCTTGCGGCGCTTCATTACGCTTCCGCCAAAGTGGAACCTTCATCAAGCTGTCAGTTGAAATGTGGCTCAAAGTGCATCACTGTCAATTACCGCTGAGCAAGTAGGGGCAATTATTTCCGTTAGCAAATCGATACAGTTAGACCGGAGTCTGCATCATTTGTGTATGATGCACTGCTGCAAGGAGAGAAGAATCGTACGTCAGACGTTTTGACTCGTCATTGCAGGAAAAGATCAGATGTTGCATGAGTTACATTCAAATCCTGATGCTTTAAGATGCCCATAGGCAGCTTAGGGAATAAAACATTTGTGATCTCGGCTCATATAGACAGGATTCCTAAAATGTCATTATCACAACCTTATTATAAAGACAAATATCCCTTCATCTCAAAAGTAATTTCTTATTAAGATGTACTGCTATTTACTAAATCGCAGGGAATTGGATTCATAAACGTAAATGTTTACGTACAAAAGACGATTCAATTAAGACATTAAGTCAGAATGTCAGCTTTAAAAAAAATGAGCTTCCAATAAAACTCACATTAGCATTTGAGTAATGGGATTATCACATAATCTAACACACATGCAGTGGCAGTGGATCTGCCTGCTGTTCTCTGCCGTCACAGTCGGGTCACGTCTCACTTCTCTGCACAGCCGCCGCCTCTGAAGGTATTTCTGTTGAAGTGCATGGCAGCGAATATGTGGGCTGTCAAGGGATTAAGACGTCGCAGCATATCCAAAACTATTAGAGCTGCAATTTATTTTACTTTCCTGACACAGCTCAGCAAAGAGGCCATTAATTTTCTCAACAAAATGGAGCAGTAAGGACTTCTCCAAAGGTGCCTGCCTTTGTGGAGCTGCCGCGCCGGCCGCGCCACGCCGACGAGATAATTTGGTTGTAACAGGTTCAATTTGTGTCAGTGGAAAAAAAAAAAAAAAAAAAACGACAGCCATTTGCGTGTGTAACTGTACAGCACTTGACAAGGTACCAGTTTTCAATTTGCCTGCTTACAAAGAGCCCATTGTAATTTGTGTAATGTGCATAATACAGTCATTTGTGCATCGCGTTGCCTCCGTGATCCGGGATACTGGCTTATTGATTAACCTGCACTCCAGGAAACCTGCAGAGGCCCGAGCAAGCCGCCTGAGCTGCTGCCTCCACCGCCCGTTCATATCCGGAGGACGGGTGCGAGATCAATGGCGAGCTGGGACGCTATCAGAGCCGAGGCAGCTCACAGCAGCCAGGCGGCCTGGACTTCAAAAGCAAAGTGTGGGAGGAGAAATAACACAAGGTAATTACCTGGGCCCTGCTAGCTACCACCGAGGCAATCTGCAGAGTGGAGGACCGAGGAGGGGGCGGCTGTGGAGGTGGTGTTCGGGATGTCTGTCCACATTTACCTCAACTCACTGCACCCCCGCCCGCTCCGGCAACGCTGATGGAGAAGACAAAAAACGTTCCTGTTTCTGTAGATTTTACCTGACAGCTTGGTTTCAGCTCGTGTGCATGAAGCTGAGCCGCTGATCACTCAATTTCAGAGTTTACCAAAAGAAATAAAAAAGAAGTGAACACCCTCACGACCGAGGTGAGAAGCCATCTGCTTTTCAGTCGAACTTTCCAGTCGAGAGCATCTGCACAACAAGTCATCGCAAAGTCAACCCGGCTCCACTCGTCTGACTGCAGCACATTAAACTCATTCTTATTCTGAACATCTGCACGGATTTACATTTTCTGGTCGCTCATTGGGAAGTTGCGGAGGAAATCTTCACTCAGGGCAATTTGATATAATTTGCTTCCTCTGTTCCTGAATGTCTCTCATATGTGTAATCAAAGAAACAGCAACAGTCACCGGGACGACGATTCCCATCTGCGCTTAAATGCTCAATCCCTGATGACTCACTCTTAATCGTGAAGAAAAACTCCAAATTACCACAGCAAGGAGGAGATGGGTCTATTTTACATGCATATGTATTCAGAGGTGAAACTCTTGCACTTAAAGACACTTCAAATACAGAACAATTAGAAACACTGCAGCATCAGCGACTTGACTCCTACCTGCAGCTCCGTGTGACGTAGTCCTGCTCCCGGTTAATGAGTGTAAAGGTCAGCAGCTTGTTATGACACCAATTACAGCGATATTTCAGATTAGCGATGTAAGTCCTCATCATCGGTGGCCCCGGCCGATGCTTCCGATTTCATCAAAGCTAATTGCGGAATAATGAGTGCAACCCAACACAGGGATGCATAGTGAGGTAATCATTCAGGTTGGTTTAGGGGGTCGTGTGCTGCGCTTCAGTTAGAGTCACGGGTCAACGCAGAGGTCGGGTTACAGCGAAGTGGTCGGGGGGGGGGGCAGTGTAAAGGTCAAAGTGCAGCGACAGCTTTATGACGCACCGATCCAACCTTGAAAGGAAAACTTGACCCGATTCTTCCTCGAGGATTCTTCTATGAAACACACACCCGCAGAGGAGATAAAAGCTGAGCCCCTTTATCTCCAACTTTGCACAAAAGACTTTAAACATTATTTGTCCAAATGATAATAAATAGTTTTGCGAGGAAATCGATATACAATCTCTTGGTGTCTTCTTATTAGTATTGAATTGGGATTGTGGATTGTTGCAATATCTGTGTGGACGGACACTAAAAATAGATTGTGATGTGCAATTCATTGTAAATGGGCCTTAGATGTTAACTGTTAGTTCAATCTGTCATTTGACCTCTTGCTATGTAACTCAGTGACACGCCATTCAAATCAAGGCGTGAGTAGCAGTTACAGTTACGACCATAGACCGTATAAAATGATGGAGAACCTGTATCTGCTTCCTCCTGCGCCATCTTGCCCTTTTAAGGTAATTTGGGGCCAAAGGTAAATCAAATGCACACACAGGACCAATCACATCACAGTCCCTGCTGTCAATCATTACGTTTGATCATTACGGAATGAGGTCCAAAAATCTTTAAAGTTGCGCTCATTTGTTTCATTGACGGAGTTCTCGAGTCTGGTCTCATGTACAGCTGACTTCTCCTGCAGTGACTGTAACTGCTAGTTGACTTGGCCATAGTATTTTATTGAAGAATTGTTTTATACCTTGTATTACTGTGTATATATATATGCATATTTATTTCATTCCTATTTATTAAATGTATTAACTTTTAATGTATCAACTTTTTTATTGTACCCTCGGCACCATTGTAAATGAGGGTCTTATCCCTCAATGTGTCTTCCGAGGCTTAAATAAATATTCAATCAAAAAAAAATCAAAACGTTTCACCTCCCTTAACTAATAGAGAACAAACATCAGTGTGAAAGCTGGAAGTGTAGAGAATCCAAAAATGTTGCTGTCTCACTCCAATGAGTCAATGAGTGGTGTGATGTCATCAGGATGCTCAGCCTGGGTTCAGTTAGCCACACTGCTCTGATTGGTTGATTGACACAAGGGTGAACCAAGTTTGAAAAGGGGTTGAACGGATTCTGACACTGACGAATAAACTCACACCAAAGATCCAGTGACCAGTTTCACTCGCTCTTTTTTCACCACTGGCTCGCTTCAAAAGACACGAACCCCCACAGCACAACCACAATTAGCAGATAACATCACAAGCTGGAGCACTTGGGGATTAAGTGCTCACTGAAGGGTACTTCATCACCACATTACTGAGAGGGAAATGAATTTGAAACCCTGACTTCTTGTTGCCGCCCCGGGGGTATTCAGATTCTGGAAACAGTCTGAGGATTAAAAACAGGCAAATTTACTTCCACCAGCTGACTTCCTTAACCTTTTCCACAACAACTGACTGCACTGGGGACGACCTCAGCTGCCACAGCCGCTCCGAGCCGGAGAGCTCAGGTCAGACAGCGGCACTTCATCCTCCGTGATGTATCGCTAATAAACAACAGGGCAAGCCACAGGCAAGCCCCCTTTAACAAGGACAAGAACACTGGTCCACTTCCACTGATGACACCTTGATGAATAAACTGTCCGGGCTAATCGATGACACCGCGGCTGCAGTCGGCGAGCTGTCAGCCGGTTGGTCAGGCGGTGTCACAGGAAAACACACTCCCAGGGCCACCGCTAGTAAATTGCAGCGGGTGTCGACTAAAATGATAATTAACAAGCAAGAAGCACAAAAATGGAAAAAGAAACAACACACACTCATACACAAACACACATACATTTAAATGACAAGGGCCAATGACCTTCCTGCACAAAGTAAGGTGATGTCTGCCACTGAAGTGACTTCCACTGTTGAATTGAGAAAAACTACTTTGTTGTTTTTAGTGTTGCCACAATAAGCTAGTTAGAAAACGATCAAATCCACAATGCAACAACACAAACACACAAGCTATTGTACGTTACAGACCTTCAGGTTTCATATGGGTGTGTGAAGTGTAAGTTACAGTTTGCACTGGTTGTAAATCAACTTTGGTAAACCTGTCAAATCTATATGAGAATTCCAAGGTTGTGCTTTAGTAGAAAGGATTTGTATTAGTATAAATGACTGATATCTGTGTTGAGGTTACACAAATACAATGTGTGAAAAGGAAGTAATTTTGTAAACATCTGTGCAAAGATAGAAATCAGAAAACTGTGTAAGTGACTCTCTGGTATTAAGTAAATCTGACCCCGTTTTCACACCTGATTCTAATGGGACAAGGTATTTAGCAGTTATACGAAGTTAAGTGAATTATTGTTGCACATCCTGACATTTAACAAGCTCAAAAATCTTATTGAACCATATTTGAGCTCATAGTTTTGATGCATCAGTTGACAAACAAACATGTGTGAGATATAAAAGCTTGAACCAGTTGCATGAAGGCAACAAGGAAATCCTACAGGAAGTCCTGTTTGAGTGTGTGTGTCTCCACAGCTTCCCACAGGATGAAAATGCATCCTGCACTTTCATCCTATGCATCATCTAATCTGAGTCTTATTCTCATATGATTGCACATAAGTGCAGAGTTGAATTACTGATCAATGTTTCAATCACACTTCCAATAACATTTCTGTGCTCACTCTAGTAAAACTAACTGCAAGAAATAGACATAAGATCTTCAGCCACCAGTGCATTCTCTACTGGTGAAAGTCTTCCCGTCTTGACAAGCCAAAAACAATTAAACCATCTTAAATATTTCAGTAGTTGTTAATGCTTTCCAAATGCCTCTGAAGCACTCGCACATCACAGAGGTGAAACACCCTAAAGGATGATGTCAGTTGCTGTTTGCTCAAAAGACTCAAATTTGATACAGCAAGCCATGACAAGCTTCCCATTCACAGCTGCCAGTAGCAGTCAGTCCTGTCATCTACTGAATGTTTTGGTATATCTGTTGTGTTGATTCTGACTCTATCTCTTACTCGGCTCCGAGGCCCGTGGAGCCTTCCGGGGCTGATTGACAGCGAGCGTTTCTGGCTCCAGCCACAGAGCAATGATTGACATCCTCGAGATGGAAGAGAGCCAGCGAGATTTTGACTGTCACTCTGGGACGTGCAGAGGGCTGATCATGTTTGAGAGGCGGCGTTCGCAGATGGAGGCCGTACACAAGCCACCTAGGGTCTGCATGTATTTATAATCACTTCTAAACATACACCTCCTACCTGTGGTTTACAGTAGGTGCACACGGTTCTCATGGCAACATCAAAAAACATTACCGACTTCCTTTAAGCTGCAGAAACCCCGAAAAGACAGTTTCACATTTTCTTGCAAACAGCTCCTTCCAGAGGTAGATAACCCACAAGTCTCTGCAGGTACCAGTGATTTGGAGTTGTACCAGGAACATGCATGACATCATTTAACACAACAAAACACACAAACCACAAAACACGCAAATTGCTACTTTGATTTTCAGCATCGCATGAGACACAGTGGATGAGTTAGAGTCTCTCTATGTGAAAGTACAGGACACCCAGAGTAGTTCATCAAGCAGACAGGATCCCGTCGCACATCACACACTCGACAGACACACCCACACACAAACACACACACACACACACACACACACACCCACACAGCTGCGTGTCTGTCTCTTACCTTTTTGTCATCTCTCTGGCCTGCTGGCTGCACATCTGTACTTTGATTGTCAGAGGAGGTTCCGCCACCGGCATCTGTCTGACTGTCATCCAGTGCACTCTGCTGATTGGCCCCCGGCCGAGGGGAGCCCACAGGGCGGGGCTCCGCCTCCTGAACGCCACTTTGGACCTCCATGTTCCTCTGAGGTGGAGTGAGAGCACTGGATAACAATGCAGGGGAAAAATAACTTAATTAAAACGGGTGGACAACACACAATGGTTCCTAGGTTTGATTCTGAAAACACAAAGATCTGCAGGAACTCCCTTCACTGCTGGTTTCTGCAGGAGAGGATAATGATGAGCAAATGCTGGCCGAAGTTTCAGTTTATGATATAAACATGTTAAGGCTTTAAAAAAAAACATATGCTGTTTTCCTGTTAAATAACTGTCACACAGGTGCTTTTAAAATATAATTTATTTAAAAAATCTATAAATAAATGTAAGTAGTTAGCAGGTTTAAAGTTAGAGGAGAACAAATCAAGGATGAACAGATAAACAATATAATAAACAACATAAATTTTTTTAATATCTATTATCCTAATATAGTACAAACAGTTATTGGCATATTTATTTTTCTTTACTAATTCTAATTTGAAGCTCACTCTAATATTTCAAGTTAGTGTTATCAAATTGTTGATATTGGGCAGTCAGGATGGAACTGAGCCATTATTAAAACATTTGTTTGTTTTTCTTCTGCGATAAAAAGTCAAAATAGCCGTCGTAAAAACTATCTATTAAACCCAGTGGTCAGCACCTATAGCACACACACGCTGGGGTCAATTGGCTCGGTTGCAGGAGCCAGACCGGTGGACTGTGTTTATTAAGAAAGATTTGTTGTGTTCCACCAGAAGCAGTCGCCTCGTGCATCCAGGTCCCCGAACAATAAGGCAGAGAGGAGAAAAGTAAAGGAAGGAGTGACCCTGTGTGAAGGACACATCAGAGCACAGCCACGTGAAATCACCAGCCAGGTGAAGTTTAGCACCCAGTCGCTTCATTCTGCATTCTGGGGCCATCAATAAGTTATGGGGTCGGCTGCTTGTTCCCTCGGCTGAGATGAGCTGCCTCGTAAATGCAGGTCCTGAAGGAGCTTTTTACTAAACACGTCTTACACTGCAGCACGTTCACCATGGAGACAAATCAGAGCCAATTGCTTTGGTTAATTTGAAAAACGTGAATTGTGAATGAAAACGAAATTTTGAGACTGAAACTTTAAATTTTGATCTTGAATCTGAAGATCACGATTGAGGAAGGTCTCTTCTGTGATAGGGCGAGTTCACATATACGCGAATGCAGGCGAATGAGAAGAAGGAGGTCGGTTCGATGCAGCTAGTACCAGGGCTTCCTCCATCTTGGCTCAGGATGAAAACTACAGCCAATGACCCAAACTTTGTTGCTATTGGTTGAAGCAATGACGCCGTCGGTCAAAGCTCAACTCCGTGCATCTCCACGTGGCGGATTTACTTCGTGAACAGGAGATGAACGTTCGCCCCTTTTACAATTCATCGTGTCAAAGTAAAAAGTCTAAATGTTGTGAATTTAAATAGCTCTTTTCTATTCTTGATGAGCAGTCAAAGCACTTTACATACACTGTATTCATAGTGCATCCAGAATACAGGAGACTGGGATCTATTGGCAGAAAATGAAGATAAAATAATCCTGGTGGTGTTTTCACAAGTGTTAAACCATCTAAATTGTACTATTTGTTGTTTTCTTTACCCAAGAATGGGCCTTTTATCTTTAAACACTTGATGTTTACATCAGGAGCGGCTCCTCTCTATGAAGACTGAAATCTTTATATTTTAAAGTCGTCCAAACTAAACACATTTAGATTTTTTAGGACAACTGATGGTTTCCACAGGTTCTCTGTCATGTTTAGAAGGGCAGGGTGATGCGTGGTATTCAGCTGCATCATGCAACTTCACCACTAGATGGCACTAGATTCTACACACTGAACCTTTAAAGTAACAAGTTGTCAACCTTCCATACATAAAGACAACACTGATAACCGTGATCATTTTAGTCTCGATAATCCTGATACAAAGTTTTCCCAGCCTGTGACAGTTGTAACTTAAGTTTAGTCTGAAACATTTAACGTTTGAAATAAGAAACTTGAAAGTTGTCTCCTTCCTGAGTTGATATTCTACAAATCCACCTGCGCTGCGTTCAGTTTTAAATCAAAAAGAAGCCGCAACATTCCCATGAAAACAGATAAACCTCATCATCCACGTCTCGTCCTGAGCTCCGGGGACCGGAGGAGCGGTGAGCCTCTCATGTGGCCGCTGAGCGGGCTCCGGAGCCGGTGAGGCAGCGGAACCGGAGCAGGTGTCACACGAAGCTGAATTACCTGAGTGACCTGTCCTCGTTATGTGGGACGCATTTCAACAGGAGGATGCTCCGGGTGCTTCACATCCCTGTGGCCGGAAGCAGGTCCTAGTTCCTCCGGGAGAGAGGTGCACTCATGCCGGCGGAGAGAGGAGCTGAGGACCGGTGAGCAGCTCCGTGTCTCAGCCGGTGCAGCCGTCACAGCGGGAGGTCCACCCCCCCTCCTCCCGGTCAGACGTGAGGCCTTCAGTGGCCGCTGGGAGAGAACCAGGGGGAGAACTATGGTTTCAGGGAGGAAATCAACTTCATCCTCTCCTCAAAAACATGTTAAGTGTGTCTGAGTTGAACCAACTAAAAAAACATTTATCTTAATCTGAACTGTCACTGAAGCAATAACACTGTGAGACAATCAGGATAAATGACTCCAGTAAAGTTTAATTGGTCAATTATTTTCATGCAACAAAAACCTTGTTGAAAATAACCCATTCATTTAACCTCATAGAAAGTACACACAATATATAGGCTAAGTTAATAGATCGATGTATTGCAATAATCATTGATGCTTATTCCCCAGCATTAATATACAGTATTTGTACACAATAACAAATATATAGTGTACTTGACTAGTTCCAGCACAGAGGCACTGAATGAGGCATTTATTTATAGTCTCATTTGCTTATTTGTGTAGATTCATTGATTTTGAATGATGAGGACTAAACACGAATATCATTCCAGAGTAACTGTTTATTTAAAATAGTAAATGTCTAATGTTTACAGTAACATTCTGGCACCTAAACATCCTCCTCCCAGTATTTCCTACAGTCTTTGAAAGCAGCAGAAGCTCCACTACAGTAGGAGGGGCCGAGGTGAAGCCAGGACAGAAACAGCTGAGTCCCAATAAACTTATTATAACATGTGCACAACTTTTAAATGTATATACAACAAAATAAAAGATAAACCATATATACAAAAATAAATATGCAGAAAATAATCAATAAACCATATATCCTTATATTAATATACAAACAATAATTGTTATCATCAGTACCATGACAGTCATGTTGATAATAATAGAACATAATAGATCATATTTAAACTGAACTACACCACTTTTACTTGTGTGTGTCTGGAATTATTTTAGTGTTGAGATCCTATGCATTCCAATACATTTTCTGCCAACATAAATTTATTTGTAAAACCTGATTAAAGCTAATGTTGTTTAATTCAAATCAGAACTTCAATAATACATCTAATACTAAGACTTAACAACAGTTTACATTAATTTGTCTACTTGTGTACTTTTCTTGTATTAACCTCACTGTTAACTGGAATGTCTTGTTCTTTTTTTGACTCACTATGATCAAAAGTCTTGTAAGATATTCAATTACTTAATTTTTTCAAATTTTCAGAAGCTTTTAATTGTTCATAGAGAGGAAGAATCACAGTCAAGTAAAATAAAATGATAGAATTAGGGAATTGATAAGTTAGCCTCAATGATGACCACAAGGTGGCGATATAAACTCAGTAAACTCACACTAGGCCTGTGTGAAGGGTTGTGTTTGGATTCTAAAATAAATATTAACACTACAAATTACATCATGTTTTCTGAAGTAACACAATGTGACTCAGCCTTATATCTGCTTGTGCGTCCTATGGGAGGACGTATAGAGGGATGGGGAAGATTCCAGCAGGTGCCACAAAGCAGTAGACTCCATTTATCCTCTTTCTTTATCGATGCTGTCTGATCACTGCTGAGCTCTGTGTTTACCCTGAACACGGGCCCTTCCATCTGCTGAGCCCAGCTCCAACACGAGGGAGCCGTCGTACGGGTGTTGGCCCAACCTGCCATCTTCACTGCCTTCCTGTCTGCCTCAGCTTAGGAGCCGTCCTGGTGCTCCGGCTCGTCCAAGCAGGAGGGAATTCGCCCAAACGAGCAACTGCTCCGACAGGCGGGCCCTCGTCTGTTCTGAGGACGGCAGACAGGAGGGAGGAGGCAGGTGGACCGACAGGAGGGAGGAGGGTGCGGCACTGCAAGGAGCAGGAGCCCGGGCCCTGTGTACGCTCGGGGGCCCCTCGGCATCACCAGGCGGGCATGTGTCCTCCCTGGACGCCAGCAGGGACACACAGTCAGGCGGTACAAGCAGATGTTTTCTGGGTATTGTTGTTCCGCCTTTCTGGTAATTGTTTTCTGCGAGGGCCAGCCGGTGGGACAAGGTGCCAGGTTGTGTTGTGGGAAGGAGTTGTGGAGAGATGGAGCGACAGAGTGTATTATCAATCAGCGATGGCTTTGGAGGCTGATTCACACAGCCTGTCCAGCTTTTTCCTTGTGCTCCATGTGGCTTGAATACCAGCGATACACATGGAGAAGGGGAGAGCGTGAATCAACTGAGGGTTTCATTAATGGAGTCGGGGCTGTAAAGGTATTCAGCGACTGAAGCAGGGGGACGGAATGATTTTGAGCAATTACAGGCCTTTATTTCCTCTTGGTTGGATTATTGTAATTCTCTGTGAGCTGGTTGTCGTCTTGATACAAAAGTGCAACAGCTCTGCTTCTCTTCACTGGGTTCCTGAGAAGTTCATGTTTGATTTTGAGGTTTTACAGCATGTTTTTAAGATTTTAAACGGAAGCTTTAGACTCCTGAGCACTGAGGTCAAACATCCTGATGCTTCTTGGATGACCCAGGATCTTAAAGCTCAGTAATAAGAGGTGACCGGGCCTTTTGCTGCGTCTCCTAATCACTGGAACAGTTTACCTTTTCAAATCAGCACCTCAGAAAACACTAAATTGATTTCTAAAGACTCCTTCAAACTGGTTTTCAAGACTGAATTTGATTGACTTGATTTCATTTGCTATTGTGCAATATTTTCAAATCTCAAATATGTATTTTGTATTTTCCATTCCTTCTCTGTTTGAACAACACATATCTTATCCTATTATTTTCATATTTCATGCACTGTGATTGTTTTAAATTAGCTTTTTAAATAAACTTAAACTTGGTTTGAGGAATCAATAATTTCTAATTCAGTCTTTGTAATGATATCTAATTTCAATTTGATACCATATATTTCTCCAATATTACCTTATTACCTCAGCATCATTTAAACTGCCTGGGTTTTTTGCCGTATCTGTAAAACAGTGAGTGTGTCTTGTATTGTGAAGACAGTTTACCCTCACAGACACTTAGCAGTTTGTTATGGTACAGAAAACAGCTAATGCACTCCAACTGTGTGAGACACCGAGTGTTATCCTGTGATCCCACACTGAAGATCTCCTCTTAATTAGCACAGTGAACTACTGAGACCTTATTACAGGGTCACATATTTTCACCAGACCTCGTTATGAAGACACAGGCAGGAAACGCCCACTAGGGGGCACTTTGAGACTTTGAATCAAAGGCAGGAGGGTCTTTGGGAGTTTGGGATTGATTCAGTATAAAATTAAAATGTTTCTGACTGTATTTAAACGCTGCTCGCTCTGATAGTCTTGTTCATATTGGTTTGTTATGTTCTTATTTCCTTTTTTGAGAGACTTTTCAACCACTTCAAGGCTCAATCCGTCGTTTAAACTCGTTGTCGTTGCAGTGTTCGATGTTCCTTCTCCAGGAGGAGAACCAACTCCAAGAGGGATCTTCTGCAAACTCCAGTGAAGCTCCACAAAAAGCCAGGGTCGAGCTGTTTACTGACTGACGCAAGATGTAAGTCATTTGGTCCAATGGTGTTTTCATATATACGTATATAAATATAGAATCGTAGGTGTTAAGCTGCTAAGAACATGTGGGGAAGGCAGACAGAAAAAGCTTCAGCTAGGAATCTGCTCTTCACACGAGGAGCATTGGACGAAGACGTTACCCGTCTTCGCCGCCAGTAGAAGCGAGTGAAAACAGAACCGATGTCACATCTGCCTTTTCACCAGTTTAGCCCGTGTGTGGCGTTCATCTGTGTCAAACCTTTGTGAATCACACACGGCAGTCAGAGTGTTTAGACCTTGTTGCTTTCCCTCTGTGTGAGTGTGCGTGTGTTCCCGTTTGCTCGGTGCTTGTCGGGCCCTCTGCTCTCGCCACTCCACCACACCTCGGAGACGTCTCACAAATGAAGAGGCGTCGGAGGCCCCCGCGGCGGCCGGGGGGTCACGCAGCAGCTTTGTGAAGTTGTGGCACTTACCGGCACGTCTCGCCCGTGTGTGTACGCTGGCAGGACGAGCCACAACAGTCCAGCCTGTTTACAGAGTAGCACCTTGGGCCTCCATATTTCTCACACCCGGGATGAAGGAGTGACAGCATCTGTGGGATAAGCCCGTGTCGGATGAGATGGATTTACACGAGAGGGAGCGGGTAGCATACCTGAGCAGGGAGGAATGTGGCTGCAGTGGGAGAAAGTTGGGAATATAAAATGAAGTCTAGAATGATAAGGAGGAAAGACAACAGATCCCCCTTGATGGACGTATATCATTTATTCTAATTATCTGTGTCCACATTTTAATAATTGTGTTGCTTGGTTATGCAAATGCGTGTCTGCTCCTCGCCTCTGAATCATACCTGTCAAAATCACATCAGCCATGACTCAAACTCCGCCCACTGACGCCGTGACTGACGGCTCCGGCAAAAGTTCAAACACCAAGCGCCAGATCATCACCAAAATACAGCTGCTGCTACCGCGGCTGCCGCGAGAGAGGGGACACACACGTCAGAGTCACAGAACATGACCTTGAAAGAATTTTTGTCACACACACAAACACACACACACACTGATTTTTGTCATCATTGGTAACTGGGCAACGACAAAGCACAGTGTAGGCCTCTAAAATTCACAATCTCTATGTTCTCCAAGAATCAGTGAACACAAAATGTATTGGAAGAATGAAAAACAAAGAATAAATCAAATGTAAAAGACAGAAAAAGAAAATAATTCTTTGCTAAATTTAACGAGTGATTTTTTTGCATGTTCCTCTTACTTTCAAATTAATTTCACATCTATTTTTCTTTCTCGTAATTTGCATCAATGTTCAGGACAAAAGCACAACGTGTTCCAAGAGTGGTGCTGTTGCTAAAACTAGCAAGAGAACAAAAGAACTGCGCCTGCTGATATACCATGTGTCAACTGCCCTGTTTGTGTGTCTGTGTGTGTGTGTGTGTGAGTGAGCGGGCATGTTTGTGTGTGTGTGTGTGTGTGTGGGTGCCTATGAGCAAGCACATGCATACATTTGTGTCAGCCCCTCTACCACATTGTGCATAGAGGTGGCATTTTTTTTCTTTTTTTGTCCCCGGGTGTGAACCGCCAAACAATTGCAGCACATTTTAGTATTTTTAATAAATGTATGAAATGTAAATTAGTTTGAGTAAAACATTTTTTATTTAAATTCAATCAATGTGAAATCATCAACAAAATATTTTAAAAAATAAATATCAGGCAAAAATTACCTCAACGCTTCTTGGAAATGGTCATATTTTTATTTACCGGAGAAGTTTTTTTTAGTAAATTCTAGTTAAATATTTTACCTTTAGCTTCACAATATTGTTTGTGCTGATAAAATAAATCCCATCAATAAAACACTTTCAGAATTTAACCTTGAATTTAAAACCGACTTTTAATTTTTTTCTCGTGGTCGATCTCTAATTTCTCATCGTGGCTGCACATCAGTGAATCCAGTCGACCGCAGCAACGTTACTTCATGCAGAAACCGTGCGCCCGAGTGTTACTTTGTGTGTGTGTGTTGATGTTTCCAAGCTGGGTTGTATCATTAGGAAGTGATTCTCTCTAACAAGGGCTAAGAAGCTGTCAGGAGACATTCACAGGCAGGTTTCGCCATGGAGAGTGTGAGGAGTCTTATCAGGGTCTTAGCTGTTTTGCTGCGCCTGTTTATAAAGAGCCTGCTTTATTTGGAGTGAATGCATCCTAGCAAGGTCTCTACTGTTGCTGTGCGTTGATTAAAAGTGTTTTCACGATTACCCGTAGTGAGTCTATTCCAGCCTAACAGGGTTACTAGCAGTTTTAATGAAGGGGGGAATAATCACTACATGTGGAAGGGGTTTGGTTTTGTCGGGGGTCTCGTGTTGTCGTTTCTCTGTCGGCTTGTTGTGAGCGTGAACGGGAACTTTTGTCTCCTCGGGGTTAATTGCACTCGTTTGCTGATTTGTTTGCTTTGCTGACGGGTTTTATTTGCTAGAAAAAGGAGAAATATGCCAAATTATTTTAAAGACTCAATAACGACACTTCCCTTCTCTGGAAAAATGTCCTCTAATAAATCTGTACAAAAAACAAATTCATAAACTGCCATCCATCTCTATAATTGTGGGCTCTGCATCTTCCTCTTCTTCGCTTTCCGTTGCCGGCTCACCACCGCGGCTTTCTCTGCTCTGCCCCTTCTGTTGGCTGTGGTCAGCTTTTTTGCATTTGCTGGTGTGAGTGAATTTCTCACAGCTTCTCGTGAATGTGTTTTTTGAAAGTCCTATTCAACATTTGGTGCAACTATAATCGGCACTAAGCCACTACGCTCATGCAGACGTGTCTGCGGATTCACACATTCGGGCCTTGAGAAGTGTTGCGTTATCGCCGCTTATTTATTTATTTATGTCCAAGTAGATACTAAAGAAATGTTGAAAGTTGAATAAAGGAATTCTCAGAGCGGGCACGGTCATCGGATTAGAGAACATTTATTTAGACGAGACAGAAGGACGGCTTCCCTCACGTCGTCGTCCTCGAAATATAGTAGATGTGAACGACAACCCAAGTGTGTTAATTGAAGAGAACTGTGGGTGAATATTCACTGTTTTTATATTCCCAAATAGTCCTACTATGTTCCAGAAACATATTTTTAAAGGTTAATAATATATATTTTTTATATTCTCCCAAACGCTTCACATTTAATTGCCAGTGCAACCCCGTAAACCTTGTTAAAAATTACAAAGCCGACTACAGAGCCAAAATTCCCTATTTTTCAATATCTTGCTAAATTAAATAAATGTTTTCTACTTTTATTGCGTGTACATTTGGTAACAATGCTCCACGTGTGTTTTGGCGCCTTTAACTCACCAATCAGACTCTCACTTCTCCTTTTTCCTCAAATAAAGAACAGGCTGTTAAACGTTATAGTTCAGGCCTCATCTATTTGTGTACGGGTGCTGCTCCATCCCCGGGCACATTAACCACTTCTGTTATCAAATCAAACAATTGCATCTCCGGCCCCCCCGTAGCAGAAAATTACATTTTGACACACTGGTGCATCTCTGATTAATAAATGCGACTCCTTTCCTCCTCCACCGGCTCCGATAGATATTAAACGTGTGACTTGTGAAGCTGTAATGAAGTGAAAGTCTCGCTATTGACAGGGGAGCCTCGGAAGCTTCAGTGCAGAGCAGAGCTTCCAACGCAGGCCCTCCCGGTGCACAGCTTATTACACTGGCCATTAAAATGAGCTAATGTTCTGTTGCCAGTGTTCGTCTCCAAAGGGACAGAAGCTGAATTCCCAGCTCACAGCTGCAACACACACGTGCAAATTAAAGCCAAAGAAAGTCAAAAAAAGCAAAAAAATCCAAGTATTTCTGTGATTTAAATGTGGGATTTCCTCTGTTTCTGGTGGACAGTGATGTGGGTGTCAGGATTTTCTTATTGTGTTATGTGTGACAGATGATGCTTGTGCAGCGGACACGGTTTTCGAAGACACAACATTTCCAATTCGACAGTTACAAATTTAATTAGTTTCTTTTGACGCTTCTTTTTCTTGTGTGTGATTTCTTTTATTTCTGCACTGTTTCCAGTCTCGTGCTACGGAAGGCACAGCGTTTTGTGTTGGTGTTTTTGTGTACGTCTGTAATTGCGGCTGATCAGTTTCAACGAACCAGAGGATAATTTATAGCTGTTATTTATTTTTTCCGGTCCTGAGGTGCCACTGCCTCCCCCCCCAGGTACTTATTAGCAATGACAGGGGATGTCTGATTTGAGACGAGTGTGACAGGTGTAAATTTCACACACACGCAAATTCAACTCCGCACATTGATCCAATTAATTTCTGCTCATGCTCACCTCTCTCGCTCTCTGCCAGCTGAACTGAGGCCTTCACGTGGTGAGTTGTGTTTCATCAAGTAGTTTTAATCTGAGGTTTGGTTTTAAGTTTTATGTGTAAAACCATTATGACAACTTTGAAATAACAGAGAATGGTACAAAAGCAGAAGAAGCATTGTGGTTGTTTGAGGGTAAAATAAACATCAGGGGGGGGGGGTGGAGAGTCAGGGGGGGGGGTAATGGTGGAAGAAGGAAAAAAAAAAAAAAACTCCACTTTGAGAATGTGCAAGATCTCATGCAGTTGCCTCTCTCTCACTTTCCATCCCTCCTCTCTGCTGGCGCTAAATCACACATTAGTACAGCCAGTGGATGTGTTGACAGTTTTACAAACAGAAATGTAAAACGCCATACTCAAGGGGGTCTAAGAGACAAGGGGCGGGCGGTGCTGCCGGCGGCGGTGGGGGGGCTGCACGGGGCAGGAAACAGAAACGCGCAGGGCCCAGAGACGCAGAGAGAGCCGCGTTAAAAACACCTCCACTGGGTTATTTTAATTACGCCGGGTATATCGTAGCCACGCGTGGTGTCGGCGCACGGAGAGGAAGCTGCTGCCGCTCGACGCCGCTGGGATTACCTCAGGCTCGAAGCCTGTGCAGAGCGGATGTGGAAGTGTAAGAAGTGTAAGATGAAGAGTAGAGACACGGTTACTTTATCCATCCATAATCCATCCATTAAAACGTACGATTTAAACTTTGCAACTGTTAGCATTTAGCGACTTTGCCTGATTCCATCAAACCTGAACGATTAATCTCTGTCCTACGACGATTCCCTGCTCAGTTTGAATATGTACAAACCATCAGAAGTGAGAGACGTTCCCAGTGGATTGTGGGAGGTTTGGGGACATTTAGAGGAGGACGGCGTGCCAAACAAATTACAGTTTGGTTTTTTTCAAGGCGATTATAGTTTTTTTGTCGAGCTCTTTCTTGCATTTCTTTGTTCTTTGGTCTAACGTCCATTCCAAAGAGCTGCAGATAATTATTTATCACATTGCCTCCCACTCTTCACTGATGTGGTTTATCAGGTCAAATAAAACACTTTGTGATCACTTCAATAACTTGGATGGAGACTCGGTACCACACAACCAACCAAGGCCCAACCAAGCCGCACCAGTATGGACACACTTTACATCTGCAGGTATGTATGGATATGTTTGGATCTGTGTACATGTATATAGTGTGTATATACGTATATCCATGAATAAATAAATATATTTGCTTTATTATTATCATGATTAAGATGTTAATATGTGTATAGGTATATATAGTGATGCTTTTGTTGTTTCCAGTTTTTTCATCATAATCCTTTTACAAGGAAAAGTTAATTGTTTCAAGGATGGTTTGTGTGTTTATTTTGCGACGTTATATACCTGTCGTCCTGTCTAACAAATTGTAAATCATAAAAAAAGTAGCACCAAATTTGACACACTCATTGATATCAGTTCCCTAAATGTGCCTGATTAAAAAAAAATAAAAAAAATCAAGATTCAAGAATATTCCCCAAGAAAACTGCGAAAATATCAAAAAACGCTCAATCTTGCAATATTAACGATAGCGAAGAAGTTATATGATGGTGTTTTTGTGTAATCTTGCCTACAAACATCCGAAATAACCTTCTTTGTGGAAGTATAAGCTTTAGTATACGTTCAATACCCTGTGATTTACTAATAGTGAAATAATGGGCAGCTCATGTGGAGATTCAGGTTAGTTTTCATTATAGACGAGTGAAGAAAATTATTGGGATTAGGGACCACACATATTTGAGTGTCACAAACATAAATGCATTTTTTTTGTATTGGGTGTGTGTGTGTGTGTGTGTGTGTCTAGTGCATGTGAGGGAGTTTGCTTGTGGCTAAATTAAAGAGCTTTTTAGATCAGAAGGAGAGACGCTGGCGTGAAGACAACAATTGGCCCCAACTTGTCCCGGTGCTGGTAGGACACCGTCCCTGCCGCTCTGAAAGGCATCATTAGAAAGTGACAAAACTGCCAGGGGCAAAACTGGCCGCAGCACAATGATCAATTCGGCAGACAGGATTGAATTATAGGGGTGGGGGGGAAGGCTGGGCCGGCTTTAAAGGAGTGGGATTGGAAGGAGGTGGTATAGTACAAGGCCCCCTACTGCTTTAATTACTGATGTGTGCGTCTCCCTATTAACAGCACACCTATGGTCCACTGGCCACTCCGGGGCTCGCACAAAGCTGCAGAGGAGAAAGAACATTCTGCGGAGAGGCAGCGAGAGAGAGAGAGAAAGCCGGGAGACACACAAGCCGGGGCGCTCATTAGCGAATGGTAATCAGCGGTCGAGAGGTTGGGCACCCACCTCACAAAACGCCACATGTCAATTTGTCCCCTTCCATTCATGGGCCCACTCTGGTTTTACCCCGGCTCCCTCACGTCCCCTTGTTGAGGAGAATTGGATGGAGCGCCGTGGGGGGAAACACTCGGAGGGAAACGTAAACACGGGCCTGCGGTACGGGACTCCTGCTCCGTCAACATGAGGGCGACCACACTCCTCAGCTGGGGCCCCCTGGCTTCTTGTCATCAGTCTGTGTCCTCGCTCACTCGTAAGACATCGAGTTCACGTCCATCAACTGCTTCTATATGTTTTTCATCTTTCATGGATACAGCTCTTATAAAATGCGATTAAGACTGGAAGCAGTGGGAAACTGCTCCCCTGGTTCTGACCAAAGGAAAACATCTAAAACTAGAAGGACTTACACCTCCACCAAGGCCCAACAGTCCCTTTAAATTCAATCAAGCTGCACCAAATGTCAAATATGCTTATAGATATCAGCTCCTTAAATGTGTCTGATTGACATTCATCAAGATCCATAAATTATTATTCCCTGGGAAAACGGTTACTCGCAATCCTGGATCCGCAACAAAATTTGACGGGTTCTTTCCCAACCCAGACCCAGACCTTTTACCTAGTTTCAAGAAAATCAGTTCTGTTGTCTCTATGTAATTTTGCTTCAGAAACAAACAAACAAATGCGCAAATGGACGGGGGTGAAAACATAACCTCTACTCTAATGTTTAAAAAAAAAAAAGCCCAAATGTCAAGTTTTTCCGGGAACCCCCAGAAAAATACTCCCCTGTGATATCAAAAATATCAGTTTTTGGACTTGTGGTCCTTACACTTTATATTTTTCATCTTTCATGATCACAGCTCTGATGTGGGATAGATAAAATATCTGACCAAAGAAATATATCTAAAACTAGAAGGACTCACACCTCCACCAAGGCCCAACAGTCCCTTTAAATTCAATCAAGCTGCACCAAATGTCAAATATGCTTATAGATATCAGTTCCCTAAATGTGTCTGATTGACATTCATCAAGATCCATAAATTATTATTCCCTGGGAAAACTGTTACTCGCAATCCTGGATCCGCCCCCTGATCTGGATACGCAACAAAATTTGACGGGTTCTTCCCCGACCCCGACCCAGACCTTTTACCTAGTTTCAAGAAAATCAGTTCTGTTGTCTTTATGTAATTTTGCTTCAGAAACAAACAAACAAATGCGCAAATGGACAGGGGTGAAAACATAACCTCTACTCTAATGTTTAAAAAAAAAAAAGCCCAAATGTCAAGTTTTTCCGGGAACCCCCAGAAAAATACTCCCCTGTGAAATCAAAAATATCAGTTTTTTGGACTTGTGGTCTTTACACTTTATGTTCACAGCTCTGATGTGGGATAGATAAAATATCTGACCAAAGAAATATATCTAAAACTAGAAGGACTCACACCTCCACCAAGGCCCAACAGTCCCTTTAAATTCAATCAAGCTGCACCAAATGTCAAATATGCTTATAGATATCAGTTCCCTAAATGTGTCTGATTGACATTCATCAAGATCCATAAATTATTATTCCCTGGGAAAACTGTTACTCGCAATCCTGGATCCGCCCCCTGATCTGGATACGCAACAAAATTTGACGGGTTCTTCCCCGACCCAGACCTTTTACCTAGTTTCAAGAAAATCAGTTCTGTTGTCTTTATGTAATTTTGCTTCAGAAACAAACAAACAAATGCGCAAATGGACAGGGGTGAAAACATAACCTCTACTCTATTGTTTAAAAAGCCCAAATGTCAAGTTTTTCCGGGAAGCCCCAGAAAAATATTCCCCTGTGAAATCAAAAATATCAGTTTTTGGACTTGTGGTCCTTACACTTTATATTTTTCATCTTTCATGATCACAGCTCTGATGTGCGATAGATACAATGTCTGACCAAAGAAATATATCTAAAACTAGAAGGACGCACACCTCCACCAAGGCCCAACAGTCCCTTTAAATTCAATCAAGCTGCACCAAATGTCAAATTTGCTTATAGATATCAGTTCCTTAAATGTGTCTGATTTGTAATCATCAAGATCCATAAATTATTATTCCCTGGGAAAACGGTTAATTGCAATCCTGGATCCGCAACAAAATGTGACAGGTTCTTCCAAGACCCTTTTACCAAGTTTCAAGGAAATCTGTTGTGTTGTCTTTGTGTAATCTTGCTTCAGATACAAACACAAACGGTTGGGGCTGAAAACATAACCTGTACGTCTCGTTTGTTTCATTCTTTCAAAGAAAAGCCTGAATGTCAAGTCGTGTTTTTCCAGGAATCCAAGAAAAATACTCCCCTGTGAAATCGGAAATGTTGGTTTTTTTCTTCTTTACACTTTGCACAGATTAAACAAACAAGATGCTGTATATTGAGTTAGTTATTGAGCTTTAAAGGTGATGGAACTGTTGACTAACCAGCTCCTGGTTGTGAGGGCATATATTTATATCCTGAAATGCTATGACACACACCTTTTGCATTATACATTTCCCTGATAATATCTGAAGTTTCCTAGTGTCTCCGGTCTGATCTGCTGCACATGGAGCTAAACTACAAAGTCATGGAGGTCGGTCGGGGGGGCTATAACCAGGCCAAGGTCTGGCATCATGTATGGGCATGCCCTCCAGCTGTGCAAGTGTGTGTAACACCCACGCTGTATTCCTTACTCCTCTCGATGTGACAAAACACTGCAGCCAGCATGGTCCAGTGGGCAGCACGAGAATATCTAATGCACCGGAGACAATTTCATCTGAGCTGAAATTGGTGACGGGCGGGCTTACGCCTCTCACATTCAAAACTTAAATCAGATCTCCTCTCAGTCGAGTGGAATCGCTGCCACCCTCCATCTTACTTTGAAATGAGATGTAGTCGTCCTATAGTGGATTAGAGTCGGCTGATGGCGGCACGACAGCAGCGGAGGATATCTCTGGAGATTCATCTCCATCCGAGCCTCCTGATCTCCATCTAGTCCACCACTCCATCTCTCCGTCACCCTCATCCATCCCTTCCTCTCCTCCTCTGTATTGGGATGAGATCCAGGGGCCTGGAATGAGGTAGGATAATTCACTTTTTTAATCAGAAGCATCATCTCAAATAAAAAACCTCAAGGTCTTTGCATAAATTCCTAACAAGACATCCACTCTGTGAGGCAGAAAAGGGGAATTATGTTTCCCCGGGGGAACAGATGCACATGTTTCCTTCACTATGGCTGAATCAAGTGTTAAAAACCCATCATGACATGTCGGAAAACTATCTGCAAAAAATGTGATGCTTCCCGTAAATATGCTCGAAAAGGAGTCGCATAAATAAGAGCCGAGCCGAGCTTTGATGTGCTCAGCTATTCCACATCCTTTGCACCTCCATTTTCTCATCAAGGCAGCTTCAACAAGGTTTAATTGGTATGGAAATAGAAGTGGTGAAACATGACAGAAACTACTTAAGCTCGGCTATTTAGACCCTTTATTACTGTATACTGTCCTTCAACCAATTATCGCCAATCTACTGCTCTGCAGCTCCCTGCCAACCTCCTGCCTCATGATTTAACGGAGCTTCCTGCAGCTGCAGAGAGGCCGGGTCGATAAATACAAGCTGTAATCCAGTGTGGTGCAAATTGAGTTTCCTTTGGAGAAATATAGAGACTTCCTCCCTGTGTCTGCAGCTCACACGTTATCAAATGAGCTCAAAGAAAAGAGCAGCAGTGTCCTTTAATTATATTTTCATGACACTTGTTATGCACAGAGTAAATGTTTATCCACTCTCCATCTTCTTGTCTTTATAAAACACAGAATTTAATTGGAAACGATCTCTCGCACGGATCCACCTCAGTCTTTGTCAGTGACAGCGTTTCTTTTTCTGTTTACTTTATTTGCACATAGCCAGGAAATGTCACCTTGCAAAGAAACTTCACAGCTCAAGCTGTGTGTGTTTGCCACATAGCGGAAAATGACTGGACCTCCAAAGAAGCAGCTAAAAACATGAGGAGTTACATCTGCATTGACAGATTACTCCTTCACCTGATGGACACATTTATTTTCAGACATGTGAAACACGGCAGAGTTTGACGAGGCAGTGCAGAAATGTTTCTCTTAGGTGGAAACATGATCATTTATCAGGTGAATCTTGAGTGTACGCTGAAGCATTCATGCATTACTGTTACACTGCCTGCAAGAATCCTTCCATGGCTCACTCACTTGGCACGGCCGGCCCACGGACCAGCTTGTTGTCTGGGCCATTGTTAGCCCAGGAGTCTGGCCTGAGCCCTGAGGGCTTGGTCAGCGTTTAGGGTGTTTTGCAGGGTGGGGTGGGGAGGGAAGGGTTTGTTGGGGGGGGGCTATGGAGATGGGTGCAGGCCAAGGCTGGGCAGGGCTCAAAGCCAGGGTCTCAGTGAGACACCCTCCTTTCTGGGAGCCTGCTCAGCCCCCCCCCTGGGGCCCCCGGCGGGGTGCAGGGATCCACGGTCAGTGCAAGACAGGTCCATCTGCCCCACTACCTCCGCCCTGCTCCTGCCAGCACCCTCCTGTCACCTGCTCCATCGGCACCTTATGGAAATGACCGACTGCTGCCTGACCTAGCTGACACGCATGGCTCACCTTCAGCATATGCCATCATGGCCCCTGTGTCTTCTGCTCCAGGATTTATGAATGGCTGATCCAGGATCAAGTCTTCTGCTGCTCTATTTCTTATCGCACAATTAAGATATTTTCTATTTTTATAGACAGTAGAAAGTAAAACTGCGACTTGAGGTGAGTGAGACCTTGAGTGTGTACCTTGAGTACAATACGAATGTTAATTGTTTTCTCTTACAGTTCATTCAAACCAGAGAAATGTCTTCTCACTTGTTATAATTCCTCAGAAACCAGTGTTTATGGCACATGCATGTATAGTATACGCTGCGAGGGGGGGGGGTTCCTTGCACATCCTTAACGACTCTCATTTGTTGTTTGTGCTAACGAGCGGAGTTGAGATCGATGCCGCTCAGCCCTGCATGTGACAGCTGAGCTATTTAACTGTGAACCCAGAGAAACTGCAACGCACCAAACCACCGAGCTCACGAGCAACAGAAAAATGTGGAGTTGAAATCTAAAAATAAGACATCCTGTATTTGAGCAGCTAACACCTTCTTCAAAAAAAAAGCCCGAGTGTGATAAAAAGAGCAGAGTACTTTCAACGACTTAAAAAAGTTTGGAGTTGCAAAACAGTAGCAGCAGCTTTTAAGGATGTTAATGCAGCTTTTTTAAATACGTCTTTATATTGTCGCGCAAAGTGCTTCACAAGTGTCAGCACTTAAAAGACAGAAGTCGTAATATCATCATATTTAGAAGAGAATATAGTAACAAATGTTCAGAGGAAATTCAAAATCAGGAATGGAGGATTAAATGTTGGGGCCCCACTTGCATTAGGAGCCAAAAATATAATATACGTCTCAAACTAACATCTATATGAGTATTTCCCTTTCTGATCAGAGTGGCTTTGTGACTTATGTGTAATAATAATGTAGGTGTCAAACGAAGCTGGGCTGAAAAGCAGAAGTTTACAGCTACATTTACGTCACCGCACACAAAGAGACGTCAGCAACATTTCATTTTTATGAGCCATTAACAAATAAATAGAGGTCGAACTTTTGTCTTCTTTTTACCAACTTAAACATTTTTTGGTGCGGCCACCATTCGGATGATAAAAGAAACATCTCCTCCTGATATTTAGTCATATCGCTAATCAGAAATCCACATGTCTCACCCTCTGATCGAGAACTCATTTAAAACACAAACAAAATGAGGTCGTTTTCCTGCCTTCCACAAAAAAAAACGGCACAGGCGGCGCGGCTCATTGTGCGGCAGCGGCTGCCACGGCGCTGAATGCGGTGAATGGGGAGCCGGCGTGCCCTCTGTGGAGCCCCAGCTGTCTTTGACTGATAGGACGGAGGGGGGCGAGGTGTAAGGAAGTTCACGGAGGCCTGCAGGTTTCGACAACAGAACTGAACAGACTGTCTGCCTTAGTCATCCCAACTAACCCCGACCGGAGCAGCCAAGCGGTGGGCTGCCGCGTGAACACCGGGCGCCGCGGCTCGGAGGAGAAGCTCATTAATGCAGCCAAATGAGATCAGCGGCGGAGGCCCAGGCCAGGGCCATCTCGCTAAATAGCTCGGTTCAGGCCAGGTCGGTGTGGTGTAATCACCAGCAGGCCGCTCCACAATGCCGCCTTTATGTCCCACTGAAAGTGATTTCATGTCCCTCACTCCCCCATTAGCAGCGTGTTTTTTTTCAAATGTGACGAGAGAAGGCTGCCGGTGGTTATCATGTGTGTTTTTGTGAGGGAGAGAGAGGGAGAGAGAGAGAGATATAGAGAGAGAGAGCGCCAGTTTACTTAGAATATAATGGACGGCTCGGTGAATGTAGTGAAGTGGGGACACGTCAATGAGACACAGTGAATGTGAGGCTGCAGCGAGAAGGAAGGACAGATAAGTGAGTTAAACCTGGAGAGACAATGCAAACCTGCCATCCTTGTATTGTTGAGGCCTGTAAGTGAATAAGAAAATGAAAGAATGTTGTGAATGTGACAAGTCTTCCTCACGCTGCTGAACTCAAGACAACGCACAAGACAAAAAACAGAACCTGGATCTCTGCAGCTCTTATCAATCAATCAATCAATCAAATTTTATTTGTGTAGCCCACATTCACAAATAACAATTCGTCTCACAGGGCTTTAACATGGTGTGACATCCTCTGTCCTTAACCCTCAACAAGAGTCAGGATAAACTACTAAAAACCTTAATAGGTAAAAATATGTAGAAACCTCAGAGAGAGCCACATGTGAGGGATCCCTCTCCCAGGACGGACAGAAGTGCAATAGATGTCAAGTGTAGGAAAACATCATCGGGATTAAATGTTATGTTCACTCAGTGGATTTGACTTTGTTCACATAGGACGTAGGTATTTGACACAGAGGGTTTTTGTGAGACAAGTTGTTATCACAGCACAGATCAGATCCTAAACCTCTGAGTGTGATAACTGTGGCACAGGCAGAACCGTTTTTGGCTTCGGCGCCGTCAGTAGACCGTCCACCATCGCCTCTAACCAGGTAACGAGAGAGACAAGTAAGTGTAAGGGACCTAACCTGCCTCTTGCTTGGTTTCCTTTAGTTAGGCGTTGATTAATCGAGAGCCGTGTGTCACCCGGGGATCGAGGTGTCTGCCACACTTCTCTCAATCTTCCACGAGGAGAACTCCTCCTATATGCTGCTGCTGGTGGGAGACGTTCGAATATTTCACATGCTGCGAAATCCAAAACTAACCTTTTTTTTGCCCTTTTTTTTAACAGTTTTCAGTCACATCATTCCTGACAATACTGAAGAAATTACACTAATGGCTTTCACCTCCATCGCAAATGATCAAGTGACAGGAAAGTGTTAAAGGATATTCAGCGTATTCAACAATAAATAAATTGCACCGTGTGTTCGGCTCGTCTGCGGCTTTACACTCTCTCTCTCTCTCTCTCTCTCTCTCTCTCTCTCTCTCTCTCTCTCTCTCTCTCTCTCTCTCTCCTGCTCCATATGCTGCGGCTGTCTTACCATTGTAATCCCCTAATTCAAGTCAGCATGAATGTAGACACCAACAACCGTTTGGTGTGTAATGTAGCAGAAGCATCTCGCTGGCCGCCGCCATAGTGCCACCCCGACACTGTCAAAGGTGCCACGTTTAGCCCCGGGCTCGACTACTCAATCACTCACGGGGGGGTTCCCGGGGATCCGCACACCAGCCGGGCCCACTAATGCTTCACCAGCCGCCCCCTCCCACTCCTCGAGTCGGGGCGATGTCGCCATCGCGCCGAGCTCACCAGCCCCCCCCCAGCACTGAGGGACACTTGTCTTCAGCTCTCTACGCTCGGGACGGAAAGACTCAAAGCTGAAGCTTCACCAGTTGTAAGTCCCAGGCCTGCAGGGTGAGATTCAAGGCTGAAGAAAGAAATCAACCTATTTTTACTTTATGAAGATGAAAACACGTTAAATAAACTGATGGGGAAGTCAATTCGACGTCAGATTAAGGCTACATCCATACTCATATATTTACCTTTATGAAAAGTGTTTCAAAACTAACGATCTTCGTCCATTAGCGTGTTTAATTCCATATCAGTGATAATCCCTGTCAATACTATTCACGTCTGATAATCACGTTACCATTTACTTCCACTGAGCATGTGCAGACCAGTGTAAACAGGAAGTAGATTGTCTTCTACTCTTGCAGGTGGTTGCTTACCTAAAGAAAAGAACCAATCAGAAAGCGAGTGCGGATGACTGCATCTTTGCTTTCTGAAGTTTTCAAACTAAAACGTGTTGTTTCTGAACCTCTCTGGTTTGGATACTCGAAAACTCTTTTAGATTGTGGACAGCATGTGTGTATAAGTAGCAACAGTGATTTTAAAACTAAAACTTCAAAGTGTAGATGACGCCTTAACGATGAGATTGCTGCATGTAGGTCTTTTATTTCCGTGTGTATATAACTCTGTAGGATCTAACATTGAATTTCTGTTCAAAAAGACTGAGCGAATGGGAAGAAGATTTGAATTTGAAAAGAAAAATCATTACCTGGTGGTCGGTGTAAATATTGTGACAATTAAATCAACGTGTAGGCGCCATAACTTATTGTTTCTTACTGTATATATTGTCTTACTGTATATATTGTTGTTTTGTTTTTATGTTCAGTGCACCAACCACACCATGGCAATTTCCAATATATGCAAATAAACGTGGCAATAAAAATAATTCTGATTCTGATTCTAATTCTGATTCACATGTGGCCCAGGATGCATTTGTGTTCTCACTGCCGAGACAAAATGGAGAAAAAAGAGAGAAAGGCTGCTGCAGACAAATAGAAGTACAGAAATAGAGGAGAGAATCATGGCAGAGTGGTATAGATCTGATCCAGTATTCACAGGTCCAGCTGGGTAAGAGGTGAGAATCCAGGGTCAGGCTCCGACACGACTCCCTGACTCCTAATTTAGAGATTCTCATTTTCAGTTCCTGAACTGAGGGCAAGAAATCGTACCTGTGAGAAGCCCTCAGGCAGAACAGGGAGAGGTGTGGAAGAATCTGTTTCTGTGAGCGCGGAGGCTGCTCAGCTACCTGTCTGTGTCTCATCTCCACGTCCACACTCTCAGCTCAGAGTTGTTCTCGGAGAACTCGCGGTGGAAGACATTTAAGTCTTGTCTCAACGATGTGATGTGCTTCTCTTCAACGTCTGCATAAGACAGGTCCAGTTTGGATTAGGTTTTGGGAGAGACTGTGGTTTTAAAATTGAAACAAATGTTAATATCCTGTTTTTTAAAGATTGATTTTGTCACTACTGGGGTCAAAAGGGGATTGAATGCAATTTATATGGTGTTTTCAATGGATTTGTGGAAAGTAACAACTCGAAATGTGATTATGAAATGATTCTCTCTCTCTCTCGCTTTCTCTACATATTTATATATATATTTGTAAAGATATATATCAAGGACCACTACCATTTTAAATATGTCAACGAAAATACTTTTACTTTTAATGTAATTTATGTGTCAGTGACTAAGTGCAAAGTGAAAACATGAAGCTTTTTTGTTGTGAAGAGGGAAGCACAGTCATGCTATCATCATCAAAGTGACCACACACTCACACACACACTCACAAACACACACACACACACACACACTCTCTCTCTCTCTCTCTCTCTCTCTCTCTCTCTCTCTCTCTCTCTCTCTCTCTCTCTCTCTCTCTCTCTGACACACAAGCACATTTTGTCACGTTCACAATTTCAACATAACACTAATTTCTCCATCATGATTAGCTGCATGTCATGACACACTGGGACACACACACACACACGCACCCCCCTCACCTCCTCTTTGTGAGAAACCCACTCACACAGTCGGCGGCGTCCTGAACCTCTCACCCTGGTGTTGTCTCATGACTCCGGCGCTGAGGTCACCGAGCGCGACCTTTCTCCATCACAGACATTCACAGTCACTTGAGTTCACACATTTGTGTCTTTGTTGTTATTGTTTGGCGAACGGCAGTGTTTGATTGGGTACTTTTTGTTAAGCCTGCCCTCCATTAAGTAAAATACATATGTGTGTTTTGACCTTGAATAATAATGATGATTACATTTTCAATATGTCTAACTTGTTTTTGTATTTGTTTCCTGGTCTGGTACCAAACTCTGAAACCCCTGCACATCCACAATTTGTTCATAGAAACACAGAAGTCACAGCATCAAGAATAACATCTGCTCACATCCAGAAATCAGGCAAATCTCAACTCAGATTACCAAAGACAGATCAAAAAAATCCCAGACCCACAAAAACCATCAAAGGTCAAAGAGGGGGCGGCTACACGAGCAGAGGAGGAGGAGGAGGAGGAGGAGGAGGCGTGTGTGAGCAGGTGTGTGTGTAGTGACTGACGGGTAGCAGGCAGGTGTGGTGAGTGTGGTGGCAGGAAACCGAACAACAGGAGGAAGTGAAGCTGAAACGAAACCGGAAGAGAGAGGTCGTCACGGGGAAAAGTTGTGGTCTTTGAAATTAACATATTTAATTTATTAAGTAACTGGTCCGACAGTTAATGCAGCTTCTATATCATCGGGAAATAATGTAGTGTCAAAAGTCTAAAAAAAGTCTCAGATGAAATGATGACGTATTTGAAGAAATAGAACATCAAATACTTTAATACAGTTAAATATTACGATCGTTTTGGAATCAGGCAGAGTGATTTAATGTCTCCATGTGTTGCAGTTCTTTTTCAATGATGCAGATATTAGCTACAAACAAGACTAATGCTGAACTCGGCCGTTGGACAGACTCTGAAGCCCAACTCCCTCTGTCTGGAGTTTAAGACACAACGTGGCAACTCAAGGTTTATTCTTCATTTGGCTTCTCATTTATCGACTCTGAAATTCCTTCATGTCTGTCGACCTTTAAATCCGTCTTCAATTTCATCCTTTACGGTCTTAAATCTAACTTTTTGTGAGCAGGAGCTGCACTAACATGAGTTTACAGCTCTGGTAAATGACAAACTTACAATCATTGCAGTGATTTTGAGTTTTCTTGTGTTTTGCTTTGCTACCGTTCACATTTGCACTTGAATAAATTGTATTTTAACTTTATTAAATTCAGTAATATAATCTTGTCCGAGTCTCACAGTTCATCATCTGCCCGAAGCCTCCTTATCGTCTCTCTTCTGTTCTTTCCCTCCCGTTGGCCTCAGTTCAAGTTGTATTTGTACGTTTCTCTCTTATTCCTATTTTGTCCTTACCACTGGTCTTAAACCCGGGACTCATTGTCTCCGCAAGCGTCGGGGGGGTTTGGTTTGTCTCACGCTTCCAGCGGACCTGTCTTCACTCTGCCTCTGTCGGCCCTTTGCTCTGCAAGGTTCACTGAAGCAAAGAGACCTCGGCTTCCCTGTCCGCAGAGAGCGCCGTGTGTGTGTGTCTCTGCACAACCGTGTAGCGGAGACACACACACACACACACACACACACACACACACACACACACACACACACACACACACACACACACACATGCACAGTCCCCAGCCACACACTGCATGACCCCTCCACCCCTGCTCCCTGCTCCCTGTCCTCCCCGCTCCCCCTCCACCTTCTCCGAGGAGAGGAGCCGTATTGAGCGGGAGCTTGAAACCATGCTTGTATTGTCAGAGGACTTGCCGGCACTTACCTCCACTTGAACATTTAGTGCTGTCTTGCTGGGCCCGGACAGAGAATTGCACTATAGGGTCACCGATGAATTGCTATTTCTGGACAAGGGATAAACACACTGCTTTGTACGGATTATATCTCCAATCTGTGCCGCGGCCTGGCTGAGATTTCTCTCTTCTGTCGGTAGAGTCTGAATCTTTTCTGTGTTTCAATGCAAATAATGTTAAAACCGATATTATTTATACGTCTGTATGAGACCCAGCATGTTAAGGCCTTTGTGTCAACTGATTATTGAGATGATGAGGAGCTTAAAAGGAGAGAGTTGCTCTTTCAATAAGAGCCAACGTCATTTGTGCCCGATTGCTGGACCTGACCTGGGCCTTGTTGTGTTGTCGTGTGATGATCAGCACATTTTCCTCAATAGATTTACTCAAAAACTATCAAATCGATTTCCCTTGAATATTTGTGGCAGCCCGATGCAGGACTGAAAGAAGAAGCTATTTGGTTTTGGAGCAGATCTGGATAAATGGGAGAACCAGATATTGTTTTTTTTCACTTTCTCTAACGTGGCAGGATAGTGCACACGAATATGGATATCTCCCATTCTCAATGGTTCCCTGCAAATACAAAACAGGCCAGATAACAAAAATGTAGAGTGTAAGAATAAACAGACAACTTATGAAATACAAAGTGTTAAACTGCTCTTGGGTAAAGAATTGTATTGACAAGTTGGATATATAAGGTTATATACTCTTGTGAGTCATCTTCCTAAAATCCTTAAAAATGTAACACCATTCACATAATGCAGTTTGTCCACCTTCTTATACAGATTCATTGATTTTCTTGATTAATTATACAAACTGTCTCTCCTGCTCGTTCTAGTTGCTTTGATCAAGTTTTATTCAAAATGCAGAATTGTAATAACGATGTTCTGAAGCTTTCGCAATCAATAAAAAAACAGTTTTCATCTCATAATCTTTCCTGTGATTAATATTTCAAAGCTTTTGTGCGTCATTATTCATCATTTGGAAGGAATTATATGAGGGAAATAAAAGTACACAGAGACATAAAATACAAAGGATTGTCTATTAAATATTCGATTTTTTTTTTTAAATCACTACCTGCAGATATCTAATCCAAACATGAAATTCATTTTGGGTTTTACACTGGTAACCTATGAGAGGTTGGGAGTGTGTGAGACGCCCTAAACAGCTGTCACTGTGCATGTATGTGTGTGTGTGCACATGTGGGTGTCTCTGCATTTTAATAATAAGGTGTTGACTCTGCCCTTTAAGGCTCACCTGTGGGGATTCCCAGTGGTGTGCGTTTGGATGTGAGCTCCTGCATGCGCGTGTGTGTGTGTGTGTGTGTGTGTGTGTGTGTGTGTGTGTGTGTGTGTGTGTGTGTGTGTGTGTGTGTGTGCGTGCATGCGCGTGTCACTTTGGGAAACACATATCTGTGCACGGCAGCAACACCTGCCAGAGGCTGTGGCTGTTTATGACAGAGGCTGTGTGAGTTGGAGAGGACACGGTGGAGCGTCGCCAATCGCCGGTTCCATGCACACACACATGTATACACGTGCACACACACACACACACACACACACACACACACACACACACACACACACACACACATACAGACACACACACTGAGCAAACATAAAATTTGTGTGATTTCCACTGTAATAATTCAAATTGTACCAACACAAAATTCACACAAGCAAACACATCTAAATGGCCAGACATCACACCTAGGCTGTAAAAACTATGGTCAAATGGTCCCATCTACACACACACACACACACACACGCACACACACACAGACACACAAGCGGGTAAATGTAATAACCACAGGGCTGGTGTGATCTGTGTCTCTCTCCCTAGGTCTTGCTGGCTGTGCAGGTCCCCAGCAGCTCCTATATTACTGCAGTAGGCGGGGGTGCCTGGCAGAGGCCCCGGCCTACAAAGTTCAATATAAACGAACAGTGGGAACTCGCAGGGACCTGGCAGGAAAAAGCTTAGCAAAGTTAAAGCCTCACCAGCCCTTCCTGGCTGCCCATGCCAATGGAACAACACACACGTACAGTGCATATGGGCAGACGAGCCTTTACACACTCACACACTTGTACACACACTGACAGCCCACCTATTTGCCATGGGAGCCATTGTGGAGCTTTGGTTCTTTACCAATGTAACAGTGATTTCACTCAGGTTTTCTGCTTTGTGTTAATTTGTGCATTTAAACTTGCTGCCAGCCATTTGAAATACATAAGAAAAAACATGATATGAACATATTTATGGGAGTTTGTGCAATTTGGTTCTGCTCGACTGGATTTAAGGGAGCGCCATTTTGGTTTCAAAAAGGCTTTTTCGAAATGTCATGAATGAAGAATAACGTTGAAAAAATTTTTCTTAATTTTACAAGTCCTGATTTTTCTGCTATAATAAAAGCATCAGCTAGATCTGCAGGATGAGGTAAGTTAAGTGTTAAAGATGCAAACAGATAGAACGGTATTACGTGTATTATACGTTAATTCATATTTAGATTATAAAAGGTTCCAGAGTGTAAAACTATTACTTCTCGTTTCTTTTCTTATTTTAAATTGCAATTCACAAAATTAGTATTTGTAGGATTGATGAGGAGAAATCTCCTCCTTTCCTGGTTGACTCATTTTACCGACCTTACAGTCAAAAGAATAATAAAACAAACCCTCCCAATCTATTCTATCTTCCTCCTTCCCCGCTCTCTCTACACTGAGCCTTCCCTCTTTCGGCTTCGCGGGGTTGCTCCCCTCTTCAGATGGCTGTGGACGCAATAATGACCCAACAGATGGGTTTATTAGAGGGTGGTTAAGGCCGCCAGCGGGAGGCTGGTTCAGGGGGAGTCAGGAGCCGCAGCGCCAGGAGCTCCGGGTGAAAAGGAGACTGACAGGAAGTGCAGCGACTCTGACTCTGTCTTCAGTTGTTGATCCAATAGGCTGAATCTCCTCCTCGTAACGAACCAACTCATAAGGCTGGTGTGCATCTGTGTGTGTGTGTGTGTGTGAGTGTGTGGTGTCACGCCCACACATATGTGCACTCGTGCTTATGTAATGCGTCCACGCTTTGCATTGGTACATTTCGGTACATATGCCGGCCCCCTGGAGCATGTGCGTCACTTTTGACATGTAAATGAGACGCAGGCGGCTTTGTTAGCTACCTGTGTGTTAACACTAGTTTAAGATGTCATCTGTCTCTTTCTGCCTCCCCATTCAGTGGGGCAGGGGGGGGCGTGCTTTGTATCTGAAGCCCCAGGTGTCAAAGGAGGTTCTTCAAACCCTCGTTAGTGTCCTAGTGTGTGTGTGTGTGTGTGTGTGTGTGTGTGTGTGTGTGTGTGTGTGTGTGTGTGTGTGTGTGTGTGTGTGTGTGTGTGTGTGTGTGTGTGTGTGTGTTTGAGCAGGCCTCACATCACAGGACAATATGGGCAGCATCAGATCATACAGAGGCCTCATTATTCCCTCAGCTCTCTTCTACACTTGTTAGCTTTGTCTGATCAATGGAGCTCAATGGAGTTGGTTTAACAAGCAAAGGCAAAAACATTAACTCCGACATATGGACCAGCTCCGGACATCAATGGGGAGGAAATTAGTAAATTAGCCGGTAATTACCGAATCAAAAGAAGATCAGAGGTTTCCTTTTGCCCCGGACGGTGATTAATAGTATTGATAGTTAGTTTTAAAGGCTTTTATTTTGTGATTCAAAATCCGTAAATTGGTAATTACTACATAGAAAAGCTGAATGATGGATGATTAGAAACAAATTGATCACGAAAAACTCCAAAACACAAGGGAAGTAAATAAATATAAAAGCAAATAAGCATGAAAATAACATGAAATTGTAATTCTGCAGTAAAAACACTAGTGGGGATTTGTATGTGTGATTAGGTACATTAGAGAGACTTCTGGTAAAAGACAACCACAAGTATAACTTTATATCTAATGAGTTGATCATTTACCTTTTAACCAAATAGATGGAGCTCTCATTGACTGAGTGGCAGATCACACACACTTCAGCTGATTCAGGCTCTGAAATGAAAGAGCTCTCATGAATCCAGCTCCAGCCTCTTTGCACTGGCCTCCATTGAGTTTAGGCTCATACACGACACTTGAGAGGTACTTTATGGCTCTTAAAGCACTGTCTGTACTTTTGTTCTCACATAAAGCTGCAGGCCACTTCACATCCAGCAACAAATCTCTATATAAAGAGAGGGAGATTGTGCATTTGCTACCAGGGACGTCAAACCAAAAAAATTGCGATGCTAAATTCTATTGAAGATTAATTCTGTATTTGTCGTATTTTCATGTCCTGTCTCTTTCACGAGCTTTCCTGTGTTGTGAGAATCATTTCTGCTTTTTAATTGCAAATATTGTCTTTTTCGTATTTATTCAGTCTGTGTCCTTGTCTGAAAAACCAAGAGCTTGATCTTCAGCTTTCAGGACGGCAGACATAATTACTATTCAGTGTTTAAATGTAGTTCTTTGTTTATTAGAAGATATAAATCATAATCACACCCTCTGCAGTCGGATGGATTCTCTTGCTCAGCGGCCCGCGGGGGAAATCGCCTCGGAGGATATCATGGCGCCGAGCGACCACTCGTCTGAGGAGTGTAAGGCACCCGACACCTGGAGGGAGAAATCAAATGCTTGTTGGGGGCCTGGTGAAGAGACCCTTCACGGTCTCTCACCTCCAAAACCGTATAGCCCAGAACAATCCCACCGCTCCCACCCCCCCACTTTACAAAAGGTCAGCCGGTCCGGGCCGCCGCCTTGCTCCACCCCTCTAACGCTCGGAGAGAGAGGGAGGAAGTGAATGAAAGGTATGAACACCGAGCTTTTAGCCTCTTTCGTTTTCTCTCAGGGGCTGAATCTGTTGTGTACCCATGTTTACCACACCTTCACCCCCCCATCTATCTTTTATGGAGATATAAAGTAATTTTGTAATTTATTTAATGCTTTTATTGCACAATGGCATGTTATTCAGAATATAGGTGTAGAGAAAGTGTTATAAACCCACAATTACTGTATTGAAATAAACATAATGTAGCTTTGGCCATTAGGGGTCTCTCATTTAAAACAATAACCTTTAGTTTGATGAGTTGGTGAAGCAGCGTGGGATCATGGGAGTTGTAGTCTTCTCCTCCATCGCAGACTCAGATGCAAATTATATTAACAGATGAGATAATATAAGTTTTATTCATGTTACGCAGCAAACAGTAACGGAAAGTTACAAATTAAAATACGATCAAAATTAAATGTGACTTATTGTGGATTTTCCCCCAGAAACATGTTGAATACTGTAAATACACAAGTCAATAAAATATATAACATAGTTCTAGTTGTATTGAGACATTTTAATGAAGAATTGTTGCACATGTATTTGAGTAAAACTGCACCATAATAACCCAAAGTAAATATTTGTCTTATGGTGTCTCTCAGGGGCTGAATCTGTTGTGTACCAATGTTTACCACACCTTCACCCCCCCCATACATCTTTTATGGAGATATAAAATAAATTTGTAATATATTGAATGCTTTTATTGCACAATGACATGTTATTCATCCATCTGCAGAATATAGGTGGAGAGAAAGTGTTATAACCCCGCAATTACTGTATTGAAATAAACATAATGTAGCTTTGGCCATTAGGGGTCTCTCATTTAAAACAATAACCATTCATTTGATGACTTGGTGACGGAGTGTGGGATCATGGGAGTTGTTCTCTTCACCCCCATTGCAGACTCAGATAATATAATTTTTATTCATGTTAAGCAGCAACCAGCAACGGAAAGTAAGAAATTAAAAGACGATCAAAATGAAATGTGACTAATTGTGAATTTTCCCCCAGAAACATGTTGAATACTGTAAATACACAAGTCAACAAAATAAATAACATAGTTCTAGTTGTATTGAGACATTTTAATGAAGAATTGTTGCACATGATTTTGAGGAAAACTGCACCATAATAACCCACAGTAAATATTTGTCTTATGGTGTCTCTCAGGGGCTGAATCTGTTGTGTACCAATGTTTACCACACCCCCCCCCCCATCTATCTTTTATGGAGATATAAAGTAAATTTTGTAATATATTTAATGCTTTTATTGCACAGTGGCATGTTATTCATCCATCTGCAGAATATAGTGTGGAGAGAAAGTGCTATAAACCCGCAATTACTGTATTGAAATAAACAATATGTCACTTTGGCCATTAGGGGTCTCTCATTTAAAACAATAACCTTTAGTTTGATGAGTGGGATCATGGGAGTTGTGTCTTCACCAATCTTGCAGACTCAAATGCAAATTATATTAACGGATGAGATAATATAAGTTTTATTCACGTTTTGCAACAAACAGCAACGGAAAGTTACAAATTAAAAGACGATCAAAATTAAATGTGATTAATTGTGGATTTCCCCCCAGAAACATGTTGAATACTGTAAATACACAAGTCAACAGAATAAATAACATAGTTCTAGTTGTATTGAGACATTTTAATGAAGAATTGTTGAACCTATCTTTTATTAAATCTACACCATAATAACCCAAAGTAAATATTTGTTTAAAGGTTTTTACAAATATCTCATGACTGTAAATCATGCTAGAGAGAAACTTGAAGACCCTCCCTCAGAGAACACCCTCCACCACTGCACACACACACACACACACACACACACACACACACACACACACACACACACACACACACACACACACACACACACACACACACACACACACACACACACACACACACACACACACACACACACACACACACACACACACACACACACACACACAAGCATCCAGAACAACATGGCCGCCCCATGCACCGGCACACAACTCGCCCGTGTCTGTAATCTTTCCTAATCTGTCACCAGGACCCAGGGTATAACGTCACGTCACCACAAGTGTTTGGCTTTGGCGTTCAGCTCAGCCATGTTGCCACCCCACGTCTCCTCAGAAACCCCCCCCCCCCCCGACCCCTCTGGCCTCCCTCCGGTGACACGGCGCGCCTCCTTCTGCCCGCCCTGTCTCCGGCAGCCGCCATCGTCTCAGCCACAGCTTGGCCCGGAGCCGACACCGGAATCAGGTGGCGTAAATATAGCTCTCGGCCTGACACCGAGTGGACGCCGCGTGCACCTGAGATGTAAACAAACTTAAGCATCGAATAATACAACCAAAAAAGACAAGACCGCCCCCCCGCCCAAGCAGCCCACAGCATCGCTCAAAAACGCTCACGATATCCACTCCTGACGCAAGTCGATGGCAGAATCTCTCACGCCACACTCCGGCCTCTTCTCTTTCCCTTTCATGACACGGACGTTTGCAACCGAGCACCAATCGGCATGACAGTGTGACCCCCCCAACCTTTTTTCCTGCTTGTCCCCACATCGCCTCCCCTCCCCTCCCGCCTTCCCGTTCCTCGTCCCCTCATCATCTGTGTCACCCCACACCCCCCCACCCCCACCGCTCTTCCCTTCAATGACAACATCCTGGTAATGGTGGCCTTTGTTTTTCTTGGCCCGGGCGCCTGGATTTGTCAGGACGCATTTCCTGCCCGCAGACTGAGGCGGCTGCCGCTGCGTGGCAATCTGGGCTCACTTCTCAGGCAGCTAAACCCTTTGACACTGTGCTTTTTAATTAAAATTACATTATGATTAATCAGGCAGAAGGAGGGGCCCTCCCCCTCACTTGCACTCCGTCCACCTCCTCCTCCTCCTCCTCCTCCTCCTCCTCCTCCTCCTCCTCCTCCTCCTCCTCCTCCTCCTCCTCCTCCTCCTCTCCCTCCTCTCCCCCCTCTCCCTCCTCCTGCTCAGTTTCCAGGCAGGTTTGATTACAACCTGTGACGGACGCTCCTTACTGCCAAGCCGCTAAAGATGTGCTGGCAGATGCGGCGGCCCCGGCCAGCTTGTCAAGCCCCGGGGTTGCAGGGCGGCCCAGGGAGAGAGGGACGGAGAGACAGAGGAAGGGAGGAGAGGAGAGAGGAAGGAGGAGCAGGGAGAGAGAGACAGAATCTGGCGAGGAGAGAGTGTGCAGAGACGGAGCAGGTAAGTGACAGGAAAAGAGGAGTAACTCATGACAACCAGACACTCCAGAGACCGTAAGGAGCTGAGTGACAGGCGGCCGGGCGTATTGATCTGAGGAGCTCAAGTGGCACATGCACTCACTCACAGGAGGAGGAATCCTTTCTCCCTACAGCTGTACAAGGTGCCTGGAAACAAGGGCCTATACTTAACTCCAGCGTCTACACTGCTGCTGCTCTGGATCCTTCGTACCACAGGTGGAGAGGTCGGTGTGTAACCTGCAGCCGGGTGCATCCGTGTGCCTGCGCGCTCACATGTTTGCTCACTCAGGCTGAAATAGTCATGTTCCAAGTATGTAGAGACATAAGAAACAAAAGGCGAAGCTGGTGGAGAGCATGTCGAGAGGAAGAGGACAACAAGCACCGAGTGAGACGAGAGAGGACAGAGACACTCTACACAGGAAATCTGAGCACTACTGTGTTACACACGATTCAAGAACCTTCTTATCATTGAGCCAGCACTAAATAAAAAAATTCAAATCAAAGTATATCTGTCACAAAGGGAATATACAAATATAAGGAAATAAGAAACTAGATATATAAGTAAAGCAGTATAAAATAAAGTGTTTAAATAATATATAAGACAATATAGTAAAGTGACTGATAAAGATAAGTACGATAGATAATCATTTATATGATAAGAATTACATGGGGGATTTGGGTCATTTTGATTGGGAAGATTCCTACAAGCCTGTAAATAAACACACTCACACATACACACAGCAAATTGCCACACCTTTTAATGAAAGGTTAATTGTTATCAAGATATTTCTCACGTTATGGCAAAGATATTTTCATGTTATTATAACACAACGTATCGCATTATAACAAGAAATCTTGGATGTTATAACATGATAACTCATATTTCTCCAATGTAAAGTAATAAATGATTGAATGTCATAATAAAGAGACGATTATCTTGTTAAAACATTTTGTTATATGATGATGAACCTTCCCTGATCTGTTTTCCTTTATCTCTGTTCTCCATGTGAACACAACAACTGATCCTTTACATTATCCGTCACTTCCGATGTCTGTTAGCACGTCACATATTGCATTAAGGTCATGACCCTGCATTATGCACAGTAGCTGTGAAGGCGATGTCGTTTTGCAGCCGCGTCTCAAGGATTGAGTGTGTGTGACTGTGTGTGACTGTGTGCGTTTAACTGTGTAAGTGTTTGAGGATGTAAGTTCACATACTATGTTATTTTTGAGCAAACCCAACGGCCCAAGGGCAAATATCAAACCTGCTTTGAAACTTTTGTCTTTTACATTTATATTAATTATATTAAGTTGGTTTTTTTGCACTTCAGATAAACTACAGGGGAATTAAAAGCCTCATGGCACTTTAAAGATCATTTTATCCAAATTAAAGATTCTAAAAAACAGCTTTTCAGCTAATATGTATTTCATTTTCCAGATAATTATGTAATTCCTTTTTGACATTGAAATAATTGTTTTGTTCTTCCTGTTTTTCCGTGCCTGTCTCTCTGCATAGCTCTCACCCATTCAGCCCCCTGAGCTGAAACAGGCCTGTAGTCCGTGTCCTGCGGCCACATTGACAGGCAGTATTAAAAGCCAGTAGGTGGTCTTTCACTGTCACTCGGCAGAAGCCCCTCGTCACAGCACATTAATTACACACTCTCACCAGCTCAAACAAGCCTTGTCTGTTCATGCATGGAGATGGATTAAGATCAGAGTGAAGTGTGTGTGTGTGCGTGTGTGTGTGTGTGTGTGTTTGTCTAAATCCTGAATTTACTCCTGCTCTCGTTCTTGCTGCTCAAGCCAAATTTCTGCAGAGAACATGCAGTGATGATGATAATAAAGGGAAGTGAGCAGTCACTATTTTAAAAATGTGAAAAGGATCCGCATCAACTTCAGTGGACCCTGTGATGATTCCCGATGAGTGGGCTGGAGACAGCGTACAAGCTGGCTGCATTTGGCATTTTTTATTAACTCTGCAGAGACCAGTGTTGTGGCTGTGATGAGCGGAATAATAATGTCAGTCCATCCGTGAGGTCCCTCTGCACACATGTACGCACACATGCCGGTGTGTGTGCACCTGTGTGTGTCCTCTACATGCCAATAGAGTTTGTATTTGTGTATATATCGAACATGTGGGTGAATGCAGGTGTGCAGATGCATGTGCACATGCTTGGTTTGTCACAGGATCCTGCAGGACCGCCAGCGTCTTCCCTCTGACCTGACCCGGCCGTGAACCCTGTTGCCCTGGCGATCCATACGTATCGTTTACCCGACGCCCTCCCTGCCGTCTCGCCTAATGCACGGAGGCGTGAAACACCTCGTAATGCTCAATCACAGCGGGGGGGGGGGCACGGCGTGCGAGGAGCCATCCGGAGTGACAGCACAGGGCCAGGGCCGGGGCAAGGCAGCTGAGGGAAGGAAATGCCATACCGCCCTCAGGGAGAGGGAGGACGGGAGGTGGTGATGATGGAGGGGAGAGAGAGAGAGTGGCAAGGGGCTGCAGGGGTTTGTAGCATGGGGGAGAGGGGTGAGGGGAGTAGGGGAATTAGTGAGGGTTAAGGTGGTCTGGATGATGCAGATAGATTCATTTTCAGAGTCATTTTAATGAAGTTCGCTGTCCACTGGCAAAACACTGCAAGAAAACCACAACTAAAAGTGCAAATAGTGAAAAATATGCATCTAGGGCATCAGTTTGAGCCTGATCAGCGATATCGATGTGAAACATGGACGATCACACAGAAAGTTCAGTTTTGCAGAAGAGCTGAAGAGCTGACAGTTTAAAACACTTACTGTATGTCAGCATTTTCAAAAACCTCAGTTTACACCACACCAGTATTTTATGACATTTAAACTGTCTGTATTTAAGATTTCTCAAATTTGGCCTGGTGTGGATGGATTGGAGACCTGCGTTGATGTGAAGAGATCTCAGGTGTTCTACAGGAAGATGCAATGAAGAGGATACAGTTTTACCTCGGTGTAATTCTGCGATCTGCAAGTGAAAAACATAAAGAAAAAGAGAAGATGAGAAGGAGGAGGGAGGGAGGTAGAAAAAAAGACGGAGATGGAGACGCAGAAAGAGAGAGACGCAACAGACGGAAGTCACACTTGTGAAGTTGGAGGTGTGAAGGAAAAGCACTTGATCATGATTAAAGGCAGCTTTTTGGACTGCTGTTTTAAAACCCGTCAACGTGAAGCTCGACTCTCTCTCTTCTCTTCTTCCCTCTGCCAACAAACTTCCGTGCAAAACCAGGCGTTGCTTTAAATTAAATTCAACCCGATGAAAAAAAAAACAGTTTTAGTCATTTCCAAAAGTTGTATTTATTTTTGACGGCCTGCTCTTCACATATATTCGCAAACGTTAATAATGTGTATCCACTTCTCGACCATCATCCCAGACACATTCTTCTGACTCACTGGCACCTTCTCTACTTGTAAAAACCTGACTAGCTAGCATCTGAAGAATTTTACACATACATCCATAAGCCTCAGAGAGTGTGAGACACTGATGTTGGCAGAAGGACCCATCTGATGTATTTGAGAATAAAACGTCTTTTTCGCTCAAATTCAGCACAAATCTGGATTTTTTTTCCCCGTAACGTAAACAAGAGGAGCGATGCGCCTCCGGCCTGGCACCGCCGGCCTTGTCCTTGTCCGTGCCCTGTGGACTCGTGCCCAGGACCCGGGCCTCTCCCAGGCCAAGCTGCCCAATGGTCCAGTTAATCATATGCAGTGCCATGAGGAAGCTTATGTTGGCCTCTGCCAGTTTCTGCCTCCGTAAACCGCAGGGGGGGGCCGAGGCCAGAACCACAGCACGAGGAGGGGCGGGGGGGCGGGCGGGGGGGCTGACAGACCGGCTTGGCATCCGAGGCCCTTGGCTTGGATCTGAAGATGAGCGTAGACCCGTCAGAACCTGAGCTGGTGCACACGCCCTCCTCCTCGTGGTTCTCCCGGTGTCCAGGCCCCCCCCCCCCCGTTGTGCGGCCACTGACCCTGCTGACTGTGTGGACAGAGACCCCCGCTGACTGTGTGGACAGAGACCCTGCTGACCAACACAAACATGGACATTACTGCCTCTCAGCGGGGGGGGGGAGAGCAAAAACTCTGAAGGGCAGCTCCTGTGAGTCATACATGCATATGTTTCTCGCTTCTGAAAGTAAAGGAAGCATCAGGATGTCAATGTATCCTCTGCCAGACCTTGACAACCCCCCAACACACACACACACACACACACACACACACACACACACACACACACACACACAGACACACACACACACACACCGCGATAACCACTACTCAGATTCTTGAGTTATAAAAGCGTTGAACTGATCCACATGGGGACATAAAATGATCTGACCCACACATAATGGATTCAAATTAAACAAGGCGAGTATGAACTTGAATTGAAACAGAAAAAAACTGTCCCAGAGATAAGGATGGACAAGGTTCAGTCATCAGATCAGTGTTCTTGCAGTGAGCCAGAAGTTCGAGCTGTAAACAGGATACACAAGTTAAGATCTAATACTTTTTCCTAAAGGACGCTTAATATACAAGGTAAATAAAATTGGGCTAAACACAGAACCCTGAGGAACTCCATAATTAACTGTGGTGTGAACAGATTAATAACCTAAACGTAAGTTAAATGTTCCAGTCTCTGTAGGGTGTAATGATCAATGTGGCGCTGATGTCTGACAAAACCGGGACTAAGACGAACCCTTTCTCTGAAAGCGATGTTTAATGAGTTCTCTCGTGACTGAAACCAGATCCTTCCAACAAATTTCCAATCAATCAAATCACAGATTGTATTAATCTGTGCAGGAAACACTCTCGATGTCCTCTATGATACATTTTGCGAATTGTACAAGTTCGAATTTATCTTGTCTACTGTGAAACTTGTGAAGTGAACTTGTGTGCTTTATTTTGCGCCGTCAATAACCACACAAGAGACACAAAAACGCATTAACCTGCATCGAATTAACACCTATTTACACTTAAGAATCATTCACGTGTCCACGCAAGATTAGTTCTAACCTTGCTGCATTGAATATGTGGTCTGATGTGTAATAAAAGGTGGAGCGTACAGTAAACAGGTTTCTGTAAACACGAGCATTTTATCTGTGGCTTCAATGAGTGTCGCCACAAAAGAGCAGCGTGGCCCGACAGTGAGCCGGGGCCCCTGGCCGACTGTGACCTTTGACAAGTCTCTGTCACTTCTCACCTCCGCAAGACGAGTCCTGTCAGACCAACACGCACAACATCACAAGCTCCCCCCCCCCCGTCCGACCGTCTCTTCAATTAAAAGCCTAATGGATGTTTTTAGCGCTCTGCCACTTTGATCACGGGCATCCTGATCTGCCATCGCCCGAGCAGCTGAAGGAAGGGAGGAGGAGGAGGAGGAGGAGGAGGAGGAGGAGGAGGAGGAGGAGGAGGAGGAGGAGGAGGAGGAGGAGGAGGAGGAGGAGGAGGAGGAGGAGGAGGAGGAGGGGATCTCTTACAGGTTAGGAGGGCGCACTGACAATATAATCATAGTGAGACACTGCAGCAAGAGCTTCTTTTTCTTTTTTTTTCTCTTCTTCACACGCGTTGGACCCAGAGGGCGGGTCCTGGTCCGGGCGCCGAGCCGGAGAGCCTGGTCTCACCTCAGTGACATGGAAGCCACCCCGGCTGTCACGTTGCATCTCTGACGCCTGGAGAGCGAGACCATGAGCAGCCTGACAGGGGCGGCGGAAGGTGAGGACCCAAAATGCTTGAGACACACTTGGCTCAGAGCTAAACCCTGCTTCTCCCCCCCCTCCCCACCCCCCCCTTCGTCCCCCTGACACTCACACAGCGTCCATGTAAACTTTTATACTGAATGATCCTTCTAACCTTTACATCTCCAGAAGGACATTTGAGAAGATCTGATTAGTTTCTCTCCTGAGAGCCAATCAGACTGTTCGGCCACGAAGACAAGTGAGAGAATGTACGTTCATGTGACATCAAGTAGTTTTGGCTAGATATTATGCCTTACATACAAATGAATTTAATAACCATTGCTGCTTAGTGTTAATAATGAATCTTTCACTTCTTCTCATTTCTAACTTCTGATATTAAAGGCTTATTCCCTTGGATTCATTCAACATCAGACAGAGTTCCAGGAGCTGTCTGATAAAGTTCTGGAGGTCAGACAGAGCGACTCTGTTGACTTAATTCTGTTTGGTTGCTTTGGTTTCGAGGATCCGAATGTTTACAGTCAGGATTGTTTTGCTATAGCTGAAAAAATAATAATCTTTTCTCCAATTGATAATATTCTTTGGCCGTCATGGCATCTGATGGGTCAAGGCCTTTAATGAAGTAAACAGGTTGCCGAGCAACTATCAGAGTAGTAGGAACGTCATTGGGAGTGTCTTCCTGTTCAGTTCCGTATTCCAAAAGCCAGGAGGATGGATTACGCCTGCGCACTTCTGAGGAGGAGGAACGAAGATCTACTGCTATAAAATAGACAGATGCCAGATGTTCGTGGCGCTCTGATACAACTAATGTGTGGAAGCCCATTGCTTTGCTGAAACCTGTTCATAATTTTCTAAATAAATACTTAATTGAGCAGACTGAGTTCGGCTCTTCTTCTCTTAAAGGATAAACAAACACGCTTTCACAGTATTCAGCATAATAATAAAAAAATAAGGTATGTTCCACTGCAGTGAGACAGAAAGAAAACCCTTGTGACTTTGGGGCAACACCTCATCACTCCCACAGATAGAATGTGTGGGCCTTGCAGAGTGAGCACCAAAACCACCAGGACGCTGTGGGTGCAGCAGAAAACAGTTTCAGGTGCCGTCTTGTTTTTCTTTTTTTTGTTCCTGATCTTCACAGTTCAACTATTTCTCAGTCTTAATGTTGCATGTTGGGAATTTAATGAGGATAGATTTTAAACAAATATATATATATTGGTTGCAGCAGGGTTAGAAAAGAAAATAGCATCATTATCTCACAAAAATGTATCGGGTAAGAAAAAATATGTAAATCCTTTCTCTATATTTTTCATTTTAGTTTGCCAACTCTAAAACTAAAAGTTGAGAGTGTTGCTCATCAAAAAGCGTTTCTCCTGTCGACAGCGTCTTGTTTCCTGCATGAGACTCACTCATCTGTGAACAGAATTAATGGCAGCGGCAGGAGGAAGTGTGACTGCTGCCGCGGCAGGAAGAGGCCTCTGGAGATCTGGAAACTTAAAGTAGAAATCAACCCTGTGATACACTGATACTATATATGACATCACTGCTCAGACGAGGGGGGCCGATCTTCTGCCTCCTTTTCTTATACGCTTAAATTTTCAGTTTATAATAACTACAAAATATGGAAAATAATAAATTAAGTCCATGTGTGGTTTAATATTTGTTGAAAGAATCTTTTGGTTTTAAAAGGAATTAGATGACGATACTAACATTGAGACCAATAATCTGTTATTTGACCTTATTCTGAATTAGACGTTATTTAATTTATGATGTTTATATGAGCTGCAAATAGAATGTTTGAGACACATTCATATTCCTGTTAATATGTTTTGACAAATTGACGGTGCCGAGAATAAAAGGCATAAAATGGAGAATAATTCGTAGTCAAATTTTACTATTTACGTGAAGCCCGATAAAATCTGTTGAAGCTGCCTCTGGTGTGACGTCGCTGTCTGTGTGAATTTACTCAGGTAGGATTCTACATGAGTTTTGATTTCCCAATATGTGTGATTTGATATCAAAGAGAATCTGCCAGTTTCCACCAGCCTGTCTCTGTTCATCTGCAGGTCCCACAAGCCGGTTCCAGAATGACTCAGAGGACTGTGCCACCTCCAGGGCTCATTAGGTTACATAAGCTTCACTGGTTCGATTTGATTAAACAAACTCAAAAATCTCTGCAGGTAAAAAGACATGAACTCTGATTTTCATGGTATCACACTGTACGTTCAACGCCCCAATTTCCAAGCTGAGAGGTTTTGCAGAATTCAAAGGATGCTTGTCACTTGTCGGTAAAAGCGGTGAGTCATCTGCATAGAGACTTGATGCTTTCATGTGTCTTTTGAAATGATGCAGCAACAGGATGAACATATTTTCCAAAACCTTCACGAAGAAAAATGACTTTTCTGATCTGTCACTTTAGGACTGAAACCTACTTAATCGCAGCTTTGGTTCTTTACCATTAAGCTTAATCATCAAAGTTAAACAAATATAATCACATTAATTAAAACCCAAAGACATGGAACCGATGTTGTCTACTGTTGGTTGGCGACAAACCGAAATATTCAGAAAATTGTTTTTTACAACGATGACCACTAGAGGGCTTTGGGACATGTCCTTATATGACTGATATTACTTCTTGAGGAATTCATAAACATCATTGATTTCAGCACAACTGATCATCCAATACAGTCGATAATCCTAAACCTAGTTGAGCATGATCCTCCTGTTTCTTCCATCCTCCATCCACACGTTGCTGCTTTCATTCACACGCTACATGAACCCCCCCCCTCCCTTCTCCCATCATGTTGTGTATGTGCACACTTGAACTTGTGGCCCCTGCCTTCTCGTTGACCTCCTCGGTGGAGTGCCGTGAACCCTCCTTCCATCCACTCGTCCTCGTCCTCCTCCTCCTCCTCCTCCTCCTCCTCCTCCTCCTCCTCCTCCTCCTCCTCCTCCTCCTCCTCCTCCTCCTCCTCCTCCTCCTCCTCCCCTTGTTCCAGCCCTCTCAGCCGCGGCAGACTGCCGATCCCGCCTGGCCGCCCCTTGCCGTCTCACAGAAGTGCGAAAATAAGATGGCATTGGATCTATTAACACTCTGGGCTGAGTGTTAGTGAGGGGGCCCCAGACGAGACCACTCGCTCAAGGTCCACCGACCGCCATGCTGGCCCCGCTCTGGCCGGGGGCAAGGTGGAAGGATGTGTAAGGTGGTGGGGGGGTGGGGGGGTGGGCGGGGGGGTTGGATGTGTAGTCTATAGGCAATTAGAGGCATCAGAGAACCACAGCTCCGGCGTTCTGCTCGAGGGCTTGCCGACACTTGTCCACTTGGAGCTCACCTGGTCGTCATGCCAATCGATGAAGTGATTGGACGGAGGATCGATAGCGACATCGTGTCAGAACTCGTGTAAAAGAAGAAGAACCGAGCGTCAATCTGGAGAAAAGAAGGATGTCGCCGCCGTCTGCTGAAAAAAGAGAAAACAAGAGTGTGATATTTGTATTAATTTCGAGGTTATCTGGAGTGTGTTTGGAATGGGGATGTGTTAGGATGTGTTAGTTCGGGCTTAACGTGCACTTGCACATGTGTATTTGTGTGTCTGTGCGTGTGAAAGCCTCACAATCCGTCAGCATATTTTCTATTCACGAAGGTAAAACATAAACTGACACATAAACTGCCATTTTCTCGGATAACCTTGTTCCAATGTTATGATGACTTTACATGTGCTCGCATCCGCGGGATTTCACTCCTGAACTTGTTGGCACGCCGAGATGTAATGTGTGTCGCTCTCTCTCTCTAAGTGTCTCTACCTCGGTGCGATTGCACGCCCACAGATCCACCAGCTCCATCACAACAGCAACCGAAAAAAAAAAAAAAAAAAAAAAAATTAATGAATAGACCTCACAACTTTTTGTCACACTTCAATCACATAAAATTAACCGACCGCATGTTTGGAATTAATAGCCGGTGTTTGCTGCTATTTGGACAACTTTTTTCTGTTTCACTAGAGGATGAACGGCTACACACACACACGCACACACACACACACACACACACACACACACACACACACACACAACTGGAAGACAAAGACAGAGCAACGCTCATCCACATTTCTTCTCCTTTAATTTTACAGGATCCTCATGTCACATCATTTCATTTAGTCTCATTCTGTTGCTCATCCTGGCAATAGAAGCAAATTCCACCATCGCCTCTCTGCCGTGCAGCATGTGGGCCTCCGTCACCGGGGCTGGTTACCAAGCAGATTATACACGAGATATTTACAGGTGTGAAAAGATGCATTTTTCTAATACAGTGTGAAATTCTTCTGTTAAAGTCGATCTTTTCCAATAAGCCTGTTCACAATGGGATGAGGGAGAGGAGGAGAGAGAGAGAGGGAGAGAGAGAGAGAGAGAGAGAGAGAGAGAGAGAATCCAAGAAGCGAGTTGTCTTGTTTTTTTTTTGGCTCTGTGTTTCAAGAGGAGCTGAGGCGTAGCTGAGCGCAAGTCTTAAGAAAAAGTGATAAAATATACAGTGAGAAAAGCTTTCAAAGTGTCGGGAAATTAAAGCAGGGTGCAGCAGCAGGGGCGGGGGGGCGCGGGTGGGGGGTTGTTTGTCGGGTGCCGGTGGTGGAGCAGTGTTCAAGATGACGGCAATCTGCTTATCTGACTCCACAGGAGAGACTTGTCCTCAGCAGCCTCAGACTTCTCCCTGTGGGTCCGTGACATCATGGCTGCTGAACGATAACAAGCAGGTGAACGTGAGAGAGAATCTGACGCAATCTGGAAGTTGTTGTATTTTTCACTGTGAGGCTTGAAGTAAATCTTCTGTTTTTGTTATTGACCCTGCTCCTACCTCCAGAGATAAAGCAAACACTGGAGATTCAAGTCAGGCTGAAGGGAGGAGGATGGGATGTTGAAGGAGCTGGTTTGGGGGCAAGGGAGTGGGGGGGGGGGTGGTGGCGGCACGGTGGAGGAGTGTTGTGACCACACGCCCTCACTCGGAGAGCGTGGCTCGGAGCCCATGCAGGCGAGACTAGGGGCCACTCTGCAGAGGAGTCAGCAACAGCAGCACGAGAATGGAAATGCTGCTGTTGCCAACTCTCCACCCTGTGAACAACAAACAAATGATCCGAGCTGGAGAATTGCTCTGACGGGCATCGATGAGTCTCAGGTTACAGAACGTAATACCAGAGAAGTCACTCTTTACAAAACCTGAAAAATAGGAGAAAGGATCAAATCGTGCAAGTGACGGATCAGTTTGCAGAATCACTTGTTAGAAAAATGCACCTCTTCAAACAAATATTTTCAGCTACTACTTTATGCGTTTCCTCTTTTATAGAAATCAAACAACTCCATCTCCATTCCCTCCAACTTCAGTTTGACCAAAGATCATATAGCGACCATGGTTTTGTTATTGCATCATTGAATAAAACTCCTCTTCTCTCCCTTGCTGCTGGTGGCATTAGCAGTTTATCCGGACGGTGGTCTCTCTCTTTCAGCCGCCCTCTCCCCCCATGTAAAGTGATGTCACGCAGGCGGGCGGGGGGGGGGGGCGAGAGACCCCCCTAATTAATGGTGGCAATCTAGCAGCTTTCAAGCGGCCTTACATTTCTTTTTAATGAAAGGATTACCGCAGTGCATTAAGATGTATTTAACCTCCAGCACTAGCTCTGTTTCAATAAGTATTAAACAGGCCATTAAATGGAGTGGGGTGGGGGGGGGGGGGGGGCGCGGGGGGGTCCCTCAATTGAAGCAGACAAAGGCCGACGAGCTGAATGTGGAGTGAGGGGGGGGGGATCCAGGGAGCCGGGGATGGGGTTGGCTGTTAGCATCTGTCCAAACAGCTGAGCTGGATGGAAAACCCATCCAAGAATTTAGAGCTTCAAAGAAACATATCAACTAAATAATACATAATATATGTGTAATATTATATAAAAAAAAATATTTTGTCACTTTTATCTCTTATTGTTGAAACCATAATGTGCTTCCTGCCTGCGTGGTGAGGTGACATCTCTTCATAAAGATGTATGTACTCTACCCACATTGGAAAAAGCCCGAGCCAGAAATCTCATGAATCTATTTTCTAAGTTGTTGATTTTTACAAAACAATCAACTGCGACCGTGCGAGTGGTGCCAGAGCCCCTGCTGAACAATGATGGTATTGTTCCCTTGGAAGAGAAACCTGGCGTGGGCTGCTGCATTTATCAATTTTCCCTTTCTCTTGTCGCCCACTTGCCTGTTTGTCACGGCATGGCGACGGCCCGGTTCTGGCCCAGCAGGTCGTCCTGTGCGCATGGCATCACCTAAAATTAGTCCCAGTCAGCGGTGGCCTTTTTGCAGCTCTGCCACTGCGGATGTTTACGGATCCAAAAGAACTGTTTCTGTCTCACTCTCTTTTCATGTTTGTGACAATCCACGCTTTCCCTGTTTTTTTTCTGGTGCCTTTGAGACAAATCACAACACAAATTTGCAATTTGTCTTAAAGTTTGACAACGTATATAAAACAATTCAGTCATGAACCAGAAAAAACTATTCCCATAAGTGCTTGAGGCCAGTAAGAGATAATTTAGACGAAAATGATTTCTGAACAGTCTCCTCATCGTTTCACTTTTCCATTCATTTAAAAGTTGACTTTCACATCGTTATTATTATAAGAAGATAATCCATTCTGTTGTTTTTCCTCACACTTCAGCAGAATTACCTCGTTTCCTTTTGACTTCAAATATCATTCCTCTATCTTCCTTCTTAAAGTAAAAACAGTCACAGCTCTTCTTCTCTTTCTTTTTCCTTTGGGACTCGCCCAAATAATTCTGGCAGAAGGAGCAGAGAAGAAATGATGTTGATTATGTTTAATGGTGGATTCGGAGTGAAGCAGGTCGTCCTGTCCGCATGGCATCACCTAAAATTAGTCCCAGTCAGCGGTGGCCTTTTTGCAGCTCTGCCACTGCGGATGTTTACGGATCCAAAAGAACTGTTTCTGTCTCTCTCTCTTTTCATGTTTGTGACAATCCACCCTTTCCCTGTTTTTTTTCTGGTGCCTTTGAGACAAATCACAACATAAATTTTCAATTTGTCCTAAAGTTTGACAACGTATAAAACAATTCAGTCATGAACAAGAAAAAACTATTCCCATAAGTGTTTGAGGCCAGTAAGAGATAATTTAGACGAAAATGATTTCTGAACAGTCTTCTCATCGTTTCACTTTTTCATTCATTTAAAAGTTGACTTTCACGTCGTTGTTATTTGCCTTCCGACAAGAAGAAAATCCATTATGTTGTTTTTCCTCACACTTCAGTAGAATTACCTCGTTTCCTTTTGACTTTAATATCATTCCTCTATCTTCCTTCTTAAAGTAAAAACAGTTGCAGCTCTTCTTCTCTTTCTTTTTCCTTTGGGAATCGCCCAAATAATTCTGGCAGAAGGAGCAGATAAGAAATGATGTTGATTATGTTTAATGGTGGATTCCGAGTGAAGCAGGTCGTCCTGTGTGCATGGCATCACCTAAAATTAGTCCCAGTCAGCGGTGGCCTTTTTGCAGCTCTGCCACTGCGGATGTTTACGGATCCAAAAGAACTGTTTCTGTCTCACTCTCTTTTCATGTTTGTGACAATCCACGCTTTCCCTGTTTTTTTTCTCGTCCCTTGGAGCACATAAACATTAAATTAAACCGGTGCAAATCACAACATTAATTTGCAATTTGTCTTAAAGTTTGACAACGTATAAAACTCACTCGGTTGCACATTAATCGAAATATGAAAAAGTCAAACACCATATGCAAAACATCTGAGGAAAATAAGTCAAATACAAATGAGGAGAAATCACATCTACGGGATGTGAATTTTTAAACTCCTCAACATAACAGACATGACAGCCCTGTCATGCAGTCAAGTGTTAATTAGTTTCCAGATTCTCTGCTCCCTCCCCATCTATCTTTCCATCATGAGTGTATTGAGAATGACGTGGCTCAGTAGTTAAATACATTCCCCATCACATGTCATTAGCCCCCCCGCCCCCCCGGTGCAGGATGTGGCAGAACTGCTTTTCTCGGGTTGTCTTCCATTGAGATGATTAGCCTGAAACTACATCTAAAAAGTGTTTGTCAGGGTGCGTGGCATGCTACAGTGAATCCCGGGAAGCAGATGGATTTGCTCGTGGAGGAACAGACTGAACACGGTGTTCCTTAAACCAGCACCATGAAGCCGTGTGGCACAAACCTTCAGTCCGTATTACCGTGCTCTTTAAATCCCCCCACAACGTTTATTGTAGCCTGCAGGCTCCCATCATGGTGCCCCTGTCTGGCACTGGAGCAAATGAGACCGACAAGTAGCAATGAGAGTGAATTACAACGGCTACGGCTGAGCAAACATTGATCGGATAACTCCGAGTAATTTTAAGTGTCTCGTTGCTGTTCTTTAATGCTGGTGGGCTGTTGGAGCTCAGATGGAGCTTGTTAGAACGGCTGCTCCCTTTAATACGACAAGAACAAATCCCAATGTCAAGCCGGCTGAAGAAGAGCAAAGATCTGTTTCCGTTTGAAACGCATCTCAGGCCCAACGATGATCTGCTTCCTGCTCTTTCCCTCAGCACATGAACAGATACATCTCCTCTGCAGGTAAGTGTGCTCTGATTCTCCGTGAGAAATCTGCCATTACAATAGCAATCCGCCAAAGTACAACTGTGTCTGGTTTTCAAAGGAAATAGAAGTTCTAAATAAAAATGTGGAATATGTCCAAAATGGCCACTAAACATAAAATAGCAGGCTTCCGGTGGCGTTTTTCCAATTGCAACTGATGACTTTTTTGTTTGTCTGGTCAGGATACACCTGTGTATTGATTTTTGTGAAGATCGGTCAGTGTGAACACGTTCCAGGGGTCTCGGGGGGGCACCGTTGAGCCATTTTGCGACGCTCATTAAAAATTCCTCCAGAATACGTAAATTTTCACCACTTTCTAACTTTCTGCAAATTTTGGTAAGAATTTGAGCACAGTAAAGCCCTCAAAAAGCCAATTAATTTGCCTGAATAATAATAATAATAATAATAATCCTTACAATTTTAATAGGGCCTCACCTGTCAGGTCAGTGCTCTAAACTAAGAGACTAAATACAGCACTTGTGAACCATTGGCCCGGTGCAGAGACCTGTACTTTCTGCCATTAATCTACCAAGAGTGGATTCGGACAATCCCTGAATGCACGATGCACTTTAGAACACATGCATTGCTGAGCAGAAATAGAGCTCTAATTATTAAATCAAGGTGTTTTTCATACGTTGTTCTATAAAACAATCGAGAGCTTCTTTTAATCATGAAATCAAACTGACGTTAATCTACATGTACACAACAGATAGGCACAGAGAAACATTCTAGAGCCTTAGACAATGATTAGTCAATTAGTATTTGACAACTTTTCCTTTTAAAACCCCCTCAATAGTTTTTATTGTACAATTATACCATTTTATAATGTTTTCTGGTTTAAAATTAAACTTTTTCTTTTTGGAAATCTGGGCTGAACAAAACAATTGAATTATAATTGGTTTGACAGTAAAGTAGCTTTTATAGGTTACTGTTACCAGCTACGGTTAGGGTTAGGGTTACAATGGTGGAGTCATCTTTGGTTATGAAAATGTACAGGTGACTCTGTGCTACATTTCTTTTGCTACATTTCGTTTGCTAATTATATATAAACAAAGAATTTTAAAGTTAAATCTGTCATTTCTTTCTGAGGGTTTAGACTGTGAAATATTGTGACTGAAATCACACTAATTTTAACATCAAGAGAAATGGTTGTAAGATGTTTATATCGGTGTCCCTTAAAACATCCAAATAAGAGTTAATTCATTGCATCTACATCCTTGAGTATTCTATTCATCTCTATGAAATCGTTGCTACGTGTCGGCTCAATTCAGGAACAATAAAAAACAGCTTTAAAAGTTTAATATGAAGGGGTTTTGAGAAACACTCTTTACTATAGAGTAGAAAGTATGTTAAAGCTTGAATGGAGTTGGATGGGGACGTGCCAGGACCACTCCTGCTGGGTTCTTTGCACCCCGGTCGCAGCTCTCGGAGGTATTCCCAGCCTGTTGAGCCTGTGAGGGAAAGAGAGGAGGGGGGGGGGAGCATATGAGACGGGTGAGAGGATGGGTAACGGAGAGAGAGGGGGGGGAGGTATGCAAGTGTATGTCAAGAGATGAGGGTGATAAGGTGAGACACACCTTGTGTAATGTTGCCTGTCACAGAATCACAGCTTCAGTCTTAAGGCAGGATTCGTGTCAGCTCCCTCCCCCCCCATTCCTCCCTCCCTCCATTCCTCCCTCCATTCCTCCCTCCCTCCCTCCCTCCCTCCATCCTACCTCCCTCCCTCCCTCCTCTCCTTCACTGAGATCTGTCATTAAGTCACAGGATCGTGTTAAGTGTAAAAAAAAACACCAAAAAAGAAGTGACCCACTCAGCAGAATGATGCCAATTGTGTGTGTGTGTGTGTGTGTGTGTGTGTGTGTGTGTGTGTGTGTGTGTGTGTTTGTGTGTGTGTGTGTGTGTGTGTGTTTTTGCTCTGGTCACACATGCACAGTATTTACTTACCACTGCCAAGGAGGTTATGTTTTCATTCCTGTCCGTTGTTGTTGTTTTTTTGGCAGCAAGAAAAACAAAGACAAAACTCCAAAATGGATTCCACGAGACTCAGTGCAGGATTTGGCAGAAGAGAGTCAAATTGAATTTTTCTGTTGATCTGTATGAAGGGACGGATCCAGGAATTGTTTAATATTAATATTGAGAGAAATTTATATTTTCAACAATTTCCCATGGAATGATAAAACAGTCATATCAAGGGGACTGATCTCTGTGGTTACGCCCAGTTTGGTGCAGCTTGATTGAACTGAAGGGGCCTGTTGGGCTCTATTGTTTTCATGCTTGTACGTATGCATGGGTGGATTCTTGATTCTTTAACTGCAGTTTGGTGACAGGACCTTTTAACTTTTCACAATAGTTAATGGAATCAAACTTTTTGTTATGGTTTTTTCCCAGCACAAGAACAAAGTGATGATCCCTCACTGGCTTCCCACCAGTAAACCCGATCAGGTGTATTCTTCTGCTTCTGAGGCCTTCACAACAGTTGGTGAGAACTTTTCCCAAACTCAGTGTCAGATAATACAACAGGAAATGAGAAACCTCCTCCATAAAGTTCTATGCACTCTGGCAGAGTTGCCTGGCTTCTCGTGGTGTCACTGCGCTGAACTGTCACAAAGTTGAAGCGGCCCAAGCCAAGAGTGGAGGCCTCAGCTGTGGCTGAGTGGAGCCAACGCATGGTGAAGGCCTTCACTGGGGTGACGAGAGCAGGGAGCACGGAGCCAGTGCATGTTAGCTAGCTCGAGCGTTTGGTAAAAGTGCAGACAGCTTGGGAGGTGCTAATGAATGCCGGGCACTGCTAACCGCACTGTACCCAGGCTCCGGGCGCAGCCTGGCAGCCTCCTGTCCCTCCTGCCCGTGCGAAATGTGAAAGATCAACCGGTTGGAGGGAGCAGACGGGAGCAAACACACACACACACACACACACACAAGAGCTCCTACACTTGTACTTGCACACACACACACACAAGCCTGCACGTGCGCACAAGTACACACATCACTATGCATGCACACAGACTCACAAACACACTCGGGCTCCTGGCTCGCTCCACTGTCACATCATGAGGGCTCCAGCCAGGCCAAGCCATGAGGCCTCAGCTGAGATGATTCAAGGCCCCCCCGCTGGGTCGTCACTCAATCAGCCAGGTGCAGCTCCACACCAGAGTGACAGCACAACTCCAACACGCCAGGCTGCAGCCTCCAAATCTGGGAATGGATCCGTGCTCATCAAAGTAAGCAGTTAGACGAGGAATGTGTGATTTAAAGTTATAACAACGACACACGTTTGTATTTGTTTGAAATAATGAGGCGAAAATTATGTTTCGTTTGATGAATGTCGGAGAAAGTTTATATTTGACTACTTTTTGGTTTGTTGGTTTAGTTTCTGGCCCTAAATACTGATAAAGATATGATCAAAAAATTGTCATCCTTTATAAAATTACTCCCAATTTAAAGTAAGGAATACTTTTACTTTACCCATAAGTTAAATATGAAAATTATTTAAATGAAATAAGGAAACGCATTAGCACTTAAAGGTTTAAACTTAATTTGGTTCGGCAATGAAAAGTATTGAAAACAATACAATAGAGTACAACAATAATGTACTCTTCCACAAACATTGAAGATCTTTAATCTCCACATTTAAAATAAAAATAAAAGGTAAACTTTGAATGGGGAAGAAGAAGGGCGAGGTTATCTATCTATCTATCTATCTATCTATCTATCTATCTATCTATCTATCTATCTATCTATCTATCTATCTATCTATCTATCTATCTATCTATCTATCTATCTATCTATCTATCTATCTATCTATCTATCTATCTATCTATCTATCTATCTATCTATCTATCTATCTACCTGTCTATCTATCTATCTATCTATCTGTCTTTCCATCTATCCATCTATCTATCTATCTATCTATCTATCTATCTATCTATCTATCTATCTATCTATCTATCTATCTATCTATCTATCTATCTATCTATCTATCTATCTATCTATCTATCTATCTATCTATCTATCTATCTATCTATCTATCTATCTATCTATCTATCTATCTATCCATCTATCCATCTATCTACCTATCTATCCATCTACCATATATCCATCTATCTATCTATCTATCTATCTATCTATCTATCTATCTATCTATCTATCTATCTATCTATCTATCTATCTATCTATCTATCTATCTATCTATCTATCTATCTATCTATCTATCTATCTATCCATCTTTCCATCTATCCATCTTTCCATCTATCCATCTATCTATCTATCTATCTATCTATCTATCTATCTATCTATCTATCTATCTATCTATCTATCTATCTATCTATCTATCTATCTATCTATCTATCTATCTATCTATCTATCTATCTATCTATCTATCTATCTATCTATCTATCTATCTATCTATTTATCTATCTATCTATCTATCCATCCATCCATCTCGGTTTTTCTAATGGAAACTGACAAAATATTTTCAGACATTGACAGATAACTTTAAGAAGACATATTAAGCCTCCATTTAATATAATAGTATTGTTTTTTACATCCAGAGTAACCGTGCGTGACCGTATCACACCCTCCTTAATCTCTTGTGGTTAGTGTAACTATTAAAGTCGACCGGTCCATTGAGTGTTTTTAAATAAGAGCCGTAGAAGGAATTCAAGCTGTGAGCCTTCACATATGACCAATTTAAATCCTCTGGAAATAAACAGCCCTGAGAAGCACGTGTTAAGCAGCACGCTCACTTCCTGCGGTGGCCGAGCTCTGAAGGGGAATCGCTGTGGAAGCTGTGAACTCTCATCAGGAACACATCCTGATAATGGAGAGATCAGCAGCTCAAATATGTAAGTACGCGGTGAGTTTTTTTTCCTTTTCTCGCGCTCTCTCTCTTTTGACAACCTGGCAGGAGGCCTCGGCTCTATTCTACACATTGCCTCCGCGAATAATACCCAGCTGTATAAGATGAATCATATTTACCGTTTATCCCACGATGAATATTCATAGGTTAATGTTTTGCATGTAGATCATCTAAATAGAAATGGTTGGAGGATTGCAGAATCGCAGTTATGACCCGGCCATCTGCAGCGTCTTCTCAGAAATGGACGGATAATTATTTTTCCGGAAACTTTTTATTCAGCGTGAAAAGAAAAACACATTATCATGAAGCGTGCAAGCAGCATTGAATATGTATATCAGCCACTTTAATTCTTGTATCTGTTATGTTGCAAATATAACATCAAGTTTTAATATCTGAGTCCCATCGGACTTCCAAGGTACAAAATGTAATGCCTCCGATTTTCCCTCCTCAACTTTCCTCCTCACTGCGGCAGCCGCTCTCGACTAACTTCGCTCTCATTAAACGCTCTTTGCGAGTTGTCTTGAGATGTATCTATTCATTAGCTTCAGAAGGGTGTCATGTGTATGAATTATGCTAACAGGATCTAATTAGCAGATGCAAATGAGGTTAGTCAAAATTGTACTGAAAAGACAGAAGAAAAGCTCCATGGGATAGTTGGAGCTCGACAGCTCACCCACCGCCCCCACGCTGGGCACCAAATGTGATGGTTCGCCCCTGCTGCTGCTCTGTACGGGAGGCCGGACCGAACCACAATCTCAGGCGCGGGGAGGACGGCCATTCGGAGGTGCGCTTGGCAAAATCAGCTCTTTGTTTTATTTTGAAAACGCTTATCGGAGTGAAAAGTATCGGACGGACATCGCAGAAATGACCGATTGATATCAGCTTATTGTCACTGCTGTGGATGATGGTCCGCTCATGCAGCTCCGCTCAGAGCCCAAAAAACAAGTTACACAACCAGCTGATGGAACTCCAGTATCCGGTGCAAAGAGGACTCACTAATAGCAGCCGCCCACTGGCTCCTGCCTTTCTGACATCAGTGGCCCCAGACTGCCGAGGGGCTGGCAGGACTCGGGGAGCGTGCCTTCTGGCCTCGGCAGGGAGGGAGGCCAGCAGGCTGCAGTGTCGCATGCACACAGTACACATGCACACACACACACACACACGCACACACACGTGTCTCGTCCGTCCGTGGGAGTCGCAGCTAAGTAAGCTCACATGCACGCAGGGTTAGAGGAGGATGGCGGCAACTGGTGACCCTGGTTATTGTAGAAATCACAAAGCTAGAAAGAGTAGAGAGGAGAACGTTGGTTGATGCTGGACGACCTTTGGTGGCCCTGCCTGGACTGGGAGAAGAAACTGGGATGAGATTCAGCTCAGGTTTTTCTAAACTATGACATGAATCTGATGTGTCTATCTTAAAAAGAAAAATAGAAAGTCACACAATGGAAAAATTGGTGGAAGGCTGTGCCCTGGAGTGTAATCTTTGTTACTCTCTTTCTCGCACCCTCAACTTCTTGTGCAAGACTTCTTATTCACTTTAGATGCAGGATTGTTGCTACACGCACCTTATACTGTACCTGAGACAGTCTTTTCCATGGGAGTTCAATAGTGAGGGCCGCAAAAACTATAAAAATCAGGATGTTCTGTGATAACTTTAGGTACATGACCCTTACTAAGGTGCAGAGAGGCCAAGGTGTTTATTTCGACTTAAACCAACTATAGCCCTTATTTTGACGTCACATGCCTTTAACACAAGAACAAAATGACAAGAATCAATTCAACTGATATAATTGTCGGTTAAATCAAATTTGAATGATAATAACCAGTATTTCATTTCTCAGTTAGTGGTACCACAATGTTTGCAAGCATGTCGAAGGTCATTTAGAAAGTAAATATTGTCACTACTCAGTGTCAATATAAAGGCAGGAAGCTGTGAGCTGTCAACAGGGGTCACCCTGTGTCCAGCGATGAAGAAACCCAGACCTGGAGCTCGATCTTCCATCGGCAACAAGTCCCGAGCCCCTCTGACGCAGCCGCAGTTTCCCTACGTGCCAGAAACTTTGTGGGGAAAAACCTGCCTTCACACGCTCTCTGCTTAGTCCCTTCTTGTCCTGTGGAACACGGAGCAAAGGTAAGCAAGTGAGGAATAATAATAATACATATAGGTCAGCGGACGACCCTCTTCAGAGCCTGTTCTGCCCTTTCTGACAGTATTCGTGACATTGAACCATTTGCAATTAAGATGCAAACCCGACTGGTGTGGTTCAGGGGGTGGAATGTTACTGTGGGATTCCATACAAAACAAATGTGTTCATACTGCAGGACCTGAGTCAGTGGCCTTAGTCATAATGTCTAATAATTACTGAAATAAAGCAGTATACAAATTTGACTCAGAGAAGCAAACTCGCAGTCAGTGGATTCAAGTGAAAGAGAGAATAGCTGCAGGCTCCGTGTGAGACCACCTACTCACATCCTCTGCAGCTCTGGGTGAGTCACTGGCGACCACAGCTCACCACTAAGGTGAAATCAGCTATAGTCTAACCCCCAACGCCTACATGAATCACGTAGACACCACCACTAAAATGAAAAAGAGTTTTAAAAGGTTTTATATTTCGATCTTTTCGGTATGTCCCCCTCCTCTATAGTGTAAAATCATCTCTTTATATTGAGATTATTGTGTTTATTGTTACAGTATATCATTAAAAGTGGCAGGGGTACAGTTCATGGTGCGTCCGATCCCCTGGCGTCCAACAGCTTGACGACTCCATCGGGAAAACAGCAGAACCCGAAAAGCCTAACGATTAACATAATTAACTGCAATTTTTTCACAGGACCCCGAAAACAAAGCAAAAGCAGTTTTTTTTCCGTCTTTGTTCATTTCGACTGCAGCAGATCCCCTGTCTTCACACCTCCCACACTGGTTTAACGTGTTGCATTGTCCCCCACACGGCTAATTGCAAACACACACTCAGACACACACACACACACAGACGCACAGGGCAGAAACACACACCAGATCCCACGCGCACAAACAAACATATATACGTGTTTAAGAAGACCACATCAGCCTGCAGCTCCCCCCTTGTCGGCCTCTGCACTGAAGGTGTGATTGTTCGTTGGTGAGGAGGAGGGTGACAACCGGCGGGGGGGGGATCCTCGCTCGGAATCATCTTTATGATCGAACGAGTGGGGGGACCCCTTCATGCGTCTATCAGAGATGACATGATGTGCAGTTTCTGTTTGAGTGTCACGTAGCAAATGAACCGCCTGGAGATGAATCAGGACCAGAAAGAAGTTGCTTGTTCCTGGCGAGAGTTAGAACAGGTCGATGCCTCCTTCAGGCCTGTGGGGTAGATGAGCTCTAGATTTGCACATTGCAGATTATTTGACTCCTTCAGACACTTTCAGACTGTTCATGAAGTTCTTTAGTTTCAGTTTCCCAGTGGCTTCGATCCCTCGTCACGCACCAGACTTTTTAAAAAGTGAAGTCTGGACCCTTAAGGCTCCATTATGCTTCTACGTATCCATGTCGCGGAGAGGGACGCACGGAGACCAGGAAGACTTTTGGTTTTTGCTTCTCCGACTGTCCGTCTGAAAACAATTCACCGACAAACAGTAGGTGGCGCAACGGAAGACGAGCTCAGAGAAGCCTACCCAATTTCTGGGAAGAAGAAGTCCACGTGTGTTTATTTACCTGGTAGACGGGTTGTACAGGTGCTCGTACCTCCGGACCTCCTCCACTAGAAGCTCTTCAATGTTGCTATCCATATTCGTATCGTAGTTGTGTTTGGATTTTACCGTGGTCGTCTTATGATATACGGAAGAAAACCGGAAGCAAACCGGACATTTGAGGTCCGGAAATGTGAAATACGGAAAAGACGTCGTACGGAAATGATGTAGTTCGCGGACCAATCACAGCCAAGGTCTGTCCGTGGGGTCTCCGAAATAAACACGGACAGTTAGAAAAATCAGAGGTGTACGAAAAGCTCTCCGAGGCGCTCAGAGAGGGCGTTCCACGGTGGATAGGGCGGTCCTGGCTGTCCGTGTCCGTCAAAACGCGGAAGCATAAAGGAGCCTTTATCCCCGGGTCCTGGCTGGTCTGTTCTATCAAGGTCTACAACCATCAGATGAACCTCGAAACAAGCGCCCCCCCAGTCAGACAGAATGTTTGGTCCATGTGTCTAGACCTCCACCATATCTGACCCGCCAGCACAGAAGGACACGCAAACACTTGACAGATGATCATAAGGAACAAATACAGGCCGGCTCCTTCCCCTCCACCATGTGACTTGGATATGCCTGCTCACTGCTGTTCGTAATTTCTTATCATTGACACCCACCCCTCCACATCCACATATACACTTGTCAAATATAACACCTCTACCCACAGGGAGGAGACCAGGTTCTTAGCCTTCTTTAAGGAAAACCTGACTGAGCGGCCACACCAAGTTGATTCGCGAGTCGCAAACGAGTGGGCTTCCCCTTGAAGGATCTTTGTCATCTCTCGGTTGTTTTGTCCTCGGTGGTGAAGCCTCTCGGATCCGTCCTCTCCGTCTCTCCCCTGCTCTCCAGTCAGAGATGGAGACCAAACCATGGACCACTTCCATGCTATGTGGGAGTCCCTGCTGTTTCCGTGGCTGCCAGGCAGGCAGCCTCTTCCCTCTCCCTCCGAAGCGTTTGGCTCCAGAACGGCGGGAGCCCATCTGATGTGATCCCCCCCCCCCCATCTGACTAGCAGCTCTCTTCCCCGGGCCCAGACGGCTGCAGGGACGGAGCAGACGAAAGGGGCCGCAGATTGTTGTAGACCATTTACATGTAAATACAGAGACCAGGCCTAGGTCTGGGTTCAATATTGAAGGTGTCCGCTGCACTGAGGTCCCTCATGTGTGTGCATATATGAGCGTGTGTGCATACACGCCCGGCACATGTATACGATTGTGTGCGAGCATATGTGTGCACGTGTGTGTGTGTTGTCGTGTATGTGCATGGCATGACCCAGTGCATCTAAATTATACAGCTGCCAAATTGCTGCAAATGTTTTAATACAAAAGCATTCTGTGGTCTCTAATTATATCTAATGGCTGCTGGATGCGTTTCTCCAGAGCAAATGTATCAGGCCTTTCAGCGAATGGTTTGGCATCTTCTCAACTCAATATGTCATTGCACAGACCAATAAAAAAGAAATGATAATATCTACTTAGATGTGTCCAATATTCACACAATTGAGGCCTTTAACTGGCCGCGAGGATGTTTTCCATTGGACTGAAGGGGACGTGTGAGGGTCTTCTAGCACAGTGAATGTCTTCCTTACTCCCCGGAGGAGACTGAAGAAGCCAAGGCAACATCCCTGTTTCACTGGGGAAGGAGGGGGGGGTCAACCTTAAACCATTAATCATGTCTACATAACCTCCCTCCTGATAGCATATGCCTGTGGTTGGTAGACAGTAAGTCAGTGCGGGCTTTCCTCCCTGTCGCTCTAGAAGCTTTCCTTCCAGGAGAGAGCAAAGTGTTAAAACTCTACATTCTCACTTCTGACTCACGGATTTAACCACATTGAGGCAGAAGCAGCGGCAGCAGAATGCTCCTGTGGTGTAAATCTGTTTGAGTCCCCTGTCCAAAACAACAACAAAAAAAGGAAAGGGGAGGAAGAAACATAAAGGCTTCTTCTGAAATGCAGTTTCTGAGTCAGGGTTAGCGATGTGATAAAAGCCCGGCTTGTTTGGCAGTAATAGTGCTTTGGGAACGGACAGGGAACCAGGGGTGTGTTCGGGTCGGGCCGCTGCGTCTCGGTTGGTCGACAAGCTCGAGCGTGGGACCCTCTCCCCCCCCCACTCCCCCACCCCGGCTCACCCCGACTCTCTCTCTCTCTCTCTCTCTCTCTCTCTCTCGGCCAGGAGAGTATTTGCCTGTTAGAGAGAGGGCGGCGTGATATCTCGGAGGCTTAATGCCGAGTCGATACAACTCCGCCACCCTCCCTTACACCTCACGTTCCATGGAGCACATATATCCAGTCTACGCTGTCAAACTTTTAGCACCTGCTATTTTGCTCGGGTCCCTCATGTCGATTCCTCCGGGGGTTCCCAGAGGATGGGCCGGGAGTAAGTGGGTCAACAAAGGTTGATGCTAAAATGGGGACGGGGGTGAGACTCGGGCCAGCGGACGGCCATCCACTCTCGGCCTCGTGTTCTGCCCATGACGACACAGTGAGTGAAAGTAAAAAGGCGGATGTGTCAAAAATCAGTCCAGTGATCTGCTTACCCGATTCCTGGAAAAGAAAAACTGTAGTTAACGCCCTATTGAAAGGGAATTACTGGGGAGTTTAACAGTGATTATGTGCATTTGTGTTTTTATTTTTTTCAACATCTGGAAAACATTTGGGGAGAAGAACAGTTTCAACACTGCTCTGAGCATGAAAATAGACAGAGCTCATTCCTATGTGCGGGAGGAGAGAAACCAGTGAAGAAGAGGAGAACCTGAAACTCCACACTTCCATGTTCCTGCTGCTTTTCCCAGCGGCCCCGGGTGACACTTTCTGTAATGCAGTAATCCAAAAATCATGTTATCATGCATTGGGGAATCAAACGCAGTGAGTGCAGCTACAATCCCATTTCCCTGAATACATCCGGTACACCTTATTCTTCTTAGATTTGTCTTAACACAGTGGATTATCATTTCCCTCCTGAAAAACCTGCGCATCCCAATCGCATTGGGCTCACGTATCCCCCAGATACATCCCCACCGCAGTAATCCACCGCTCCTTCCGCCACGCAGACAGAAAACACCGCCACGCACACGTGCATGCATGCAGCAACATGCTGACATGGAGACTTATCTGTTGATATGACGCAAAGTAGCATTTGATGATTTTTATTCGTTTCCTGGCTTATTTTAATGTATTTTTTGAGGAATTCAAACGTGCTGCATATAGACAGAGAATTCCCGCAGGTCTCCCTCACTGACTGGTTGCAGATGGGGAAGATTCCCCCCCCCGTCTCCGGATAATTTGCTCTGCTGGAATGACATCTGAAATAGCCTCCATGACATCAAACATGAATATACTTTACATATTCTAATGTTCTTTGAGTAGGGGAATAAAGAGAAAGAGAAAAGGCAAAAGGCTCTTGCGTTATGCAAACACGTTTTGTCCAGGCTGAAGGGAAGAAAACCTTCCGCTGCTTAAATCATGAAGAACCAGGGCTGAGGACGAGGGAATAAGAAAGGAACAGGAGAGAGTAATTGATGAGAGCAATATGAACCCCCAATGGAAATTCATGAAAGCTGTCACCTTCACATCTTTGAAGACAGCAGCATGTCTGTAACATAAGCTCTCCTTGCCTAAAGACTCCGACTTTGATTAAATGTTAGCGATTCCCACACACTGGAAAATGTACTGGGGGACATCTTTGATAAACTCGCCAGATAAATTCTTTCCAATAAAAGTGTTCTTGAGGATGATGATTTGCGGAGGAGCGCGGCGCTGGCACGGTGCACATTGCACTCAGTTCTTTTCCCAGCACCCCTCCCTCCAGGGGTCTCGGTGGCGAGGATCTCTAATGAGACCTGCGTTATTAATCCTTGCAATGGGGTACATGAATTCACTCCGGAGCAAAGGCTTCAGCAGCCACCTTGGCCCATAAAACCTGGAATGTATTCCTTTCATGTGCCCTGTTGATGATCTACTCTGACAACAATATGGTTAGGACTTCCCTTCCCCCTGTCGTGCGGGCCCTGGCCCGGGGCCAAAGAGGGTCATCTCAGACGCACTTGGACTTTTATAGGTGGTCAAGAAACATGCTGACAGGTCACCAGTGCGAGCTCCTTTGCCTATCGGACCGAAACATCCACCTCTTTTGGAATTAGTTTATTTATAGGTGGCCTGTAAATCACATTTATTTAGTTTTCTAGCTTTAAAACGGCTTGCCGAGTCTTCGGGGTCACTTTGGAAAAACCAACATACATCAGAGCGCGGCCGTTAAAACAATAACGTTAAAGTTGTTTTACAGGGATTTTCTCTCTCCACGGGCTTGTAATCCTCGGCAACAGAGCTGTAAAGCGCCAGATCAGCTGTGAAATCATTTGTGCAAAGGAGAATTCACATGTTTAAAGGACGGACGGTAAAGGAGTCACACCGGCTGCGGCTGTGCAGGTGGAATAAAGCCACATTTTTTACATATAACAATACTTCATTAATCAGGAAAGTCGCTGATCATGCAAAGGGACCCTAAAGAAGAAAACGCACACGGCAGCATTGTGCTAATGAGGCGGTGACAGTGGAGGCGTGAAATGTTTAGACTTTTAATGCAGATGCAGCTTCCTTCAAACTATAGATACATCCTCTATGTATAGAGTGACAGCCTGTAGCAACACTGAGTCAAGGGAGCAGCACCTCTTCTGGTGTGTTTGTGTGTGTGTCTGTGTGTATGTGTGTGTGTGTCAGGATCCTTACAACTCCTATTTTCAGTGATTGTAAATTTGCAGCTCATGATTTACTTGATTTCTGGGGTTTCGTGAAAAATAGCAATTCACCCGAGCTGATTTAGCTGAATAGGAATCACTGACTTATTTCACAAAGACACGAAAGCTGCTCAGAAGACGTCATTTTTACGAGTTCCCCCCTTAAGGGATTCTGCATTTGCTGGAAGTAGCAGAAGAAAAGTAGGTGATTGGTGAAAATCAGGATTTGGTTATGCCTCGGATAAGTGAGATCCTCTGTTGTGAGACGGGTCAGAATAAATAATGGAGCTGACTTTGAATCGAACGAAGGAAGCCTGATCTCGTGCCTGGTGTTTCCATGCGTGTGTGTTAACCTGGGATGGGTCTGGGGTTTGATTGACAGCTCGTGTGCCGTGCGCATGTAGCCCGTGGTCCCCTGATGGCCCAATTGCCAGCTTTACTGTCCCATTTATGACACCAGCCAATCTGCCTCCAGCCGAGAGTCTCCCTCAGCTTTTCACAGATTTGTATCCCCATTTTCCCCAAATTCATCTCACCCCCTACTCCCCCTCCAGCTCATGTTAGGACTCACACATGCACAGGCTGCCCACACACAGGCACACACACACACACACACACACACACACACACACACACACACACACACACACACACACACACAGAGGCTGAGTTCACTGCAGTTGAAGATGATGTAAAGTGAGACACAAGTGGAAGAAGTGAGAGCTGAGGGCCTGCATGCAGCTGCTGGACGGTGTGAGGTGACTTCTCTGTAAACAGGGATGTGGGGAGTTGCTCGGTGGGTCACTAGAGGGCGCTGTCTCGGTGTCACTGCTGAGAAATTCCTTTATTATTGAGACAGAATCAACGACTTGTTTTGTTTGATCGTGTTTCAGTAGCTTTCTCTCTCAGTGTGTGTGTGTGTGTGTGTGTTTGTGTGTGTGTGTGTGTGTGTGTGTGTGTGTGTGTGTGTGTGTGTGTGTGTGTGTGTGTGTGTGTGTGTGTGTGTGGGTGTGTGTGTGCATTCCTTCCATATTCTTTAATCAGAATTATGATTTTAATAATAATTACATATATTTGAGTCTTTGTTCAACTCTTTGATTCATTAACTTACACATATTTGCATGTGTAGATTAGTATTTAATAATTATTTTTGTGCATGTAGATTTTTTGAAACGTTAACTTACTTACTTACGTGTGTGTGTGTGTGTGTGTGTGTGTGTGTGTGTGTGTGTGTGTGTCTCCCACCAATTAATCACGGTCGTTTGCACCTTTTTTCCTCACTTCATAAATTTCCTTTAAATATAATTATTCAGAGCCTCAGTTTAATTTAAACATTTTCATATTTTTTTTAAGGGTAAAATTAGAGTTAAATTAAAATCAGATAATACATATATATCTTGGTTGCTTCCAACACAATAAATCATATTGATGGATTTATGATTATCGTGTGAGTCAGTGAATAATTCAATGATCATTTAAAGGTTATAATAATTTGAACAGAAACCTCTAAAATATAGAAAAGGAATATATATGTTTTTATTATTGTTTTCAACAAAATAGAAGAAAATATTTTATTCTAATTTGTTTTCTTAACTCCAGACGTGTATGTAATGTAATGATTACAAAATACATAGTTACTTTAACTTTATTTCTAAATTTATATTCAGATACAGGCAGTTTTGACAGTCGGTAGTTATATTGGAGCCAGGGGCTGAAAACCTGGACGAGGAGGAGGCGTCGGGCTCCAATTATAGGAAACAAGGTGCACATGTGATGCTTTTTGTGTGTGTGTGTGTGTGTGTGTGTGTGTGTGTGTGTGTGTGTGTGTGTGTGTGTGTGTGTGTGTCGCAGGTGGGGGGGGAGGTCTCCGCGTTTCTCAGTGTGACTGTGTGTGTGTGTGAGCAGAAGTTACAGGACGATCTGAGAAACGCTGGGTTTGGACGAGCTGGGGACTGGAAGCCGAAAGTTTGGAGAGGAAACCTTGTGCGTAAAAGTAGAAATTCACGACTAATTTCTTATTTTTTTTGTTGCCTTTCTGTTTGGTCCTTGGGGTAAAAATGTAAAAGAAAAACCTTATTGTTAATATTCTATGTATCACTTAAATTCAAGAACAAATCGAATGTAATTTACCCTTGAATTTTGATGCCAAACGATATGATTTGGAGAGGTTGTGCGTGGAGACGTGTCTAGGCCTGTTTGTAATTCTTTTAAAAATTAAAAACAGGCCTAAACGAATCAATACATATCAATAATCATCATCAGATTTTCTCTATAATCTACCAGACACTTTCTAATTGAATTAAACAGCAACGGTGCTCCTGCATGCTCCTTCCAAAAAGCTCCTCCCCTCGCTGGTGTGTGTGTGGAGGAGTGCGTCTTATAAGAGCCGCTCCACATCCCACGTCCAGCCCATAATCTGATCTGAGAACCCGTAGGTGAGGAGAAGGTTGAACCTCCTTCCATCATTCGTTCAGGGAGGGAGGCGTGTAGACACACACTGAGAACCCGGGCGCCTCCACGGCCGAGATCCTTCACCTCCTTGGAGCCTTTTTCCTCAACTCCTCTTTTTCTTATTTATTTGCAACGATGCAGTTAGAGAACATCCTTCCCAGCGCCAGCATCAATTTACCCAAAACCTTTTACAACCTCTCCTCGTCGGACAGTGTCAACAACAGCCCGAGGCCGTCGTCCCAGCAGCTCGAGTACCAGGACGTGGACCGGACGGAGTCGGAGTCCGGCAGCGTGCCCAAGAAGTACCTGAGCGGGGTGGGCACCGGGATGCTGGGCGAGGCCGGGGACACTTTCTCTAAACCCGGGCCCGATGGGAGGAAGGGCTCCCCGGTGCTGGAGGACGAGCTGGCCAGTGCTCGCCGGTACAACATAGACGAACTTGGCTCTGACAGATACTTCATCTCGTCGTCCCAGGCGAGTAGCGACATGGCCAGCCCCTGTTCCCTCTTCCCCTATGCAGGCCAGACCGGCTCGGTGTACACGGGCTCCAGCGGCTCCCGGTACCCGGCGTCGCTTCACTACGGATCCGTGCTGCCGCCCACGGGCTTCTCCTCCTCGGCCGTGTGCACCGGCCGGAGCCAGTTTAGCACCGGAGGGTACCAGTTCAGCCAGGGTCCGGGCTGCTTGTACCCGTCCTATCCCGGGACGGGCACGGGCATCGGGTCCATGTCGCTGCCGGGGTCTGCAGCCGGAGCCCGGGCGCAGGTGTATCTGTGCAACCGGCCTCTGTGGCTGAAGTTCCACCGGCACCAGACCGAGATGATCATCACCAAGCAGGGCAGGTAAGCAGATGCGCTGCCGGAGGATATAAAGGCCTAATTTAAATAAATAAAACGAACATGAAAATGGAATTAATATTTATTTAGTTGGCACATTTATTTTGTAAAACCTTAAGACACAGCAGTCATAATTTCTCCTTTTACGCACGCGTAAAAGTTAAATACACGGTCGATATCTCCCAGTGACGCATTTATTATGCGTTTTCTGTGCTTTGAATTTAAAGTTTTCGTTTCTGTTAAATTGTAAGTGCACGTTTACGCCACGATTTGCTCATTGCACCCGTAAATTTTATTTTATTTCACATTTTAACAATCGTAAAACATTCGGACAAATACAATAATCTCCATCGTCCCTGCTTTGAATGAGCACAGCTGTTAATTATTGCTTTCTTATTCTTCTTCTTCCAGACGGATGTTTCCATTCCTGAGTTTCAACATCACCGGACTCAACCTCACGGCACATTACAACGTCTTTGTAGAAGTCATCCTGGCCGATCCGAACCACTGGCGCTTCCAGGGAGGAAAGTGGGTCACCTGTGGGAAAGCGGACAACAATATGCAAGGTGAGTTCGAGCATTTCAATCAAGTATTTAACTCTGGAAAAGTCGTATTTTTGAGTTTGTATAAAGGCTTTGAAAATATTGATGCAGCAGATGTTGTATTTTGTCAGGAGACATTGAGGATATACAAATATGGGTATAGAATTTAGAGGTGGCTTTAATTCTTTAAAAAAAATGAAGACAGTTTCTCAATTCTTTTAAAATCGTATTTAACCTTTGTCAGGTTGGAATTGAGTGTTTTATTGCAAAATATATTTAATTTGAATTGTCAAACATTTAAAATGATTCAGCTCAAGTGTGACATTGTTTTTAAAGATTGCTTTCATCAAGAGTTATAAATCAAAATAAGCAATTCATTCTTTAAAACTGTTTTAATCTTGATGGGGAATTATAAGGTTATATGTATTGTAATTCTTTACAATACAATAATATTTAATAGTTTGTATTTATATTATATCAGGGGGAAATAAGGCTTTTTAAGTCAGTAACTTCTTATATCTATATTTAAATAATATAAGTTTTTATTTATTTTCATTTACTTTAAAACCAGGCTGTTTGATGGTAAATTTACCAAGAGAATGACCAAATATTTTTTTAAAGCACTGTGTTTTATTGAATGTCTAGACAGCTGCTGTTTTTGTGTTTATCACTTCACTAAATATCTATTTACATTTTCCAGGTAACAAGATGTATGTTCATCCCGAATCTCCAAACACTGGTGCTCACTGGATGAGGCAAGAAATCTCATTTGGCAAGTTGAAGCTGACCAACAACAAAGGGGCCAACAACAACAACACACAGGTTAGATTTTGATCTCTCACCTGCTTAAAGCTCCATGTTTTCCAAATTATTTTCAACATCGATTGTGGCTTTATTTATCTATTTACTTCATCTTTAAGAAAAATAATTTAAACATTAAAAAGTCATCTTCTCAACAAGATATGCATCTGACGTGTTTACCTGTTTGCCCTATTTGCAGATGATCGTCTTGCAGTCGCTTCACAAATACCAGCCGCGGCTGCACATTGTGGAGGTGACGGAGGACGGAGTGGAGGACATGAGCAACGAGGCCAGGACTCAGACCTTCACCTTCCCAGAGAACCAGTTTATAGCCGTCACTGCTTACCAGAACACAGATGTAAGATTCTGCATTTGGATGAAGAATTCAATAGGTTTAGATTCAACTAAATTAAATCATATACAATATAATATATTTAATGTTTTTCTCTTCTTCTGCTTGTTTGTTTCAGATCACACAGCTGAAGATAGATCACAACCCATTTGCAAAAGGCTTCCGGGACAATTATGACTCGTACGTACACTTCAATCATTTTTTTTTTTTAAATCTGTGTCCTAGATGCTGAATTTCCCCTTTTTCCATATTTTTTTCTTATGCATGCTATTCTTTCTGTTGGACAGGATGTACACAGCCCCAGAGAGTGACAGGTTGACTCCATCCCCTACAGATTCCCCTCGCTCCACCCAGATTGTGCCTGGGGCCCGCTACGCCATGCAGCCTTTCTTTCAGGACCAGTTTGTCAACAACCTGCCTCAGAACCGTTTCTACACTGGTGAACGGGCCGTCCCCCAGACCAACAGCCTCCTCTCCCCACAGAGTGAGGACGCCAGCGCCGCCGCCTCTGCCCAGCGCTGGTTCGTCCCACCGGTTCAGCAGCCGGGCTCCAACAAGCTGGACCTGTCCTATGACAATGACTATTCCACCAGTAGCCTCCTCTCCTACGGCATCAAGCCCCTGTCCCTTCAGACCTCCCATGCCCTCAGTTACTACCCAGACTCGGCCTTCGCCTCCATGGCCGCTGGTTGGGGAACCAGAAGCACTTACCAGCGCAAGATGACCACGGGCCTGCCCTGGTCCCCTCGCCCGAGCCCCCCGGCCTTCCCCGAGGACCAGCTGGGGGCCACTAAAGACAAGCTGCCGGAGGAGAGCGCCCCCCCGGCCTCAACCTGGATCGAGACGTCCCACTCACTGAAATCTGTGGACTCTACTGATTCTGGCGTGTACTCCATGGTGTGCAAGAGGCGCAGGATGTCTCCGGGGGGCTCGAGCACAGAGAACTCCCCCACCATCAAGTGTGAGGACTTGACCACGGAGGAGTACAACAAGGACAACCCAAAAGGCATGGGTTACTATGCATTCTACACAAGCCCCTGAGACTATTTATTAAAACTATATCAAAATCTTTTTGCTTATTGAGTGCTCTCCATTCCTTGATAATGTCTTTTTTTCTCTTTTCTCTAAAGGTGCCAAAGCTTAGTGTTCCCCCCCCAAGCAAGCTGCACACCGTTATTTTCCCAGGCCAGCCCCCCCCCCCCCCTCTCACATACCTGAACATGCCTAGTGATTGTTGTTTTTGAAAAAAGCATGTCCCTTCTTATTCATTTATTTTTACAAATATCTTTTTTTTTTCACAAATGTGATAAATCCCCCGCCCGCCCCCCCCCCTGCGTATTTAAGTCATTTTCGTTGTACAGTATTCGTGCACTTTAGAATGTGATGTATCTTGTACAAAGTGTCTTCATGGAGGTGTTATTAAATGGATAATAAAACAGCTTTTCATAAAGCATTGTCCAAATGTCTTTCTCTGGATGTTTTATTCACAAAGGGAAGTGGCGGAGAGTTTGTGACTGTAAATATAAAATCTAAAACCTTTTTTTTTTTTAAACATGCGCTAGTTGCAGCAGGAAGCGGAACATTAGGCTATGACTGTGTAAATGGAAATTGTGCATGTCTTGTTAAGCAGTGAACGTACCCGAGTAGTGTTGACTTGTAAAGCTACTGTATTTTATGGCTTGTTAAGGAGGCCAGGAATTTGGGCCTCTGAACCGGAAGCCCCTAAGTGGTTGCGGCCATCAAGCTGACACTGCAATGAGCAGAATAAACTGTAAAACCATGCAACTGAAACATGTCTTCAGAAATTTGGCACAAGTGAAGAGCCAGTTTGACATTTTAACTTAGTTTAACAAGATCAGGGAAGTAATCGATATTCCTCCAAGTGAGCCATGTGACTTTATGAGGCCATTTCTATCAACATTACATTGCAAATGAACATTTCATAAGCTTCTGCTGCCTTAAATCTATTTCCCTCTAAAAATAAAGTATATTTGGTGCCATTTCTTAAAAGATTTCCAAATACAAACATTTTTCTTCATATACACAGGCATGTGCATTGTAAATACCAGAAAGTGACGTGCGTTTCTGTAGCTTTTATTTCTGGCTCGTGGACAGATATTCTCAGAATCCGTGCGTTTTAAAAGAGCTGAGCAATCCGTCAAGCTACAAACAAGTGTTACAAGGTATAACACCAACTCCAGTGAGAGAAGTGCGATTTAAAAACGAGATGTGCGCGTCTTGCTCGACTCACAACATAGGCCCGGTTAGGTGACAACCGCACAAAAGAACGCAGAGCTACTATTGCTCCTGTCGTTGCCATGGCGTTTTCACACATTTTACAATTTAACCTAAGTAATCTAACTACACGTGAGGCTTGCGTACTGAGGAAATGCCAAAGCAGGGTAAACAGAAAGTGGTCCGTCATCCGTCCAACTCGGGCCGATGCACAGCTCAACACGTCTATTTATACAGCCGGCGTACGGCCTCCGCTCACGTGGATTAGTGAAGATGAAATCCACAAAAAGAGAAGTCATACGATTCACACAGAGACTCGACTTGGCTCGTGTTCTCAGCACCTGTTTTTCCTGCGTGAATATACTTCAAATCCCCCCCCCCACCCCCTCCTAAGCAGCCCAATTTGAATTGATTTACATACTCAAATTCTAATTAATTCTGTTGTCAGACTCCTTGACAAAGTGAGGAGTCTGACTAACTCCAATTAACACCTCCTAACAAGGTAGAGTGCTTGATTGCCCCCGCCTCTCAGGAAACGCTGTAAGAAAAAAAGGCTCCTCGGGGGATTTCGAGCTGGGAGAATCAAAATGTTTGCACTTGCGCGTGTCAGCGAATTGTATTTCAGGGCCTGTGATGATGTTTTCATCCCCGTGTGTTGTGTTGACCTCTGCTCAACAGAGCTGGAGAGGTGGAATGTGTGTGTGTGTGTGTGTGTGTGTGTTGAGATTAGGAATGGATGTTGGACGACCACAGCGGCTACACACATTAGAGATGCAGAGATTTGACGATAACTGATCTTCTGAAAATCGGAGAAGAAAACCAGTTTGAATTTTATACACACAAAACCTGTTCCTGTTAAGTGGAACTAATAGTTGCTACAACCCAGAATCTCCTAAATAACTTTTGAGTGTTCCCATGCCAACAAATATTGGCATTTTGGATTAGTAGGAGTATTTGTAGTAATTACCTTCCACGCAATACTGCTGGAGTGGCACTCAGAGGAGCGCCTTCCTCTGCCAAGGCCCAAATGTCCCCTTAAACCAAATTGCTCACACACACATAGATATCAGCTCCCTAAATGTATCTGATTGAAAAACTCCCAAATAGAAAAAGCAACTGCTACCTTTGCATGTTTCTCTGTCAGAATCCCCATATACCTTTTCGATTATTCTCATGTCGACAAATTTTGGTGTTTTTAATTTATTGGAGCATTTGTATAGATTATATTTATTTCACATCTTCCATGCAGTGCTGCAGATTAACTTCCAACAAACACACCATGTAGGAAGATGGCAGTTGTGTGTAAATTTCCTCTTTCATGCATGTTTGCATTGACCCTGGACAGAGACAGAAATCTCAATCATCCCTTGACTGGAATGAAATCTCCTTTTCTTGAAGTAACGTGTACAACAGCTTGTTTTACATTCACCGACATTAATCTTGTTTTTAAACTGCACACCTCCTCAGTCTCCAGCACTCTCCCATCCTGTATTTGATGGATGTTCCACGCCTTTATGACAGATGATTCCTGAGCAACCCCTGCAACAAGTCGATAGATTGTGTCTTTATCAAGCATTCATGCAAGAAGTACAGCAATCAATAGACACCTCGACAGCATGCTTCCACAAATTCAGACCATGTTTACTTACGGGAGATATGCGCATTGGGATGAGACCTGAAAAACCGGCTGCTGTGCCGTACTGTGATAACGTCTACAAGGACCAACAAGTGGTTTATACAGTTTAAAGTATATCATGAAAGAACTTTAGCGCTCTCTTCCTCCTCCTTGTCTGTGCCCTTCCCCCAGGCAAATCATTGGCGACCATGTAGAGATTCATGTAGGAAAGGCCAAGGAGGCTACGGAGACATTGTACTCAAGGAGGGCTGACATCCAAATCCAGATGAAGGCCTGAGGCAGTTTCCTCACCTTCAGTCACACACTATTACTGCTCTCACTGGCTAAATGCAGCCGCAGGCAGATCTGTGGGTCTGGGTCAGGATTCTTTTTAGACGTCTCTTTCAAAAAAGAAGGAGAAAAAAAGGGTCCTGCACACGGGCGAGACAGGGACAGTGGTGATCATGTTTCCTCTTACTGTATTTCCACTTTTCCGATGTGTTGATATATAAAGTCTTCCTCTGGGACTGCACCAGTCTCACACGGCCACTCTGGTGTTTTGTGATAATCAAGCATTTCGCTTTTATTTTGAAGAGGATTTCAGTTTCACTTGAAGTTAACAACAAATCGATTTCAATCAGTCCAATATAGTAATTTGTGATCCTAATGTACACGTAACCATACACCACAATTTAGTCCAACACAGTAACACATGTACCGTCTGACTCTGATTCACCTTGTGGGATATTCTGTTGTGTGTATTTCGAGCATATGTTTTTTGCATTAATAAGTGGAGGTCAGGCATCGACAGTCCTAATGATGCTGACCAGGTCGCTGCTTTTAGCTCACCCCGGGTGTTTACGCTGCATAAAGCTTTATTTAGCCTCCTCTGGAAGCGGTCCGTCAGCACTGAGCCGGGGTCGGGGGTCCGACTCCAGTAGACGGGGGTGTCATCATGCTCACAGGTCTGCTGGAGCAGGACCCCGGTGTGAGAGGAGTCTCAAGTTAGCTGGGCCACAACTGTTTGGATAAGGGCGTTGAGTGTTGGCAGCGAGCACACAGCGAGGTGAGAGGATCCAGAGGCGCGGAAGGGGAAGGGGCCTCGTGCTGGTGCCCCCCCGCCACCCCCCCGGACGGTGTGTGTGCGGTGTGCAGGCCGGGCCGTGACTCACTGGTGCATGGATAACACTGAAGAGAGTATCCCGCGGCTAAGCTGCACTTAACAGCACATTGATTTCAAACCCCCGTGTTCCCTCTGGAGGGCAGTGGGTCGTACCTCAACAGGCCCGGACCCCTCCCTCTTCCTCCCCCCTTTTCCTACTTACCCCTTCTGGCCATCTACCCACCCCTGCGTCGATTTGGGTACACCATGCTGGTCACTGGCCTCTCCACCCCCCCCCCCTCTCCTCGGAGCGTCCCAGAGGAGTTGAACAGGATTCAGAGGGCACTAAGGCTCCCGAAAGACCCCCGGTCTTGAGAGCGATGTTTGGGGTAGGGCCGGCAAGGGGGCAGCCAGGTGGAAGAGATCTGTGGTCAAAATCAATGCATTGGCACTTTGAGGGAGCGCTGCAACAGATTTGGGAATTTCACATTCTCCTCGTTCTCTCCTGGCGCCGTCGGGAGGCCTCGCCGCTGGAGAGAAAAACAACATCCACTAGATCTTCTGGGAAAAGGGAACTCTTAACTTGCACGGCTTGTGGGACCAAAACCCACGCGGTCAATATTCATTTGGTGGCTTGTGTCTAACATGTTAAACTCTCCGATTTGTCGCTTTTAGCTGCTCATGGCTATACATAAGGAATATCTGTTTTTCTGACCGGAGAGGCGGTGGACTAGTGGCAGAAACTTGGACTATGGGCAGAAAAGGTCTCTGGATCGTCTCTGGTTCGACTCCACGGAGAAACAACAAAAAGACGAACCTGGATTGATCTGTCCAAAAATCCAAGAGGATTCTCCCTACCCTGTCTAGTGCCCCTGAGCAAGGCACCTTCCTCCCCCAACATCTGCTCCCCGGGCACCGTACATGGCTGCTCACTGCTCTGTGTGTCCTGCTCCAGATGGGTTAAAAGCAGAGGTTAAATTTCCCTCCTTGCATAAGTGTGCTTGTGCATGTGTTTAATGTATTTTATCTAACATCTGAAATTAAGAGACAACTCATCCTACCACAGCAAGTTTAGTGCAATTACTCCGACACCTATTTCCCTCTCTGAAGCTTCGGAAGAGAAAACTTTTTCCCTCACCACCACCACCACCACCACACCTTGGAGTCTCTTCATGTGGATCCCAGAGCAGGCGGTTGCCAGTGTGGTGCTTCTTCCACTTGTCTAACTTCTGACTCATCTCCCAGCTGCATTATGTGGATGCATGTTTTTAGGAGCGATACACGGCACACGTCTTTGTGCGCTAATGGGCTCTCAGCATCTTTAAGACTCAGGGTACAATTAAGAGGTGATAGTTTGATCTCCCACCTCGCAGTTCTATTTCTGAGCCGCCGTGTGATTATGCCTGAGGTTGCTAGGGCGGGTGAGGAACAGGCTCTATTTAAAGGAAGACACACCTCTGCAAGAAACCGACTTCTTCTGCCGTTTGCACCTCTCTGATTTCTGTTCTGTCTGTATTGTTTTCTGCTGCACTTAAGTTTGGGACATTTGATGATGCATGAATTCACATGACGGAGGGTGATGTCTGAAACTGTGGCAGAAGTTAGCTTTGTATTGTCCACAAACGTTTAGGGAACAGAGGTTATCCTCAAATGCTTAGGCTGATATTATTCTCTACTGTACCAGAACTAACTTGGCCTTACACATTTAGCTCAAAATGCTTGATTCCAACTTAATCTTTCTTCCATCCACTATATAATATTTGATATGTTGTGTCTAAAGGCTATTTACAAGTGATTAAACGTTGATAATTACATGTAACCAGGTATAACAGAAACAGAATTGCCTCTAAAAGATGAATTAATTACAGCGTGGTGATTTCTCAAAGCCAACTTCCACGAGTGGAGAGAATTGGTTAGTACAGCATTGCCATCTGCTGGTGTACAGGGAACATTGCACAGTGGTGGTCGCATTGATTTGAATACATATAAGGGTGTAGAGGAGAGATGGTTTTATGGAAGGTTCAGATTCATGGGACTTTATTAGTGTCTGTTGGTAGATTTATTGATCAGTAACAATAGAAGGAGGGCGTCACTTCAAGGGATGGAATATAGTCAGGACTCTGCAAAACAAAAACAGGAGATACAAGGCAAAAGAACAGATTTTCTATAAACTGAAGGTGGCCAGGACTCTTTAGATGAAAAATTGCACCTGGAACAAGTATTTTCCTGTACAATTTGTTCTACACCTCATGACTTTAAGCCCCCGACCAGACGGGAGAGGCTGAAAGTCCCCGGTGAGGGCTGGTGGTCATCACTGGAGATGGAGCTGATTATCTGCTGTACTATACAGGGACTCTAGGCTCAGCTGTGACCCACCAATCAGCCGACTGGACCATTTAACTATCTGGGGCAGTCTGTTTCTGTCCTTCAGAGAGAGAGAGAACCACACCATGACACCAACGGAAAGGGAAACACTGACTCAATAACAGCTCGATAAAAAAAAGTCATCATGGTTTGTTCCAATTCCTGAGGCAGAACAGAAGGGGATGTGATACGCCTGTGTCAAGAGTTTAAATTATTTAATTACAGGTTTTGTGCAAATATTGTGGCTGTGGCTGTGGAATGTGGCTCATAAACCAACATAATATATCATTGCTGAGAATAGTGATGATTGTTGGTTTCCCACTTAAAGACTAAAGTTTCAGTGTTTTATTGAGACCATCTGAAATAGCCTCTGTCCATGTCCATGTTTTGTGATGGAAACAACTGAAGATGTTCAGGCGTCTGTATGTCAGTCCAAAAGGTTAGGAAGCTTTTATTCAGTTTGAATTCTTAAGTGTATGTAGGCTTAGCTGTTTGTACTTACACAGTAAATGCATTGTATAATCTTCTCTAATGTAATTTCCAAATTAAATATATTATGAAGTAAATAACCTCATGAACATCTTCTTACATTGTACTTTTTTGTTTCTCGAAACTTTTTTCACTTTAAAGACAATAAGTTGAGATATATTGCAGATATACTTGTAAAAATGCCTGTTCCTTACAAATGAGAGAATGAGGAGAATTACAAATATTGTCTACGCTGTTTAATGTTTGTTACCGGTCTGATATGCAGTATTACAAGTCTTCTGTTACTTTAAAAGCAAAGGGAATTACCTCTGTGTTAATAAGATAAGACTCTTTATCTTACACACGGGTTTACAGTGTATTGATCCGCCGATGGGGAAACAGCAGTAAGAGTCAAAAATAGTCCTCAGTAGGTAATAATACGTAACATGAAATACTTAGGTGTTAGGATAACAATACTTAAGTATAAAGAAATGTAAAAAATATAGAAAAATAACATATACAGTGTGAAAAGAAGAAAGTATGTGCAGTGTGAGAACATGAACAGTGAATGTATTTCACATGAACCATTGTAGTGCACAGACAGAATGAATATTGCACAGTTATATTAATGAACTGAATAATAATAAATATTCCTCATATTATCTGAAATGTTTCTTTAAAGAAAACCACAACACAAAAGACCCGCTCGGACTTTGAGGAGAAGGAGCCACATGCCCCGCCTCCATCACTACGTAGTCTCCTCTGATTGGCTGAGGGTGCCGGGCTCTGACACCCTATTGGCCCTCCCTCGCTGTCAGTTCCTGTGGAGGCGTGTACTCAGCGCCGGGAAGCAGCCAGTCGCCTCAGCCCGGAGAAGTGTCACCGGCCCCGGGCTCTCACTCGCTCATCCCCCGGTGCACACGGAGGAAAGGCAGCGGCAGGAAGCGGAACAGCGGAGCGGCGGAGCGGCAGGTGAAATGGACGAACCCTCGGATCAGATGAGGCCCCTCCTGAGCTCAGTAAGTCCCCGCCCAGCACGGCCCGGCACGGCTCAGCCCGCCGCCCCGCCGGCACGGTAGCACGGCTCTTTGTCCCGGGTTGGTCCGGAGCAGCAGAGGGGGGATGCCGGGGAGCTAGACCCCCGGGTTTGGAACCATCCGGCGGCTACTATTGTTAGCCGGCTTTCCCCCCCTGACACGTGGCAGGGACACACAGTTGTGCTCGGGGGTCTCCGGTGGGGAAGTGGACTAACGGGGGGGGGGGTCGTTCAATCGATGTGATCGCTACGTGGCTCGGTAGCTCGGGTTCTAGGAAGTGAGTTAGGGTTAGGGTTATAGGGTTAGGGAGGGTTTAGCCGGTTCCCAGAACTTTTAAACCTTATTAACGGAAGTTGAATTAACCGAGTGTCTCTTGCAGTGTTAGTCCCGGAACTTTAACTCACTCACAAGAAGTTTAAACCCGAGTTAAGTGTCTAAACTCCACCGGAGCGGTTTGTTATATCTGCTATTGATTAACAAGACCGTTACATTTGGGTTTTATTCTTCATAGGTTCAGCCCAGTTGGCTCCAGTGGGGTTTTCCCCAGCTGCTCACTTTGAAGTGATCTGCACACACTGGTTTAACTGCGGAAAATAGTTTTAATAAAAAACAACAAAAAAGTCTAATTTCCAAACCAAATGCTCCCAGAGTAGCTTCTTTCTTTCATGTGTGACATGTCAGAGTCAGGAGAAAGCTGCTGATTTGACTGTGAAAGCAGCAGAGGAGACATGCACATTAGAGACGTGCTTTTGAGCTTTTCATATTTGAATTCTAGTTTTAATATAGTAGATATAATGCATTTATGTGTTGAACGTGGCTCATAACGCCACCTTGTGTTTCAAATCGTGCTGGACCGTTAATTTCATTCATCGACCAAACAAAACAAAGGGAAAAAACTCAAATCTTAAAATGAAAAGGAGCAGAAAGAAGAATAATCGTGTATGATCTGCTTCTCTTTCACAAGACATCAATTAAGGAAGCATGTAATTCAATACAATTCAAAATCCCAATCGCTGCACGCCAACACAGCTCCTCACATCCCTTATTAGTATAACTTACATTTCATTTTATAGCATTCGAAAGAAACTCACACAATAAGTTAAACTAAACGACAAATCAAACTAGATGAAGAACAAAACTTTATATATAATGTTTGATTCTTTGGTTTCTTTTGTTGAGATTGTTCCATAAACTGATTCCTTTCACTGTAATGGGACATTTTTGGGGCAAATGCTTGTGTAGAATTTATCCTCAGGGATGTCGCTGCACCATCCCATTTATATATATTTTTAAAAGAAAGTTAACAAACTCTTATCAAAGGTGCAACCAGCGATCGCTTAAGAGTGGGAATCTTTAATACCATGTACATGTTCACATCTATGCAAAAACCAAACATCTAAACCACCCTATCTTCTACCATTCTGAGACGTCTCCATCCTCTCCTGCTGTCTCTCTCACACACACATCATTTGAACTACTGGCTGAGAAAGCTGCCTGATTCAAACTCCTGTGGACGGCCATGCTCTCTGCTGTCGTGTGCTGTTCCTGGAGTCGTCGCTCGTAGCCGGACCTCCTAGAGAAACAACAAAAAAGACGAACCTGGATTGATCTGTCCAAAAATCCAAGAGGATTCTCCCTACCCTGTCTAGTGCCCCTGAGCAAGGCACCTTACTCCCCCAACATCTGCTCCCTGGGCGCCGTGCATGGCTGCTCACTGCTCTGTGTGTCCTGCACCAGATGGGTTAAAAGCAGAGGTTAAATTTCCCTACAATTGCATGAGTGTGCCTGTGCATGTCTGTGCATGTGTTTTGGACAAATAAATGTATCTTAATCTTAATCTTAATACCACATTCGAGGCACCTCAGCTCAAACTTAGGGGTGAACCTCCACCGAACTGAAAGAGAAAGCACACTGCTCAATGCAGGAGCCACGAGGTGCAGTTACACCCACCAGACTCTGGCATATGAGATGTTTCAAGTGAGACCCGCTTCCTGCCTGCTGGGACTGGGTGTAACTTTACAGTCGTAGAGGAGATGATGATGAGCATCAAACACTCGGCCGTGTGTACAAGCCCAAAAAAGAAACTGGTAGCTGAGCTAAGTTTAAAAAAAGGCAGGCGGCCTGTCTGACATCAGTGCTGGTGTAGGGTTGTCTACTACTGTGTTTGTGCGCCTAGGTATGTGCTCTATGTGTGTGCATGCAACATGTGCATGTGTCAGAGGAAACTCGACCCCACGCTGTTCAATGAAAAGGAGCTGCTGGATGGCTGCCCACCTCGTCCCCCCCAGGCCTTGAAGTCAGTGTGACGCAGGACCCTCCAGGCAGTAAGGAAACTGCCTAATGCCTGATTAAGTCTCTGTGCTTATTAATTCTTTATCCATCAGAATGCACAACTTCAGCCTAAGCTTTGAGTGGAACATTGAGTTTTTTAGAAACAGGGCTCTGGTGTGATATTTTTCAGGCTTGCTGGTCGACCAGTGGGGTTTCACACTTGTGTGTAAATGTCTCTTTTGAAAGTGCAACATTGCTGTTTGTTTGAGACACAGAACTTTGTGAGAACCAGAAGTTCCCTCGTGTGTCGGGTGATGTGACTGAGTTGTTTGGTCTGATGCCTTTTAAGACACAAAAGGTCATCTCAGGCTGTTTTTAGCATTTAGGAAAGGCTCCTTGTGTGGTTTTGACTTTACATTTACCTTACGTGTGTTAGTCTACGAAGGAGAGGGTTGTGTCTTTTAATCATACAACACTGAAGTGTTGTCTAGTAGACCACAACCTTCCTGTTGTTGAGTTTGGTCCAGGTGTCGTATTTTCTTGAATACACTCACCCTTTCTTTCACTGATACCTTAATCTCTCCTTATCAATTCTACTGTCCTTGGACTACCGTTTATGAACTCTAATCATATTTGACTTCTGGTCATTGCAAACTTTCCAGTGGGATATTTGTGCTTCCTGCTGCCCCACTACTGAAAGAGTGTTTGAGTCCTGGTGGCCCTCTGACCTGGACTATTATTGGCTAAGCCTCTTGCTGCCAGAGTTAGTGGGTGTTTTATGAACTTTCCTTCATCACCGTGTGGCACTGCTTTGAATGGGTAATTACACAGAAAGAGCCTCTGTGCCAGTCTGACTGTGCTCTGATCTCTTCACCTATACAATTATTATAATACGATAAAAATAATTAATTTCTACAGTACCCAGTCATAGGCTAATTGGTTCACACAGCACAGAGCCTGGTTGTTTCTTTCTGTAGGAATTAAATGTACTTTTAGGAGGTGTGACGCGATTAAAACAGTACAATAGGCCACAAGTTTTAAAGTGTTTTTTTACAGGAAGTAACAAAAGATGTTCCTAACAGCAAATTTCCACGTCGATTAAACAGAAATTTAAGTGGATGAGTCTGAAAATCAGAAAACAATTATAAAACAGAAAAGAGTTTAGCACAGTTTAATAAGATCCACAGTGTTATCAATACCATATTGATTATTCAAGATTAGCATTGCTAGCATCAGCAGCATTCTGTCCTTGCAGGTTAATGTCCACATGCCTGTGCTGATTGTGGTCAGCCTTCTTCCATTCGAGTGGTTGTATAAACAGCCTTAGGGATAGGGGTAGAGTTTTTTTTTATCAGTCAGTGTGAAATTATTTCTGGGGCGAGTGCTCCTTGCTTTCATGCCTTGAGTGAAATCAATCCACTGGTTCCAAGTTAACCTGTCTGCTTGGTGGAGACGTCTGGCAGCTGCTGGCTCAGAGTCAGTCGCAGAAAGCAACTTAATATAATACAGTCTCTGGCTTTTGTTTGATATATGGTGTCTACACAAAATGTTGCAAATTTTCCGATCCATGTATAGCTAGCATGCATCAGCTCAGAGATAAAACTCATGTGAACTTTGCTACCACCCTGAAAATAATGGCTTATCTGGCTGTTCAATTACTCACCATTACTCTAATGGTCTCCGAACATTAATCGTAGAACATTTGTATTGATTCTAGTTTGACTGACAGAATCCTTATACTGGTACAGTCCTGGCCTACTTATAAGCTTATTTTCATTTTCTAGATAGAAAATACTGGCAAACTGAGCTGGTTTTCAACATGACATCTGCTCTGCCTTCCACTTTGCTAGTTAACAACCATTATTAGCATGGGGAGAGGGGGATTGTTGTTAACTTCTTAGATGTAATAGTTACTAAAGTTGTCTTGTCTTTCCAGTGAGAAGCAGTTCCAGCAATCGATTATTTTGATATAAAGTATGTCTTTAACAACTTGAAGGATGTTTAAAAATTGAAAGTGGCCCTTGATAGTAGGAAGGTTTCCCACCCTGGCAGGGGTGCATATGTTTTCACTTTAAGTTTAGTCTGATATTGTTCTCACAGAATTGTCTAATGTCTGAGCTCAGTGTAAGTTTTGCCTTTAGAAACCATTCTCAATCTATTTTGCTCGTTTTCTATTCCTCATTACGAGAAGTACCTTCATTTTAGGTTTGGTTTGACCTTTCCCTTTGTGGTTAGTCTATTTGGAGCCGGACCTAGGGGTCCCCAGTGTTTCCTTGAATAAAAAAATAGACTCTTCGGTTTCAGAACCAGGTTCATCTTGCCCTACTCGTGTGACACCTCTTGTTGTTGAGAGAGGCAACAAATGAACCCCAGTAATTGCAGCTTGTTGAGAGACGTGTCCAACCTTGAGAATATAGTAACAGTTGTGAATGTCAAAGTGAAAGTCATTTGGATTCTTCATTAATATACGGCACTCTGTCCTTCTTCTATTCATTGCACCCTCCGAGGAATGCCGGGCCCACACGTGTGCTTGTTTCTATTTCTCCGTGCTGGGGGGGGCGGCTCCACGTTTGTGACCTGAATACCTCGGCGGGCGAGCACTTGTGTGTCCTCCAAATATGTACGTATGTCCTCCCGTGTGGGGCTGTGAATGTGTGTGTTTTTAAGCTCTTGGCTGGGTGAATAAAATATTCATGGTGGCATGGTGGGATTGGCTGCTGAGCAAAGAGCGGGCTGACAGGGACGAGCTGAGCGCCGTGTGTTCCGAAGCGGCTCGCTCCCCCCTCTCTCTCTCTCTGTATAAAGAGATGAGCAGAGGAAGAGGTAACAGACGAGTGCGACAGCATCTCCGTTACAGTCAGCTCACGCACGCGTTTTTTAACAAGCGAGATAACAATCCGAAAGAAGGAAGTGGTTCACGTCCTGTCTGCCGTTGCTTTGCGGATGTTTTAGTCTAAATGGACGAACAGAGCGACGACGAGGAGGCTGTGCTCACGGTACGTCTGGTCCTTTGTGTGTGTGTGTGTGTGTTCCTGTTTTACAAACTGTCGTGGCGTGAACGGGATCCAGTGTCTGTGTGTGTGCTCCGTTACTGGTATGATCATTTACTGTTGAGTGGGGTAGAGGTCTCTGCTAATGGAACCGGGCAGGTGGTCGGTACATTCGACCAAAAAGGAAAAACACGAGATGAGGTGAAAGAGTCAGAAGCTGTTGCCTGAAATGGGAACATATCATCTCCACTCTTGAATTGCCTCAAGGACCAGGAATGAGAGGAAGCCGACAGCGACAGTTATGGCTGCTTGAAGGAGCGGGACAAGGAGAAGAGGAGAGAGAGAGAGAGAGAGAGACGCGGAGTGCCGGGGACAGGAGGGTGAAAAACAGGTCTGCCAAGGCAGCTGAATTCAAACGAGCTTTTATTGACTGGAGGGGAGTTGATCAAATGCTTGTTGCCTTCTCAGTCTCGCTGAGAGCACCCGACACAACAACATGTGCCTTGTGGGGGGGGGGGTGGAGGCAGCAAGGACGAAGGCACTGTTAAAACCAGGTACACAGATACAGAGAGGCAGATAGAGGGCACGGTTTCCATCTTTGTGTTTACGTGCGTGCGTCTCAGCGTGTTTGGGAATATTAATCACAACCAGTGGAACCTGTCATGGGGATGTGTTTGCTGGAAATATCTGGAATATCTTCCCAGTTGTTTTATGCTCAAACATCCGACTACATCTTCAGTTGGGAGGCGTGAGACGCAGGAAACAATCATCTCACTGCCTCGCTCAAACATGCAGTGACTCCAGGGATGTATGTAATTGAATTGCCAGCAAGCAAAAGTCAGCAAAATAGAACTGGCTGATAAGATTATATAATTATCTCTGTCTTCAAGCACCTGCTGAGCACCAGCGGATGTCCGTGTCATTCTAAAAAAGACCAGAACATCCAATGTTTACACTAAACACAGTGTAGCTACTAATTTGTAAGAAGTATCAATTCTTTCTTTTTATCTTTCTGTTTTGAGACAATTGAATTTATAATCATGTAATTAATTGAATCTAGTAGAATAATTTAACATTTATTGGCAGTGTATTAATGTCCATGTTCTCATCTGTGCTGTGTCTATAATGGAGCATTTGGCAACGTGAGACAGATATGCAGTAATGTGAAGGGACAGGTTCCCTCACTATGTAACACCTCAGTTACGTCAGTCTCTGTTGGAACAGTTCCCAGCAAAGCAAGGCAAGGAAGTGAGATCAGAGGGAAGCAGGCCTGTTGGCTGGTTGGGGGCCGGCTGAAGAGGTGTGCGACTGCTGCTTGGCTGGAGCACTCCCACACAAACACAGGAGTGATACGCACTCACATCTTCGCAGTGAATTATCAAATTCATTTTAAATGGAGCACGACCGATAAGGACTTTTGGCAGCGGATGCCAACATCGGGGAGGAAACGATTTCTGACACCAGTATATTGACCAATATATATTCTAGAAATGGCAGTGATTCATACGATGTCGTTATGAAACTGGTATGATGAAAAAATTCAATTGAGGCTTGATATTTTATAGCTTAACCTTAATTTGTTTACTGTAAATAACTATAAATAAAAAGAAAACAAATGCAACACAATATATTGAAATAGGCAATAAACTATTTATTTTTCTGAATTGTTTATTCTGTAGAATAAAACTGTTCTTACCCCTGCAGGATACAGGGCTGGACCACAAACTCATAATATCATACAAGTTGGATGTTGTGTTCATGTTATGCTTCCTACTGAGGCAATTTACACCATGATACACATCCTTTGTGTAATGTTTCTCTCGTGTGGACCCTTTTTTTCATTGGACACCAACTCTCCAAGCATCCACAGGTCTTTGTGGGTCACACAGAGGTCTCCTGTGTGACCTCAGCACATTAGATTAGAGGAATGGGCCCATTGTAAGCCTTGTGTTTACTCTTAAAAGTCCATGTGAACCGTAAATCCCTTCACATGCATAGAACCTGACACAACTGTGATTTTACCATCTAAGCTGCTGTAAAGACCATGCAGAGAAAATCCTGAAATGCAGAAACACTTACAGTAACAATGTACTTGCCCTTTATCCTTTTCCCAGATGCAGCCTGGAAACTTAAGTATATTGTGGAACATTCTGTGTTTTGAATTGATGTGTTCATGGTGTGCACCCTTTCATGTTATCTGCAAAGTGCACAATAGGCCTGTATGTTTTTATTGGCAGCTTTATTTATTATTAAGCAAGGCTTTTTCTCAGATGAATGGCCACGGAAATGCTTTTTCATCGGTTTCCAGCCAGCTGCGTGAAATGTTGAAGTAAGAGTTCCCACTGTTTGAAAACTGCAGTGGACCAACCTGATGTTGTTCTGGGTATTTTTCTTTATCTTCAACCTAACGTCAGTCGCTAATATTCATTTGCAAAACAGTGTAGAAAACATGCAGCTGCTCTGTCCCTGTTAAAATATCAAACATGCTGGTTGTACGTTGGATCAGCTTTAACAAATTAAGTTGATAAAGGGCCTAAATTTAGTTCCAGCCCAGTCCAAAACCTCTGTTTTGTGAAAGATAGCTATGGAAAAAAAACACCACCGAGTGAGACATCTTAGTGTTTTGCGACCTATCACTTTCAGGGATGGCATCCTCGAATCTGAAGATATAAATAATTCAAGATTAAAGACTCAGTGTTGTTTAACTTTGACCTTCAGTCGTTAAATGGCTCGTCATAATATAATAAAAATTAAGTCATGACTACGGCAGAAGTTATTCTACAATCAAGAGACCACAAATGTTTGGTCAATATTTTACAATACACAGTTATGATCAGGATTCTGGGCTGAACATCATCATGACTGTCAAT